>NC_142692.1:8073884-8392768 GCF_029641045.1 Salvia hispanica | reverse complement strand
AACCAAACGTCATACTAATGCATAAATAACATCGACACATTTTTCTTGTTGAGATGCCTTTAAGCCACATATATTAATAAATGGAAGCAATAATGTTTGTACTTCTTTCACTTAGCACGCTAAACAACATATAAAATTTCATGCCGAAAAAAATGATTCGTTTTGAATGAGAGTATAAAATAAAATAAAAAAGAAATCGCATATCCCTTGTTTAATTATATATTTTGTTGGACTTTTCACATTGTAAGCATATGAAAATTAAAGAGCAAGATCTTGATATGAGTGAGGATAGGGCACACATGGGATGGGGTGGGGGTGATGGACCCTTAATGTAGCCATTGTTTTCTTCTTTCTTCTTCACAGATTTACACATGAAAGTCAGAAATATTGCATGTGATGTGAGAGTGTGCATTTTGATGAAGTGGGGATACTCTCTTTTTTAGTGACAATGGAGTCATCACACATATTTTTGTGTTTAGGAATTATGGAGTGTTTCAGAAGTTTGCATTTGTTTGTTAGCCTTAGTCTCTCAAAATAAGACATGGGGCATCAATAATTATTTACCCTTTTTAAAGAAAAAATTGTCACTCTTTTTCTAATAAAAATTTGCTAGGTCATTTTGTCAAAGCCCGTTTGTTTTTATAACTTTTTCTTTAATTTGATTTATAAGGTGTAATGTCACATTTCTAATAAAAAGATCCTATTTATTTCTTGACTTGGAGGGAAGAAAAGTTTTATGAATAGACCGTGAACGGCTTTATAGCCCTCTGGATTTTTTTATTAGTATTATTACTTAATAATTTGAATGTAATTATATTGCTAACTCAATACTTAATTGTTAACTACAACTCAATAATAGTCATTAGATATTCAAATTAAAGGCCTAGATCATCAACCACAAAATGTCAATACGATCAACAAAAAACGTCAATAAGGCTATATGATTAATTCCAATAAAAATCAATAGGGGTATTAATGTCAAGTTAGTTATAACTAACTTTTAAAAGAAATCCCAAAAGTTTAAATTCATATAACATATATCAAATTAAAGATAATTTTATAAGGATTCCAACGATATACTACATGCATATGTTCCGACGTCAAAATTTGAAAAAAAAAATCTAGAATTTTCGTATTTTTCGTACACAGGTTAATGTCAATGCAGCTAAAATAATATGTCAATATAAAACATATATAATGTCAATCCTAAATTTGTGTTGACATTCTCAAAGCATTGTGTTGATATTTTCGAAATACTAGATTGACATTTTCATCAAAAATCCTAATTTGGCCTTTTTTTTATCTTTTTCGATTTAATTAATAAAAACGAAAATTACACGTGGCAAATTGTAGACCACACGTTTTTTAAAATTATGTGGTCTTAAATTAGTTGTAGTTAGCCATTAAATGATGAGTTAGCAATTGATCACTCCCATTTTATTTTTTATTGTAAAATTTAATCTTGATTTATGGTTCATGTAGAGTTGTTTATACGGTGTGCTTGTTTAATTAGTTTTTTTTTTTACTATAATGTAGGAGTAATAAATTGTACACTAGTAATATTTTTATTTCTACCTTTTAGTTTAAGTATAATCATTTTGCTATTTTAGTATCGTTATAAACATTCTATTTTTGAAAACTACGCTTATTCGAATAACTTAACACAAAAAATCAAGTTCCACTAAGAAAATACTCCCCATGCAAGCAATTATTTACGTGTTCATATTATCAAAATCATCACATACACATCAAATCAATTTCCAAACAAGGCAATCAATTTATTGAGATTCAGATCAGGTCGTCTTTCTCGAGTTATGAGTGAATCAAATTGTAATTTTATTGAGTTGGAAATTTTCAACTATAACCCTCTAAATTCAACGGATCATTTATGTCGACCAGCCAATTTCGAGCTACACTGATATCTTTAGATATGTTATTTTTAAACATTAATGAGATATTTTTATAAAGATGTCATACATGGACCCCCATATTGAAAAGACCCGACCCATTTGAGCAATTAATACTTTCGGCTAAAACCGGATTTGGGCCCGGCATAAATAGCCCATTATTTGTTCAACATTGTAGGAGTCAGTATCAAGAATCTGTATAAATTGATCGCCACTGAATCTAAATTACTATATATCCTATTTCATTTCTTTTATTGCTCTTTTCATTTCACTTTTTCCTTTTAGCTCTTTTGAATTTATGATATTTGCCTTTTGAAAATCTATGATATTTCCTTTGGGTTGTAATAGTATATATTATCTCCCAATTTTCTTAGTTGAATAGTAATTAGTTTCGTATTTATCTGATAAAATAAGAGAGAAAAACTAGAAGAAATGGATGTAAAAAAGTAAAAGAGAAAAAGTAGGAAAGAGAAGTTGAAAAAGTGAAATATCATAGATTTCTTCCAATTTTCTTAGTTGGATACTAGTAGTAATTAACCTTTTACTTTCTCCGTCCATAAAAAATAATTCAATTTATGGACAACACGAGTTTTAATAATAAATTGGTAAAATAAGACATAGAATATAGAAAATAGATACAGTAGAAGAGTGAAAGAGAAAAAGTAAGAGAGATAGAGAAGAAAAAGTAAGAGTGAGAAGTAGAAAAAGTGAATAAAGTATGAAACAAAAATCATTTTGAAATGAAACTATATTTGGTGGACACCCTAGAATGATAAAATGATACTAGTATATACTCCCTCTGTTACATTGGAAATGAAACATTTGTTTTTCGGTACAAAATTTTCTATAGTGTTATTTTGTGGATTAATGAAGAGATAATAAAGTAAAAAATTCGAAATGTTTTGTTTTCGTTTTAAAAGTCATTTTATTTTTAGTGAGATAACCTAAAAACTAAAATATTTTATTTTAATGATAACAGATGGAGTATAAACTATAAACGACTGTAGTTATAGGAATATATGCGAAAAATAAAAGGAGTACTATCAAGTACCTCCTGCTCTGGTCCCTCTCCAGTTGAATTGAAGTATTTCAATTTGGCGCACCAGATGTAGCCCAATATTTAATTTTGAATTTGGTTTTAATAAAGCCCAATATAACAATTTCTATCCCATAATTTAAGAACCCAGTCCATTTACGAAAACAGGTCAACACTCCATAATCCAACCATAAATCAACAATTACTCCCTCCGTCCCACATTTATAGTCACATTTAGTTAGGGCACGAGTTTTAAGGAATTGGTGGAGTGTGTAATTAATGAAGTGAGATGGTGGAGTGTGTAATAAATGAAGTGAGATGGAAGAGTGAGATGGTGGAGTGTGTAATAAATGAAGTGAGATGAAGGAGTGTGTAATAAATGAAGTGAGTTGGTTGAAGGTGAGTCCCTTGATGACTTTTTGATTTTTTATTTTTATTTTGGTTTATTTTTGTGTTGATAATGGCATTTGGATGTAATTTTAGTGAATAATGGGGTAAAATTTTATGTCCAAATATGGAAAATTCTAAATATGACTATAAATGTGGGACGGACTTTTATGGCAAAATGTGACTATAAAACTGGGACGGAGGGAGTATTATTTATTACTAGTAAAAAGGAATCCATTCCACAATTAAAAATTGAATAAATATATATAGTATTATGATATTGTACCTAATTTTAAATTCTAATAAAATCATAGGAAATCAATTCCTCTTTTATTTCTCTCATACGTAGCGCTAAATAGATACTACTACTATGTAGGAGTACTTATTATATTTGATAACATTAAGAAGTAGTATTTGTATTATACACCTATAATACAACTTTCTTAATATATTTGTCCTTCTTAAAAAATGTTTGACATATAAAATCACCAATGCATCTAAAATCACAATCATAAAAAATGGATGAAGACGGAGTCAAGATTTCATCTTTGAGACGATGGTGTTTGATTTTCTATTCGAATAGAAGTTTAAGTCGTTGGATTAAATCACTATCGTCGTCGTCAGACAAATCCTCCAAATTTTGTTCAACCACATCCACACCACGAGGAAACTCCACCACCAGTGAATCACAATGCAAAGTTTCCACAGTCAAATAATTCATCACGCATTGTAGCACTGTAGAAATATCCCAACGCCCTTTGATCAATTTCAGACATTTCATGTAGGGAAATGGAGAAGGGCTTCGCTTAATGAAATCGCCATCCGATTCTAGAACCTTGGATTATAAAACAAGCATAGTAATTAATTAAGCAACACCGTTCCAGTACTTTAAAACAAATTAAGGCGGAGATATGAAAGATATATATAGATTAGATTAGTATATTGTGTAATAATTAAGTAAATAAGATTTACTAATTTATTAATTGATTAATTAATTCTGACACAAGTTCATGATCTATGGCTATGGTGTTATGGAGAAATAGGTAAAAAGTTTAGAATTGAACATAAAGAACAAGAGTTGTGTACCAAGAATTTTTCATGTTTAATACCGAAAGTAGTGGATTAAACACAATAAAAAACTAGAACAAATCACAACAAGTGACTTTTCTAAGTGTTGTGTTTAATTTCTCAACATGAAATATGAATTAGTATGAAATCTAGCTAGATCATGCTCATATCTTGTGATTAGGATAAGAATTGGCAATACCTTGAGGGTGTCCAAAGTCAATGCAACAGTTGTAGCATTTCCAAATTGCTGAAGCATCCTGACACATTTGAGATGCATCCCTTTGACATGCACTCTTTTATAAATGTCGAAGTAGACATGTTCCAACACTGGGAGATCAACCTTTGAGCATTCAAAAGCAAAAAAACCCTCATAGCTAAAGCTAGTAAGCAATGGAGCAGAAATCTCTCCCATCCTCATCTCTTGATCGAAATACGAACTGTTGGTTTCGTCAATAATTTCAAGAAACCTAAGCCTCGGAGCCTTGACAACAAGCCCAGAAACATTACACCTTCGCAGAGTAAGCTTCTCCAGCTCTGGAAAACCCGAAAATGGCTCATCCGAGATAGTAAAATCACCGGTGAATCGATAGCTTTCAAGATAAAGGGTTTTCAAATGTGGGAAAGAAAAGTGTTGAGGTAAATAAGTCACGCAGCTGAACTTGATGAGCTCGAGTTCCCGCAGCCTTTTTGAGGCAAGAAACATGGACCCATGGCTGTAGTAGTTGGCGTGGAGACGGAGGGATTGAACGCCATGGTTGATCGCGTAGTGCAAGCAATTCTCAATGAATTCATGGTGCGCGTAGACCTTGCTGCTGTCGAATGAGAGGTGGAAGCTGCGGATGGTGGTGGCGCTGTCACGGTGGGAGAGGAAGTGGGAGATGAAGTCGGAGAAGCGGTGGGAGAGGGTTTGGGCGGCTTCGTAGCTCTTTAAGGGGAAGTAGGTGTGGGCGGCGAAGCGGGTGAGGTGGAAGTGGAGATCGGGGAGGGAGCGCCAGAGGTTTTTCCATCGTGTGGAGAGGATGCTTGTCTGAACGGCGACGTTGATGTCTGTAAATATGAGGATGTGTCGGAGGATTTCATCTGGGAGTTGGCTGATTCTGTCTTCTACCATTTTTTTTAGAGGATTTTGATGATGAGTTTCATGCTTTGGTGATGTGTATATTTATGTGTGTAGTTCTCTTGGTGTCCACGTCTATTCTTGGTTGACTAGAGCACGTCTGTTGTAAGTACTACTCTCTCTGTTCCAAGGAAGATGATCCCTTCTTTGGAAGGCACGAAATTTTATACAACTTTATTTTGTGTGTTAAATGGAGAGAGTAAAGTAAGAGAGAGAATAAAGTAGAGATAAAAGGGTTTCCATTTTAAGCAATGGGTCATCTTGATTGGGACAAAAAAAAGAAAAGTGAGACATCTTTAATGGGACGGAGGGAGTACTAATTACTAAATGATATTAGTACTTATTAATATATTAGAGGAAGTATGTATGTCATTAATCTCCTAACGATAGAGAATTCAGCCCACTAGAAACAATATACTATGCAAATAATAATAATTCAGTTGACTATTAACCCAAAATGAAAAAATGTACTTCACGATAATGGAAATAACGTGCTTCACTAAAATTAGTGAAATTATTAACCTTGGACACCAAGAAAATTTTCACACACTTGACTCATATACATACATATCACCAAAGCATCAAAACTCATCATTCCATCATCATCATCATCATCAAATCAAAATCTTGTCAAAAATGGAAGAAGACAGAATCAGCCAACTCCCAGACGAAATTCTCCTACAAATCCTGTCTTTTACGGACATCCACGAAGCCATTCAGACAAGCATCTTGTCCAGGAGATGGAAAAACCTCTGGCACTCCCTCTCCGATCTCCACTTCCACCTCACCCGCTTCGCCGCCCACACCCACTCCCCCTTAAACAATTACAAAGCCGCCCAAGCCACCTCCCACCACTTCTCCGACTTCATCTCCCACTTCCTCTCCCACAGCGACAACGCCACCTCCATCCGCAGCTTCCTCCTCTCATTTGACAGCCTTTTCGTCCGCACATCCGCACCATTCATAGAGAAGTGCGTGTACTACGCCCTCCATCACGGCGTTCAGTCCCTCTCCCTCCGCCTCCGCACATACTACTACCACCACGAGCCCATCTTGTTCGCCTCCGAAAGCCTACAAGAACTCGAGCTGACGCAGATCAAGAACACCGCTTATTTCCCTTCATGCTTCTCCTTCCCACATTTGAAAACCCTTTGTCTCCAAGGATATTACTTCACCAGCCATATTGATACTGACCTTAAGGAGCCTTTTTCTGGTTTCCCGGAGCTGGAGAAGCTTACTCTGCGCCACTGTTCATGTATTGTTTCCCGGATTGTTGTGAAAGCTCCGAGCCTTCGGTTTCTTGAAATTATTGATGATACCGAGAGTGTTAATCTCCATCAAGAGAGGAGAATGGGAGAGATTTCTGCTCCGTTGCTTACATGCTTTAGATATGAGGGGCTTTGTGCTTTTGAATGTTTGAAGGTTGATTTTCCAATGTTGGAGGAAGTCTATTTTGACGTTTATAGAAGAGTCAACGTGAGAGGGATGGATCTCAGATGTGTTAGTATGCTTCACCAGTTTGGAAATGCTACAACTGTTGTATTGACTTTGGACACCCTCGAGGTATTTTGAATTTCTATCATCATCTAATGACACACACACAGATATACTAATATATACGAATATATGATCTAGATTTATAGTAGTAGATAACTCAATAGTTGCGTTATTTGTTTCCGGCACACAGTTCAATCAAATAAACCTAGGAATCTGATAGGAGTATTAACTAAAACTAATTTCCTAATCTAGTCTATATATCTTTTGTCTTAGCTATCGATATTTATTCTAATTACTTGAATGCTTGTATGAAACTGAAAGGTTATCAAATCGGATGGTGATTTCATTGAGCAAAGCCCTTCTCCATTTCCCAACATGAAACGTCTGAAATTGATCAAAGGGCGTTGGGATATTTCTACAGTGCTACAATGCGTGATGAGTTACTTGACTGTAAAAACTTTGCATTGTGACTCATTTACGATGGAGGTACCTCACGGTGTGGATGTGGTTGAACACAATTTGTCCGACAGTGATGACGGCGGCGCTGATTTACTTCAACTACTTCAACGTATGTTTGAATAGAAGATGAAACATCATCTTAAAAGATAGTTGAATCAAAATTTTTATATCAAAAATCTTTGCAATATTCGTCTCTTTATTTATTGACTGAGACGACTTCCCAATCAGAAAAATATTGGTGGCTCTTTTCTTTTATGTACTCCCTATTGGGTGTCGAAACGGGCAGCGGGTAACGGGTAATTCCCAACCCGACCCGATACCCGACGGTTATCGGGTACCCGCTACCTGGCGAAATTGGGAAACGGAACGGGATCAGGTATTCTTATTTTGGATTTTGCGGGTATCGGCCCGGGTTAACCCGTTAGTCCCGAAATACCCGATATTTATATAGGTATTTTAAAAACATTTATTTTTAATTTTGAATGCACACAGTGTAACACCCCACTTTTTCGAACCCTAATTTTTCGAGACATAAAATTTTGCATTAAATGCTTTTAATGCTATGAAGTATGTGGATTAGATGATGAGTGGTTTATTGCATGATTCTTTGTGACCTAATTGCAATTTGGAGTTTAGTTTGAGTTGAATAGTCAAACTTGTTGATTATATGACGTGGCTACTGAATAGTCAATATTGTGGAAAATATGACGTGGCCGTTGAAAGGTCAATGTGTTGTGAAGATGGAGTGGAATTAAAAATGGTGGATTTTGTGACGTAATTATGTGAATATTTTGATGCATGGCGAAATAATATTGTGGTGAATTATTCCTAAGGGATGAGTGAGATTAAATAGGAACATCATTATTTAATTGGAATTTTCGACCACTTCTATTTATTGGAGAGGAATTCTATTTTTATTGGATTTAATTATTGTTTGGGATAATTATCCAAATTAAATCCAAAGTCTGATTATTCTTTATTTTCTCCATAGAATTTTCGACCCCTATGCTTATTCCAAGGAGATTTTCGAAAATCTCCTATTTATGCGAGAAGATATTATTTTATTATATTATTTGATCCCTTATTTATTCTCGTCCATGAATAAATTCAAATATCCTAGCATATTAAGTCATATCTAAGGAGATCTTGCCATATCCTATTTTAATTAATATTTGAAATTGATTCCCTATGGAGGAATCACTAATTAACGCCACTTCCTAATATTTGGGGAGGATTATTATTTTTATTCTGCTCCGTGATATTTTATTCTACTTCGTGAAATATCTAAATTAAATCATAGGCAAATTAAATAGCCTAAGATTTCGAAATCTCCTTATTTCTCACCAGAATTAACGTCAACTCCCTCCCCTATATCTTTCCAAATCTTTATTTATTTAATTGTGGGATTATACTCTTGAACTCTATAAATAAGAAACAAAACCCTAACCCTAGAACACAAAAACATGCCCCCCCCCCCCCCCACTCTCCCAAATACACGCCTCCCCTCTCTCCCACTCTCTCTCAATTTTTCTTCTACTTTTCTCCAATATTTCTTCATCTTTTGAGAAGAATTGAAGTTGAAACTCAAGAATTTTTGAAGAATCAAGGCTACTACTTTGTTCTACCGTTCGTTCTATCGAGAAAAGGTATTTTTGCATTAATCTTTTCTCATCTAACCGATTAATTGGTGTTCTTGAACCTTCATGCATATAGAATGAGTGAAAAGGGGAACCAATGGATGAATGAGATGTGTATGTGAGTGTGTGTGGATCGTGTGTGTGTGTGTGCGTGCCTCGGTGTGTGTGCATGTGTGTTGTGTGTATGCGTGTGAAGTGTGTTGTAAAACACTCATGCGTGACATGTTTTAACGTCAGATCGGGAGTTGTGGTACGAATAGAAAGTGATATGATAATCATGCCTTGATTTTTGAGTGATAATATAAAACGAATCGAGGGGAAAAAGGGATACGTTGGGAACATGCATTAATTTGAGTAGATGATTGAGACTTACTTGTGTTACGCATAAATTAAAGGTGATAACTCGCGCTCTCGGTGTGATAGCAAGAGGAAGAACGAACTTGTGATCTAAGGAGTCGAGGTGGGCTTTATTCACTAAACTCTTTTATTACCAAAATATTGATTATGGTGTTATAAGGGTGGATTAAAATGTTATGTCATGCCTGTGATTGTTTTGATTACGTTGTGTGCCTGATACCTAGTTTGTGAGTCCGCTCCATTAGGCTATAGGGTGAATTCGGGTCTGAGTAGGGCCGCAAACCCTATCAGACTAGTGTACACAGTTGGGATCGAGAGCCGTCCTTGCTAGTCGGCCGGTCTCGTGGGCGAATAGTGTGGTCACACTTTCGTCGCACTATGGAATTGTTGATTGTTGAGAAAATGGGAGGAAATGTTTGACTGGCCAGTCTATGAAATTATTTTTGTGATACTCGAGATATTCTTCTATAAATGCAAACTCGAGTTCACTATGGTAAGGATGGCATATCTATTAAAATGTTTTGGCATGAGTTCACTGAGTATGTTTAAAATACTCAGCCCTGCATGTGTTTTTCCTATGTGCGAGTTGAGCGACGACGAGCGGTTGGCGGTGTTGAGCAAATAAATTGAATGATAATATGATTGTCTTGAAATATTGAGTGGGGTTGTGTCTTCATACATGACTTCACTTTTCTCTTGGTTGCTTCTGCTGAAACATGAAACTTACTATCGTTTGTTTTTTAACTTATTCCTTTTGGTTTAGAATATTGAGACAAAATGCGTTTTTGGATTATATTAAGCCCTTGTCTTTTGAGCATAATTTACGATATCTATTCATCATTGATTTTTCTTGATTAAGCCGTTGACTTATTGCTTTAATAGTTCATTAAATACCTTGGTCAAAACCCTTTAAATGAAACCCTAGTCTATGTTCTTGTTACTTTTAAGTCCGCCTAAATAGCGATTGTCGTATTTATTATACCCTAGAATGGCGGGTTGTTACACAGTTTCTTTCATTATACTTCCAATTAGCATAAAGATTTGCAAATATTTTTAATGGAGGATTTGAGATAAACATCATATAAGAAGAAGCATAAATACCACTATACCAATTAGCCACCAAAAATAAAGTTCAAACATGTGTTTGTAAATATGAAGTATTGATCATTTATCATGAATTGACTTTCTTAATCATTTCTTCCTTGGAATACATGAAAAAGATCGAACGGGTACGAGATATCCAACTCGGGTATCAGGTTATACCCGATTCAGTGCGGGATGGATATTGGGACTGCCATTTTGTCTGAAACGAGTAGCGGGTACCCGACTCGTCGGGTGCAGGTACCCGCATGTACCCTATATACTGAGTTTTGTACAAAATATAAAACTAGTAATTTGGTATACAACTTCTGTTTTAGAGACAAAATTTATACTTATATACTACTCCCTCCGTCCCGCTTAAGATGACACGTTTTCCTTTTCAGTTTGTCCCAACTAAGATGACACATTTCCTTTTTTGGTAACTTTCTCTCTCCAATTAATACACTCAACCACTTTTTTATCACTCCTATTAAAATATCCATCTTTCTTTATCTCTCTATTTTAATACCTACATCCACCTTCTCTTTCTCCAATTAAACACTTTAACCAATAACTTCTAAAATCCCGTGCCGGCTAAGCAATGTGTCATCTTAGCCGGGACGGAGGGAGTAGTATTGTTTTGCATTCTGCAAATTCAAAGTTGACCATCAACTTATTTCAAATATTACAAGTTACAACTATTATTTAGCAAATTTTTATATCAAGGATTCGTCCATTTTTTTTATGAATATGATGATCATCATATGTTAAGTCTTTTAGTATAAAATTTGAATGCTTTGATCCTATACTGTTTTTTGAACAAATACAAGTACACACTTGCATGATAATGGGAACAACGTGCTTCACACAAAGTCAATAGGAGAAAAAACAAATCAATTATTTTTTCAAATAGGGACGCCATGAAAGTGTCACATATATTATCAAGAACTAAATCAAAACCATCAAATAATGCAGAGAAAATGGAGGAAGATAGAATCAGCCAACTTCCAGACGCAATTCTGCAACAAATCCTCTCATTAATTGACATCAACGAAGCCGTTCAAACAAGCATCCTCTCCACACGATGGAAAAACCTCAGCTTCTCTCTCCCCGATCTCCGCTTCCACCTCATGAGCCGCTTCTCCGCCTTCGTCTCCAACTTCCTCTCCCACCGCGACGGCGCTGCTCCCATCCGCAGCTTCCACCTCTCGTTCGACAGCCATGTCCACGCAGATGCGGCATTCGTGCATCAATGCGTGATCTACGCCGTCAATCATGGCGTCCGATCCCTCCGCCTCCATGCGCACTGCCGCCCGGATCTCACGCTCCCAGAGGCGCTCTTTGCCTCCGAAACGCTCCGGGAGCTCGAGCTTAGGCAGTTCCGCTACGTGATTTGGAAACCCAACCACTTCTCATATTTACAACATTTGAAAACCCTTTATCTTGAAAGCACTGCATTGGTCAATATTGATGGTGGGTATTATTATCAGATAAACTTAGGAATATAGTACTACCTCCGTCCACTAAAAATAAACATAGTTATGTATGTCACGGGTTTTAATAATAATTATGTAGTTGGTAGAGATGAGAAATGAGTAAAAAAGTAATGTTAGTGAATTGTATACGATCCACATTATTTAAATGTTTAAAACTTTTCTTATTTAGAAATTGGCCTAATTTTGGTGAAAAACCTAAAATGATAAAATGGTCTATTTTTTTGTAAACGGAGGTAGGATATTTCTCTACGAGATATATGTATTGATATCATTTTGCCTGCAATATTTAATTAAAGTGTTATTATGATTATTTCATTAAAGCGTTTTGTCATAATCTTATTCATATATTTTTCAGATAGAGGGTGTTATTTTTGCCTGAAGGAGCCGTTTTCGGGCTTGCCGGAGCTGGAGAAGCTTACCATAGGGCGGAGTTTGGTTTATGGGCTTATTGTGAAGGCTCCAAAGCTTAGAGTTCTTGAAATTATTGATCAAGAATATTCGTATTCGCATATGATGGTGGAGATTTATGCTCCGTTGCTTACTTCGTTTAGATATGAGGGTTTATTACCTTTGGTATGTTCCAAGGTTAATCTCCCAATACTGGAGGAAGTTCATTTGAGCATTCATAAAAGGCAACAACAATTTTTTAGCAAATTCGATGAGGAAAGAATGCTTCTGAATTGTGTTAGGATGCTTCAACAACTTGGAAATGCTAAGATTGTTGCATTGTCTTTGGACACCCTTAAGGTACCTAACTTTCTCTCTAACTTTCTCTTACTATACTAATATACAATAATTAAACATGTAATTTGTTTGTGTTTGGAAATGAAGATTCTTGAAATGGATGGTGGTTTGATTGAGCAAAGCCCTTGTCCTTTTCCCTACATGAAATGTCTGAAGATTATCCAACGGCGTCGGAAATTTTCTACAGTGCTACGGAGAGTGATGAACTTCTTGACGGAGGGGATTTTGTATTTTGAATCGTTGGTGGTAGAGTTGCCACAAGGTGTGAATGTGGTTGAAAAGAGTTACCAAGATTTGCTTGAAGACGACAGCGATGAACAGCAACTCAAACTTCTGTTTGGAATAGAAGAGGAAGCATCATAGTCTCAAATATATTGGTTTGAGTTATGTTACAATTTATAGATTCCAAACAATATTCATGATCTGGACAATCATAGTATTAATTTTATTATTATTTTGGTTGGTATGTTTTATTCCTACTCCGCACTAGAACTTGATTAGTAGTACTATGTTTTACTCATTAAAAGAACATATCAATATCAATATAATTGGCTGATTTTAGCATTAATTTAGAATTATATCACTCATTCTTTAAAGTCGGGGATTTAAAGTTATAGAAGTACTTATCTAGAATAATATGATTAATAATGATTATAAATAAAGTTAAGTGGTGTAGGTTTAAGCGCAGGTCTGCATCTGCTGATCATTTGTGTGGAATAAATTACTACTACTAAACTAATAAGTTGGAATGAGTGGACAAGTATAGCTAAACCCATTGTGCCACATTAGAAAATACTATCCATCCACCATTACTTGTCACTAGTTCATTGTTCGATCTGTTCGCCAATACTTGTTACATTTATTTTTTGCTATTTTTGGTAACGGACCTCACATTCCACTAATTCATTCACACTCACATTCTATTAGTATAAAACTAATATAAAAAAAAGGACTCATATACCACTAACTTTTTTCACTCATTCTCCTTTACATTTCTTACCCGTGTCAGGTCAACTTGTGACACTTACTGACAGACTGAGGGAAATAGCTAATAACAATCACAAATATAATTAATCAAAAAGAAACAAAAATTATTTATCTAATTTGATATCCGGAGGCGTTGTTAAATCAAAATTCCATTATACAGTATAATTTTTTATATATTCCCTCCGTCCCATTCAAGATGGTCACCTTTTCTTTTTTATTTGTCTCAATCAAGATGACCACTTTCCAATTTTGGAAATAACCTCCTCTATCATCTCTGTTGATTAAAATATTCAACTATTTTTTATCTCTCTACTTTATTACACTTAACAGCACTTCCTAAAATCCTGTGTCACTTAAGAATGTGGTCATCTTAAATAAGATGGATGGAGTACAATTTCTTTTTACTGATTATTTATGACTAGTATGTTAAAATTAATTAAGTCATCCCCAAGGCCGAGAGTATTAGTTCCGTTGGTGGACCTGGGGTTTAAGGCTCTATTTTCTTTTACTAATCCTGTAAATCTTATGAAATCGTCAAATATTGTTAGTATTATTAATTAATTATTGTTTTGTAGTCTCGGCCCCATCACCAAATCAGCTAACTTCTTGAAAATCTTAAATTTTAAACTTGATTAAAAAAAATGAAAAATCACAATGCCAATTATTAAAAAAGATAAAAGAAAGGAAAAAAGGGTATATTTACATGATCTCATCATATATAAAACATGATAACAATAATGAAAAGCATACACTCGATAATGCAGCTTTAGGAAACATGTGAAATGGCTGTCGATTATACAGCTGGGGCATCAAGTGGAACACTGTTGCACGGGAAACATGTGCGAAATTCTATTCATCAATTTTTTAAGTGATCAATTAAACTAACATCTTAATATAGAACTATTAATTATATTACCTTTAACCTAATGGGTATGGTCGAGTGGCATGGGACTCGTCCATCCTTAATTAAATGGTCAGAGGATTGATACCTAAAATATCTCCAAATTTTAAATTTTATAAAAATTTCGATTTAAAGTATTTGTTCGTATAACAAATTAAGATAATTTTATATAGATTCTAGCGAGATTCTATATGTTTACATAAAGAGAGTTGCATAAAACATCAAATACATAAGCATTTCAGTACACTTGCTTTATACTGAAGTTAATTCAATTATATAGCGATGCAGATTCAATGTTATCTATTTTGTCGAATTTATTGTTAGAGACTTAGAGTTAATGACAGCTTACTAATATTATTAATTATTGCAAGATTAATATATATACTTTTGGATAATTTTACCTTTATAATGATGTTCCGACGAAGCTATAATGAAGCGCGTTTTCTATGAAATTAAATCTCGTCCTAAATTCTTTTTTTTTTTTACTTCAACAATACAATCCCTAGATTAGTTATCACCCCTACAAAACATGCCAAACAAGTTTCATCCTAAGGCTGAGGGGAAGACCAATAATTTCGGTTGTTACTTAAAAATAAAAATATGATTCAACAAATCATTGCATTATTTTTATTCACTTTCCATCAAAACCTTTTTATTTAAACTTACTATATTGCTATTCTAACCTCCCAAGTAACGCCTTTAACTTCATGAATTTTAAATTTTTTTGCTAAGTTAGTTAGGAGTCAATTTTATCTCTTTAAATATCTATGCTATGCACTGCGACAAGATTATTCAATCCATTGCGACAAAATTTTCCAATAATTCGGAATTGTCTGGGTAAATATAAACAAAGAGTTAAAAAATTACTCGAAACGATACTTATCGCATACTTTCTTCTTACTATTTGTTTATTAAAATCCAAATAAGTTCTACATGGATGTCCACAAAAAGAGGGGCCACCGAAACATATCAATATTTATTTTTCGACAACGAAGTGTGATTGATAAACTTTATTCATATATATCCCCACATACACGAACTACATCCTCTGCATAAAACCCCCCATGTTAATGGAAATTTTGTTGGTTATCGATCTTGCTCTAGTTTCACATAAAATTAAAATGAAGTATATAAATATAGCAAGAATTACTAATGCTAATCTAGATTATAAATATGTGTGGCTCAATTTGAGATAGGAAGAATCAAATGTTAAAATTAATGAGGAATAGAAAAAAAAAATGTAAAAAATATCTTACATGAACATGGTTTGGTTTGAAGTTAGGTTGATGTATTATAAATATGTACTACTATTAATAATCGTGCAGTGCATTACTTTTTAATATATAGATGTGATTATAAAAAAAAAATAGGCATAATAAAGCCCCTTATAATATTTTTTGTGCATTCGCGCCTGAATTATCGCAGCTAATATATGATGATTTTGACCCATTTTACTTTATTTAACAATGTAATCTCTCCGGCCGAATTATACTACATATAATATGATACCACTGTTTCTTGGCTTAATTATATAAATAAATATTTCGATAAGACAAAGCAAAACATCGAAAAATACGAGCTTTGAATATATATTAATAACCATATACAGTATTGTCACTCTTAACGACCTAATTTTAATAATTAAAATTACCTCTACCTAACATTATGCACGTTACAGCCCACGAGATTAAATTGAGAATGGTAGGTGGGTTTTGAATCATAGCTTGTTTCTTTTTCCTTTTTGTACATCAATAATGCGCCATTCTCAATAGTATATAGTGATCATATATATCTATGATTATCTACACAAAGAAATAGAAGAAAAAAGTACAAAATTGCAAATGTTAAATTACACTATATTCCCATACATTCCAATAAACTTTTTAAGATTAATCTCCAGCTGGATTTTGGCCAATTTGCATATATTAAATATTATTCTTAATATTGTTGATGAATGAATGAGACAAATCTGTCGTCCTGTTAGTACCATCAATATATAAGGTCATTATTAATAATATTGCTGTTTTCTAATAGTATCTCATCATGGTATGAATGTTATGATACAAAATTAAATGCATTTCCTTTTGAATGCACAGAAGCGAATAAATTGGGGTGATGTGGGGTATTTTATTTGAACTTAATTAGTGGATAAAATTTTAACATCAACATCAAGTAGTTCTCAGCAATATTTAATGCTTTAGTTTAGAGCTAATTCATAAATATAAACTGTACTACTATTATTTATTAGTATTGTTAATTGTAGAATGTAGCAATTTTGTATCTCAGACTTTGATATCAAAATGCTGGAAGGAAACTGATAATTAAGAATTAATTCAATTCTTGGAAAAAAAAAAAGTACAGATGCATGCTCCCGCCGAACAATTATTACATAAAAAGGAAAAAAATAAATTGGGATTATTTGAAATTTCTGGAGTATATTTACAAATTATAACATCGAAAAGGGTAACTAAATTTGGTGTTTTAGCATAGATAAAATGAATAAATTCAACTATTTTTCTTTTGCTGCAGCAGATCACTTTCTGCTTTGGTTGCGCATATAATGTCGTCCACATGATCTCCAGCTTCTTGGACCTGCAAAAATGGTTCAATATTTTTTCATTAAGGTTTTGGCACAAATTGAATTTTAAACTATAAAAGATAATACTAATTAATAATGAAAACAAAATTTAGAAATGCATAGACAATTGCTTGTAATATGCTAATAATTATTCATGTGCAAAGTATTTTAAAACTAATTAACTGGTCACACTTGTTGATCGAAAATCAATGCAAAATCTTAATAATAGATTTTTCCCATATTAGTCTGAGCTGTACATTCTGGACTATATCATTATTTTTATGATGGTTTCTTGTAGTAGTAGGTAGCACATGAACAACTTGAGATAGACAGCATATAATTATACAACTTGCACAATAATTTCCCATTTCCCATGAGGAATCAGTCGAGATTTATAGCTAGAAACACGAGATAAGTACGATTAATATTAATATCTTTTAAGAAATAGACGTGAAATTAATTTTAATTAAAGTAGTACTTTATTACAATGAAATTAATTTTAATTGAGATGTGTTTCTTTGGCAAAATATGATTTAGTCAAATAGTGTCAAGAGAGACACTTCTTTTTGCTTCGAAGATTAAGAATAATGTGTTAAGTCGATGGTGAATAAATTAAGAAAGAATAAAATAAAAGAGAGTGCTACTTTTTGTTAAAAATAGAAATAACTCAATTATTTGAATATTTTTCAAAATAAAAAAATACTCAATCAACATAAAACCACGGAGGGAGTATAAAAGCGAAGAGAGACGCATATGAGGAATTAATATGGTTGATTTCTGCGGCTCATTATTGCACAAAAACAAATTAATATGGGAGTAATACCTTATCAATGACGTCATCAAGAGAGTCAGCCGTCTTGGCTGTTTTCTCAGCCAAACTTTCAACCTTCTCGACAAGATCGCGCAGTTTGGATCCCTCGGGGAGATCGTCGGCGATGTCCTCAGCGATCTTGTCGACAGAATCCGCCACCTTCTCCACCGCCTCCACTATGTTCTCCACCGTTTGGACCGCGTTTTCAAGCTTGTCTGCACACCCAAATCAATTCTATTCCTCAGCATCGATAAATCCGCTATTAAATGTCTCATTTGAATTCACCATAAATTTCAAAAAAATATATAAATGAAATATGGATCATACTATAATAGTATTATTTTTATAATAAAATAAGAATGAAATGATTTAGTGAAATATAAAGATCTTGAATTTCTTACTTTTAATCACCCATAAAGGCCCCCATTTGTTGGTGAAAAAGGGTAGAATAAATGATACCACTAGTCCAAGAATCCAGCTCCTGTTTCAACCCTTCATTCAGAAAACAATAGAGGAAGAAAAGAAAGAGAGAGAGATCTGATTTAGAGTTTTACTTACATGGGCTTTGAAGAAGGTGGTGGGCCAGCTGCAGGTGGAACTCCAGGTGCAGTGTTAGCACTCACAACAAATTTCCTAATTAAGAATCAAAGAGTTCAAAGTTAAAACCTATGTTTACTCAAAACTGTTTGCAGTTTCACATGTTTTTTTTTTATTAATAAATGAATAGAAATTTAAAGGTCGCGTTACAGTTTTATTATATCTTTCTTACTATTACACACCTGGTAGTATGTCGGAGTACTGTTTTCTTGGCGGCCCAGAAGCTCAATTCATCGCTCTTGCGCTTGGAAACGGCTAATCTCGAGATGGGATTCCAAGAAAGAGCTTGAAACCTCGTACCCGAAGAGATGGCCGAGTTGTGGGCGACGGTGATGGAGGAAGAGCTAGCCATTGACATTATTTAGCTTCGATCTTAGTAGATTGAGTATTGATGATTGGATCTTGGTTTGCAAAGGGGTTTGAGAAGATTCTTGTGTTGGGAAATGATGCTTAGGGTTTTGGTCTTATTTTAAAGGAGGCGGAGATGAGAATTCGATTGGATCTAAAAGGTGAGAAACATGTTGAATACTAAAATTAAATTGGTGGAGTTGTTACATAGTTGACTTGACAATTAAAAGATGGAGAAGACGCGGTGGAAATGAAATAGTAGAATAAATCAATTAATTGGGGTGGTTTTCGTATGTAGTAAAACTAGTAGTGGAGAACTAAATAATTAATTGTGGAAATTAAACACATGATCGTTTAAACAGTCAAATTAGAGGAGCTGGTCCACATGCTTTCCATATTCCACTCATGTGAATTCAGAAGCGTGCCTTGCCTTTTTTTTTAATGCATGGAAGCCTCGAGGAAATTATTCACCTATAGTATTATTGACGGAAAATAATAAAAACAATATAAATTTTTTTGAAATAAAATAATGGTGACATGAATATGATTTGAGTTATTAACTAATTAAAGTAATCTTGTCACTATCTTGCGATCCCAACGAAAATCTCACTCATTGGCGGAGCTATGGTGAGGTGGGGCCATGGCCAACAATAATTTTGAAATTTATTAAATTTATTTTGATAAGTTTTTGTACTTTAATAAATGAAATCATGAATGATTTTATTTTTTCTCGAAGATTAGTCAATATATTGTTATTATAATAAGACTTGCTAAAATCGTGATAAACTTGAGTTTAATTTGTTTTTAAATTTTTTTAAAATATTTGTTGAGGAAACTTGTGAAACAACCTTTTGGGCTATCAACGTGAAATGGCTTTCTATAGTGTTTGTCTTCATCGGTTCGTAAAAAAAGGTACATGTCTTTTTTTATTGGTTTAGGTAGATAAATTGCTATTTAAAAAAAATATCTTATTGTATCGGGTTTTCATCTTAGTCGATTAATGAACTTCTTCTCCAAATTCAAAAATAGAAATAAAATTCAAGTCGACTTGGAAAAAATTTCAAATAATCTAATTAAAAAGACGACCTTATATAATAAGTTGTCGACAAAACTCGAGATCAGAACAAGTTCATGGAGCTTATTTACTCAAAATCTCCATTTCAACCACATGAACTTGATTTTCCTTATAGAATGGAAATCAAAACCGTAAATCCGTCTCACTTTACATTGATAGATGCAATAATTGATCGTATTATTGTATTGAAAAGAATGCAATTTTTTTGTTTAAATCGCTATATTTTTTGTATGTGAGAATTTACATTTGACACAAGAAAATGAATAAGAAATTATGTTGGCCCTCAGTATTAAATCATGGCTATGTCACTGCTTAATTGCATAAATTGATATCTAATTTCTAGTAATAATTGTTAATTAGTTTGTACGCCATGAATTGTCGGTTTGAGGTTTCTGCTCTTTAGTAGATCGAATATTTGAGTTACCAAAAAGATTGGTGTGTTCATGAAAGAGTCCTATTTTTTCAATCACATTGTCCACCACTTCTCTACTTAAACTATTTAAATCACTATTAATATGAATTTTGAAATGTTTATTTACTCACAATATATCAAACATTTTTAGTTGAGTACTACCACTTAGTGCTACAATTCATTATGTTTGTTTTGAAGAGAGAGGTGTGTATCGACTTCGGGGTCTGTATTTTACTGGGCTCATTCATTCATGCATTCATTAAATTGGGTTAATCTATTGAACTTATTTGGGCCTAAAGCAGGTCATATTACTTTATGTGTTTATGGAGTTTGATAGTAATAAATATTCATACTAGTTACTAGTAATACTCAAAGATGTTTTCTGAAATTGATGACTTATATATTTTATTATACATATGTTCTCGTATCAAATACTGGTTGCTCTATTTCTATTTTTATTTATTTATTATTTATTTATTTATTAGAAATGTATATGCGATGGTATTGGAGTGTGACACATCGGCTCATAACTAGAGAAATTATATTATGTGACCTTGAATATTAGTAGAAGATCTTCTTCTACTATAAATAAATACTCACTGATTAATTAGATATTCTAATGAATTAAATAGAGTTTCAATATATATGATAAATTAATTTTAGAAAGTTTAATAATATTTCTAGTTGAATAAATATACTATATATTAAGAATAAAAAAATTTATATGATTGTCAGTAGCACAATCTATAATTAATTCGCTAAAATAAATTCAGAAAAAAATAAATTTTATTTATGTATTCAGTTCCTACTACTACAAAATTTGCTAGTATTTGTTGTGGTTTCATTGTAAAAATAGCTTTAATATACTAAGAAATAATTTACATGAAATCTAATTTCGTAAATTGTTTACTTATGTGAATTTACGTTTATTATTCAAATTTAATATGATTTGGAATTCATTAGCCAATGAGAAAAATATAAGATTTATACATGCAATAGTTCTATTTCACCCTCATATAGTAATATTAGTAAAATCGTACTATATTTTATTTAATTCTAACAAATGGGCATAAAATAGATATTCAATTTATAAAAAGACTCCCAACAACAACTGCAATATTTATCAATTAATACAACCCATGCCAAAATACATAGCCGAAAGTTCGTACAAATCTAACTAATCTCCTAATATTTTCACATATAGTACAATGGATGTTTATTGTTGATTACCCTCGTTATTAATAGTTAATTTAAGGAAATATAAGAGGGTAAATAATTAATTAACGTCACTGAGGTATGTTATTGAGCTTGCAATAGGCATAATCACTAAACTTCTTGGTCTTATATTTGGACTGATTTTCTTGATTTAGAAGCTTAGGAAAAGGTCCAATTTCAAGATGTGGAGGTGGCTCCATGAAAACTGGCCATGACATTCTTGTAACATCCTTGTTTACTACTGATCTGTGCAGCACTGCTTTGTATTTTCCGTTGCTCAATATCTATCCAAAACAAAAAGATTATTATGTAATCACTAATAATATAATGTATAAAGTTTAAATATGTACTATTAAGTACCTCAATTTGGTCTCCAATGTGGATGATCAATGCATTAGGGATGTATGCAACATCGTACCAATATTGGTCTCGGTGGACTTGGAGTCCTTGGACTTGATTCGGCACCAAAATTGTTAGGGCGCAGAGATCGGTGTGCGCGGGCACCCCGAGGACTATGTCCGGGCGGGGGCACGGTGGGTAGTAGTTGATCTTCAAGTTGTATACGAGCTCATCGCCTCCCACCGCTATCTTCAACTCGTCCGGCGCTAGCCCTAGCCCTAATGACAGGCACCCGAGCAGCTTCTCCACCACTTGATGCAGATTTTTTCCGTACTCTTCGGTCGCTTTCCTATCATTTCAATAATAACCATTTATCGTTTATGTATGTTACATACCAAATAGAAGAACTTGACTAATAAAAATATCATATTAGGTGAGATGACCCATAGTTCTAGAAACCTCATATTGTGGATACAATAATCCATACTCTACTTGCTATTTTTGCAAATTAACTTAATTATCCACATAGCCGAAAGGGCTCGAATTGATTTTTTTATTTTGTTGAGTTAGTTTAATCCATCAAATTAGTGGGTTTATTAACATTCTGAATTACGTCTATACCCTTGTCTGTTTCCAATATCTCAAAAATGTCAAGTAAATAATGATTTCTAATAAGGTTAACTGCGGCCAATCATAATTTAAACACATATGAGTCATTGAGCCTCAAATTGAAATAGTTTATTTACGTCCAAAACGAGAAAGAGCTTATTTAGTGTATAAACCTGACACCAGTAATGCAAACAAAAATGAAACAATACCTATAATCAGAAGGATTGTTTGGCCAGAAACGATAATCAACAGCTGTAGGAGGCCATATTTTGTTGAACAAATGATCAACCCAACCATTCCTCAGCCTACTCCCATACCCATCGATGTTCTTGCTCTCCGGATCCTTTGCATAAGCCAGCTTCTCATCGTTCGAAAGCTCGAAGAACTGCCGCCCAACCCTCTGCAAATCCTCAATCACTTCCGCAGAAATGCTGTGATTCACAATCTGGAAAAGCCCCCATTTGCTGCTCGCATCAACCACCGCCTTCACCAGGGTTTCCGAGTCGCCAGCGCCGCTAAAATCCACCACCGGGACCTCTGCCGCCGCCCCCTGGAACGTCGTGAAGCGCGGCTGCTCCGCCTCCGGCCGGATGAACTCCGGAGGCAGTTCTTGTTTTAGGTCTGCAACATTTTCCATTTTTTTTTTCTTTTTTTTTTCGTTGTATCTAAATTTTTGGTTTGTGATATGTGGTTGGTTTCGTATCCTTATATAGTTGAGAATAGTGATCTTACATCATTCTAGAAAAACTGAAATAACAGAAATAACAACTTTTCGTCATGTCCATCGCATAGAATTGGTGGAAGGAATTAATTATATTAAGGTTTATTTTGTTGTGGGAATAAAAATTTAATCACCATTAAGAGAATAATTAAACTAATAATACTATAAAAGTGGAACCCAGATTCCACTAACTCTTTCTATCCACTTTTCTTTATACTAGTATTTCTTAAAATTAGCACTGAACTTATGTGAGACTCTTATTCGCAGATGGAGTGAGTATATACAAACTCAAATACAAAATTTGAGAAAAGAGAAATAAATTTTAATAACAAAACAAATAGAAAATGGGTGGTCCGAGCCTTTGAAAAAAGTAGAAAATTTAACTATAAAATCAATCGATATCCAATAACACCATAAAAACCAATAAAAATAAAATTACATAAAATTCAATCCAATTACCAACAACAAATATAATTATATATCCAAAATATATGAAAAAATTTCATACTCAAACATCTCAATGTTATACGTAGTGGAGTACTAATAAATATACAAACATTCCAAATTCCACATTTTAATTGTTTAATATTTAAGAACTAAGAATGAATTAAACTAAATTTACAAAGACAATCTCAATAATTATAGTAAGAGCTATAAATCTAAGATTCTAAATAATCAGTTCTAATAAAATAAAGAAATTAATATATATAGTCTAAAATACAAAAAGTTAGTATTTACTCCATTAATAAATGCGATCACTTTTTAAATGGATACCAATTTAAAAGTTTTGTGATTTAATTATTCGTGTCTCGCGGATATGGTTGGGTCTGCATAGACCATTTGGCACATGTCCCTCTCTTGATCTCCGCTCATTAATTTAAAATTTATAATTTAATATCATAGCCATCAAATAGTTTAATACTAGTACTACTAGTATATGTAACGTGAAAATGATTGCTTTCAAGATAGGTTCAAATCCAAAGAATTGTATACTCCAGTATTGATAAGGTAGATTGTTTGTTAAGGCCAGTGATCTACGACTTTGACATCACATTCTAGCTAGGCGTACAAGTATAACAAAATTATATTTTCTTTTTAGTTTGTCCCACTAAAAATGTTATATTTTAATTTTGGAAAAAAAAACTCTCACAATAATATAAATATTATATTTTCTTTTTTCATTTAACACACAAAACAAAATAAAATCTCGTATCATCTCACAAGTGTGACTTCTTTTATGGAAGGGGGAGTACTATCAATATAGCTTGAATGGTTGAACAGACTAATTAAATGGAGTACTTTATTTTTAATTCTATAATTAATTATCTACCTTATAGTACTCTATGAACTTATAAACTTAATATATACTAATAAGGTAGATAATTACTCTGTTCTACTTTATTCTATTCAACTTCACATAAAATCGCATGTCACTCAAGAATATGCATGGTATCTTAAGTGGGACGAAAGAAAAAAGTCAATAAATTGTGTGTGAGTTGGCTGAGCCGTAAAGAAGTAAAACCCGAAACCAAAGGTCTCGGATTCAAATCCTCCGTGATACAAATTTTAAATATAAATTCATGTATCCATATAGGAGTAGTATTTAATTTGACAAATAAGATTTTATATTTATATCCATAAATATAAATTTATGTATCCATAAGATTAACCATGCAATTGAGCAAATGATCATTAAATAACTATTACCTCCGTTCCATAATAGATGGCACACTTGAGTAATGTCGCAAGATTTTAGGAGATGTTATTGTGTGTTGAGTGGTGAGAGAAATCGTAAAATTATATTAATGTGAGAGATAACTTTTTTCAAAAAAAGAAATGTGACATCTTTTGTTGGACAAAAAAGTAAAATGTGACATCTATTACGGGACATGAGGAGTATTTACATTGATAAATAAGATTAAAGTCGGGTGCGATAATTGCTAATAGCCTAATTTTATTTTTCAAACGATTTGCTACCCTTTCTTTATTTTGTATATTATGCTTTTCATTCTCATTCTCATTTTTTGTCTTATTCACACATTTAAAATAAAAAAATTTATGCGCATATTACTCGATCTCAAAAGATAATGCCACTAAAAATGGAATCTACTTTTAAAAATAATTATTTAAATATTTTTTATCTGTTGTTAATTTTCCCCATGTGATTAATGGATATGGATCCCCTGTTGTGCTCAAAGCCTTCCACACAGCCAAATATTTAATTAAAAAAGAAATTAATTTAAATGTTATTATTTATGAATTTTATATTTGGCTGTGTGGAACAGCACACCCTGCTATGGCTTTGAGCACAGCAGGGGATCCATATCCTTGACGGACCCACACGTGTTTCGTGTACCGAATCTGTCACTCACGAGCAGAGCATTTACCCAGACACACCAGTTGTGAATGTAGAACTAAGTAGTAGTTTATTGAAATCAAACAAGGCACTCAGAAGATTAACTTTGATACACATAACAAATACACATGTACATATGCCAATTGATAAGTAGCTATTAGCCTTCGAACATAGTACTATAAAAACTTTTTTAACATAGCCAAATTTATTATTGAAAAAAAACTATCGTACAATATGAAGTCAACCTCCACAGCAAGAGCCACAAGCAGGAGCTGCACCTAAAGCAAGATTTAAATATTCCAAGTCAATGACCAGAATTTGCCACAAGGGGGAACATTAGTAAAAGATGAGGGAAAAACTTACTGTGATCAATTCCTCTAACGTTATCCATTCCACGGGGTGGCCCACGTGGACCACCCCCACCGTATGGGCCACTTCCCGGTCCTCCTGGACCACCGCCATCCCATTTCTTGCTTGCACCGGAACCTTTTCGGTAGGCTTCAGTCTTCTCCATCTGCACAAGGTACGGATAAATGAGGACATGATCCGCAGTGAAACTGCTATATTTAGCCAGAAGAATAGGAGTACCGAAAACATCGTGGCAAAGAAGACCCCAATCAAGTTGATTATGGCCCAGAAAAAGTCTGTGATTGTTTTCAGTCGCCATATTGTTCTCTTATCTTTGATAACACCTGAAGGGCAGGACAGTCCCTAAGATGTTTTAAATGATGCATCGAATGGATGTGCGTCATGTCCATCTATCTTTTTATCGATGTTGATGTATGCATGAATGATGCATCAAGTCTCATATCAATGCAAATGAGTTTTTATGAAGTCTGCGGGTGAAGTTACACAAAATAGTACTCCTACTACCAGAAACTCAGGCCCTTCTTGGTATGATGGGGTGGAATGTGATTCGTACTTCCATTCTATTCATTTGTTTGGCACAATGAATGAAAGAGGGAATGAAATGAGAATGCAAGAAAATGCCATTTCATTCATATCCTAATTCCATTCCCACCCTCATTCCAATCCATCATACCAAGAAGAGAATGGAATGTGATTCCTACTTCCATTCTATTCATTTAAATAACATTAGAAATCCTGTTCATCTCCCCACCTCAGACAACACAGGGGCCAAAAGTTGGGTTTTTTAACTCAGATATCCTACATATGTATAGAACAATAGAAACATTCATTAATTTTTAAAAAACAAATCATACTCCTCAACATGACAACTTGACTGTCATGGCAGATTAATGAGTCATATATGAAACAAAACTTCTCCTTCACATCTAAATTTCCCTATACAAAATTATCCAACAATGAATTAAAAGAATTGCATTTTTATCATCTCTAATGAGTAAGAATCAGACTTATCCCCAATTTCAACCAACCAAGCAGCAGCAACAGGTGTGTTTCGAATTATTGAACAATCGATCATTTTCATTTTTAAGACAATAACACATCGTCGCAAAGGATATTTCTTATCACGAATTCAAATAAGCTGAGCATAAACTATCACTTTGATTCACAATCAACCATTCTGAGCCAAAATCATGTAAAATTTGTGAAAAAATAGGATCGCCAAATACGAAAATTCGAAATGAGCATCAAATTAGGGACGGAAAAACAACATAGATGAATTAATTCTTAAAAGAGCTCTCAAAAGGAGTGGGGGAAAATGTACCTCTCTCGACGTATGCCATGGTAGAAGCGACGACTCTTCTCCGGGGTCTTCCTCTTTGGTTTATAAAGATATGGGTAGGAATCAGGTGTGACCGATACCACAGGAGCACAGTCAGGAGGCCGTTTCATATTTTGACACGTAAGTCAACGTTGCTGAGTAGTTAGACCCAATCACAGCTCGCCAAAACAGCACGGTGGATTTTAATCAAATTGACCTCTTTTTCACAGTAATTTTTTTTGTTCAGAATGGGCCAAGTCCATTGGGCCCTTTTTTCTGCAAATTGAAAGCCCAAAAACCCTACATGTGTACGTAGTAGTTGTAGAATTGGTTGTTTTCCCATTGGGCCCTTTTTTTTCTGCAATTTGTAGTAGTGTGTAGAATTGGTTGTTTTCTAATAATGTAGGTTTAAGCACTTGCTTATGAGTGATGAGTTATCTTTTCTTAAAGTGCTGAAATTTGTAATCCAACCAGTGTTATGGAAGACAGAGGTGATGAATTTTGTTTGTATTTTCAATTGCCGATTGTGAATGTAAATCCCTCCTATTTTCTTAAACTTGGTTAGGTTTATTTATAAATACTTTGAGTCATCAATATTGTTTTGATTTAGTGCATGTTTGGTACACATGCACTAAAAATGCACAAAAATGACAACAAAAATGATATTTTCGTTGAAAGGATGAGTTATATCTACTATTTGAAACTTAGTCTAGAAATAATTTAAGTTACACTACTCTTAAGTAATTTACAAGTCTTTCAATTTAAACTAATTTCGGGACAATTTAATCTTTAGCAATTGAAGACGTTCTAAATAAATTAATGACACATGAGCTTTAATAACAGAGAAATACTTGTAGGTTTAGAGGAAAGTTGAATATCAATTTAAATTTTATCAAATATTTTTCAAGTTGCAATATACATATTACCCTCTGTCTCTGAAAAGTATGAATATTCGGTACGAATTTTAATGAATAATTAGTAAATAAGAGAGAGATAAAGGGTAGTATAAATAGTTAGTGGAGAGTGACCTCCACGTCATTACTAATTTATACTTTGATAAAATTATTATTGCAGCAAGATCTGTCCCTTCATTTTCAATGTGCTACGCCCCTGCGGACTTGATAACACAAACTAATTTTATATGGAGTATATAGGAAAACAGAAAAGGAAGTTTGGTAAGAGAAGAATCCAGATAGAAGCTGCATACGACACCCATGATCTCTAAACCAGGCAAAAATCAGCTCGCTTATATATGAAGCTTTGATGTATTTTACGCAAAGAATTGCGACGCGTGGAGCAAATTGCCTCTACCTCAACTCTATATATAAATCTCACAAATGTTACTCATTTTACAACATCTAAATTCCTACTAATTTTTATAGGCCTTTGTATTTCGCATTGGAAGGTGGTAGCTGAAGTAATATTTTCATAACCTTTTCAGGTTGGTAATTTATTTATATTTTTGTGTTTTTCATCTTAATATAATCAAATCTTATTTTGCTATTCAATGTTTATCATGTTATAGTATAGTATTTAAATTTTACTTATACTAATAAATTTGTCTTTTTTTTCAATGGAATTGAATCAAGATGAAGTCAGTGACGATTTTTGTAGCTTCAATTATTCTTATGATGTTGATCATCACGTCTTCATTGGCGGACGACTCAAGTTTTTGCGACCAGAAATGTGCGACCCGATGCTCCAAGGCAGGGCGGGCAGACCGTTGCCTGAAATATTGCCACATATGTTGCGATAAGTGTGGTTGTGTGCCATCGGGAACTTACGGAAACAAGGACGAGTGCCCTTGTTATAGAGACATGAAAAATTCTAAGGGCGGACCTAAATGTCCTTGATTATCATAAATTGAAACTACTCAATTATTGTATCCGAATTCTACACACTAGTATACAGTTTTATGTGGAGGCTTAATGTGAGATTAATGAGACATACTATGGAGTAGGGAGTAGTATGTTGCTCATATATGATCAGTAAAATAAAATGCTCTTACCTATTCGTCTTTGCTTTCATTAAATTAGCTAACGTAACACTATTCCACTCAACAACGACATTTCTGTTACAAGAAAATAAAATAAAAATACCCATAAAACCAAAAATCTCCACATTTAATCTTATGTACTTATATTATTTTTTTCTTTTTTGTTATATATTGCATAAATATTTAATTAAGAAATTTATTAAAATAACAAAAGTTACATAATTAATAAAGAATTTCTAAATTAAATATGAAAAAAGTTACTCATTCCGTCCCCAAAAAATAGACAAAATAGTATATGGCATGAGTTTTAGTGTACAATTGGTAAGATAAGAAAGAAATGAAAAAAGTAAGAAAAAGAGAGAAAAAATATTGTTAGTTTGATTGTGAGGTCCACATTATTAGGGATGTGTAATTGGTTAAAAAATTTCATATTTAGGCTTAGTCCGATTTGGAAGATGACCTAAAATAATAAAACTATTCTATTTTTTCAGAACGGATGGATTATATTTAAAAAAATGAAAACAATGCATAATTCAATTAAAATTCCACAAACATTCGAGGGCCAAAAGAAGTGTCATTAGTTATTTTATAGTAAACAACATTTTGAATTACTATAAAATAAAAACTAAAAACATATGCGATCGTCCCCATCGTCCACACCACCACCAAAAGCGTGCTTAAGCGTGCATATGCGTGAATCGGCCACACTCTCAGGGCCTTAAGCACGGGATGCAAATGCTCTAGCTAGCTCAGCTAATTGTTCTTAATAAACACGGCCAAATTCATTCATAATGTTCATCTTCCAAAATTACATTCCCTTTTGCTAATGCTGAAACAACCATTCTCATCATAAATGGCCAAACAAAGAAAGAGCAGTAACAGCAAAGCAAAAAAGAAAACATTACTGGGCACATCAACAAACAGATTTTATGTGTGCTTGCAGAAACACAACACCTTCTAAACAACAAAGTATCCAAAAAATCAATTCTTGCTCTTAGATTTGGATGGAATTTTCCCATATGCCATAAGCCTGGACTGTGATATCTTGAGCTCAGCCTGTTGCTGTTTTCTTTTCCTCTTTCTTGAAACAGTTTTTTCCTCCCCATTCATTTCCACTGGCTGCGGTTTCTCACTTCCAACCGCATTAACCTCCACCTCTTTCCCCTTCCCCTTCCCCTTCCCCTTCCCCTTCCCCTTCCCCTTCCTGTCTTCATCAACAGCCTTAGAAGTATTACCCTTTCTGTATTTACTCTCCTTTAGCTGGATAGTCTTGATCCTAGGCACCTTCCATTCCTGCTCCCTATATGGAGCTATCTTCTTCAAAGAGACATACTGATTCAACTCTTTGTCGTCCAGCGCAAGAATCTCTTCCGCGCTCAATCCAAACCTCTTAGCCTTAACTGGTCTGTATTTGAATCTAGTTTTCAAATCTCCAATGGTGTCCTCATAATCTAACTTATAGTACTCATCCAATAGCTCCTCTATAACCGCCTTCTCTACTTCGCTCGGCTTGTGCTTCCTCTTCCTCTTACTCCCCCTCTGCTTTTCCTCATCCTCTCCATTCTCTTCCTCCTCCCCACTGGCTAACCTATCCTTCATAATTCGTTCTCTAAACGACTTGAACCCTTCACCCGACTTATCCACCTTGTCCCAACCCTTGTCAAGTCCAAGCAACTCATCTTCTTTGTCGAAATCTGGTTTCTCAAGCTCCTCATCTTCATCATCATCAGTCCCAAACTGCGGATCAACATCCTCAGCACCATAATACTCCTCACCAAATGCTTCATTCATCTTTTTATCATGTGCTTCAGGATCAAATTCATCCTCCAAATCATCCTTATCTAGAAAGATCCCTTCAGTCCCAGCCACCTCCCTAATCTTCTCTAACTTTTCCTTTATCTCTTTCTTCTTCAGATTCTTCAACCTCTTCAGCTCCTCCTTCCTCTCAAACTCCGCCTGCGCCATCCTCTCCTCTTTCCTTTCCCTCTGTGACTTCCTCGCATTGTCCTTCTTCCTCACGGATCCCTCCACTTTCCTCGAATGCCCCATCACCCTGTCGCCAGCATTCTCCTCAAACCTAAAGTTGAACTCCCTCTCATAATCCTCTTGCTTCTCCACCTCATCCTCATCCTCTGAAATGTTTACATCCACATCGCCATGGCCTTTACTTTTCTCTTCATCAATCCACATCCTTTTCCGAAAATAATCCTTCAAAAACATCTCTTCGCTATCCAACTTCTCATCGTCTCCGAAATACTCATTCATCTTCTCCCCAAGCACATTATCCTCCTCTTCATCTTCCTCATCCTTGGCACTACTCTTCACTCTCAAAAAATCTCCATCATCGTCATCATCAGATTTCCCCTCCTCCAGAGATTTCACAATCTGCTTCCTCAGCTCCTCCTGCTCTTGTGAATAACTCTTCAGCTCATTCGCGCCGTCATCCCCATTTTCTTCCTCTTCATCACTTAACTCTGGACCAGCCTCAATCAATTGCTTCGAAACGACATCTTTCAAATACATAGGCTTCCCCTTCTTCATACTAGCAGCATCCTCCTCTTCATCGATATCCTCGTCATCGGATTCGAACAATTTCGCATCTTGCTCCCTCAAAATCGGGTCTTGATTCTTCACCTTAATCAACGCCTCAAAAAATTTAGCGTCCGTCTTCTTACTCGGTTTCTTCAACTCCTCCTCCCCAGACGACGATTCCTCTGAATCCGAGTCCGACGAGTCGACCCTGCCCTGCTTCTTGAGCGCTTCGTACCTGTGCAGCTCCTCTCGCTTCTTGTTGTGCTCGTAGCGTTTGGCAAATTCCTTGTTGATTTCAATTTTGGACAGGTCTTCGTCTGAAGAATCGCCATCGCTGTCGAAAAGCTTCAAACGATCCATTTCCGGAGGATTGAGAGTTTGAGCAGAAAACAGGTTTTTGAATCGAATTGGGGGTTAGGGTTAGGGTTTTGGTGTATAAATCTCAGATGATTTATCTTAAATCTTGTGCCGTACAATCGCAAACAATAAGGCCCATCTCACTACAATGCCCAAATTTAGAATAGGCTTCTCATAAATGGAACCCATATCTTCGATTGAATGTGATGTTTTTAGTACTTGGTTTTTTATTATTCTTTACTATATTTTATTTTTATTAAAAAAAAAAGAAGAGAGAATTAATCCAAGTACTCGTATTAAAATAAAATAAAAGCACGATGTATTAAAATATGATGACTTTATTTTAGTTTTTATTATTGTTTACTAAAATTAAAGAATTAATCAATACATATAAGATGCTGCGATTCAAATTATAAGACGAAGACGCGGCAAAGCCCTAACTGAAAAATGGCGACGGCGATCGGATGGTACGGACCGCTGATTGATCTCTGCAAAGCATCTTCTTATGTTGGGGATTATGTACAGCTCGTAGTCTTCGTTCACCAATTCACCCCTATACAGGTATTTTTATGCGTTTTCTACTGCTTAATTAAATCATGGAGTAGTAGTTTATTCATCCGTGTTGATGGATTTCGCGAGTGCAGTATAAAATTGGTGGAAATGGAGGAGAGGTGGTGAGGATGGACGTTCTGGTGGGGGATGAAACGAGGTCGTATTTCCCGGTGACCATTTGGCAGAAGCATATGAGGTCCCAAATTTCAGTTGGGCGTGTTTTTCTGCTGCGAAGTAATGCTGCTTCTTTTAGTAATGATTACTAGTTTTCTGGTGCATTGGTTTTATTGCTTTCTGATTGTGAATTTATCATGATCTTTGTCGAAAATGGGATGATTGTCGCATATAATTAGTCTGTGCATCGTTGCTGTGATACAACAGTTGGGGAAATTTGTGATCAAGTGTTTTTCTTCTTCTTTCTAGAGTTAAATTCTTAGTTCTACTTCTCAAGAATCAAGGCCGTGAGAGTTGTATTATGACTGTCACTCGGTCTATCTTCTCGAATCCACTGCAACGAGCATACATACGAGCCAGATTTTGTTGCTCTGCTGTAGTGAATTAGCTGTTTTACCTCTTCCAGATTAGGATGGAAGCTCAGTATCTTGCTAATGTTATCACCCTTTCTGTCCTAAAAGTTTGCCCATTGCTGGCTGCATTTTTATGTATTTCGTTGTTTCGTGCTCTCTTAGTAATCAGTTGAATTTATGCAGATCTCAAAATCACAAGATATGGAGATACTGTTGAAGCCAGGGCTCTATATTGTTCATCTTTGCAATGTTTGCTTCAGCCAGATGACTTTGTTTCACCCAAGGGTACTCTCTCTCTCTCTCTCTCACATACACACAGGATGCTGCACTATCTTTATCAGATATTCAGACTGAGCAGTTGAATCTGAAGCATATATTTTGTAATAGTATAGATTCAGTGTTAAGCATGGCTGTCCAGCCAGGGTGCTGCTGGTTATAATATGCTTCAAGTGTACTTTTATTTCCTAAGACAGCTAGTTCTTCTTGGCACATTATATTTTTCGTGGCGTGTAGGTTTGGATAAATTAATAGGAGAGAGTCATGTGGGGATCACTGTGAAGGACAAACTCCGGAAAGTTGCTGGCTGGCTGCAGCGAGCTAACCTTGCTCACTGTGGCAGTATATTGAACTACAATGAAGTGAGTTCAGAACCCCCTTATTCCATTTCTTTTACTAAATTCAGATTGGATAAAGATGTTTGAATGATGGAATTCTACTACTTTTTCTATAATGCTCCTTTTGCAAATAATGTTACATAATCCTTAGTGCAGAAGGCAATTGAAAGTAAACTGGAAATTGCATGAAGAGATATGTACCCAGGATTGCTCCTCTCTGTCAGAATTAAGCCAATGTGAGGACTCTTGCAAAGCAAGTTTTCACGCATCCGTTGGTGAAATATTTTTGCCAATTACTTGGGCAGATCTCCGAGAGCCTGAAGCCGAGAGGATGTTTATTAGCAGGCGGCTACATTCGCTTGGTGAGAACAGTTTGGTTGAAGATCTCATAACTATTGGCTGTCAGATATGCGGTGCCCCAGTGAATGACAGACTAGGGTACGTACAAGCATTTGAACGTCTTATTCGTTCAAGCAGAGCATTCATCATACTGATAAGCTTCGTTCTGGCAGGTCAAACACGGAGCATAACACCATTCCTTTATATTGCCAAAGAAGCTCAGACCGTCTCCATATGATAGGGTCCATATATAGACCTTTCTTGGTAACTAATTCTTGAATTTCCTACTGCTGATTATAGATGTTCAGCTGTATACTTGGATTAATGACGTTGTTCTTTCTCATTCTCCAGTTATACCTGTGGGATGACTCAAAATACCTTCCCATTTCTGTGACCAACAAAGCGGCTGAACTTCTGTTTGGTAACATCCCTGCTGAGAAAGTTCTTTCTTCCTATAAACTTCACCGGCCTAGTCCGAGCCATACTGGATTCAAGAAGGATCGTTCTTGTGCCAGAAAAGAGGTCGATGACGAAGATGAAAAGGGAGGCGGTCATAACCCGAATTTCTACATGATTTGGTTGATTTTATTGCGTAGTGTGTTTCAACATGGTAAAAACAGCCCTTTCAAATTTAAAGTAACAGTTGATACAAATAGGGATTGGGAAAATGGGAGGCTTGAGATGGTATCAGTCTCCCTTCCCGCTTTTACAGGAACACCCCAAAATTGAGCCTGATAGTTGGAGCCTTGTGTATGAACAATTCAATAGTGAATAACATTTCTGTTGAAATATTGCAACTGGTTTTATATAGACACAAAAAATATTGCAGGTGTGATAATACATTCAATGATTTAACAGTTTTGATCCTATTTGGAAAAGTACAAGGCAAATAAGCTGTATAAAGACTGAAATTTTCTGATGGCTACGCTAAGAATAAATGTACCAAAACTGGGGCATAACTTGAACTGACCTATAATAGGAAAGTAAAATGGCAGGCTAATCTAAGTAGTTTCCATTTGCTTTTGATCTTCATTTCCCCTGGAAATAAAAGTCTTACTCGAATACCTTTCTGCAAATAAATTTGCTCACTCTGGTGGAGACTATCAACCATGGTATGACTCCAATCTGCAGATGCATAAAATGAAATGTTAGAAGCCTCGTTCTTAATCAGTCAAAACAGAGACCCGACTGCTATAACTTTTTCGAAGCAAAATTCAAGAACTCCACATCTCAGTAAACTTAGAACCAAAACCTTGGTGCTTTTCTTAAAATCAAGTAAGAATTTTTAGTGTACTTTGAAAAGTCTTATAGCATCAAATTGGTGTAAGCTGTAAAAAAAGGGGGGAGGGTTCCATTACCACAACACTGTCCTTCAAAGAATTTCCTGCTCTCCAAGAAAGCAACCTTCCTGTAAAAGCAAGCCGACTGTATGAAGCCCCAATTAAGAATTTAAGGCATAAATCTTGCAGCAACTATCAGATATTCCTTTGACTGAATAATTTTTTCGAGATTCAAGGGGATGAAATATCTTAGATACAACAAAACCAATACTATATGGAGGAGAAGCACTACCAAAAGGGTGCACGAGTTGATCAGATATTGTGGCTACGGGTATCTTCCAGAACCATAAAATCAGCACAAAATACGTAAATACCTGCACAGTAAATCCCAACCATGTCAGCACTTTGAAAGATTACTCCCATGTGCAACATCCAAGAGTTATATAATGACCTTTGATATCATCAAGTGTTTTCCGTATGAAGTAACTGACAACTTCATATCCTTCTCTTGCATCTCTAGATCTGGTTTGGATGATACATCAAATGCTTAGAAACTTGAATTTACAGATATGCAATACATTAGTGGAAAGTAATAAAGCATTAAAGGAGTCCAAGTTTTAAAGAAGTGTGAAAATAGAGGCAAGCTGAGAGTACATATAAACACAGTCAGAACTGAATATATATAAATAAGAAAGAAATGAATAAAAGAGCATGACTAAAATGGTGCATATAGGCCAGAAATGGTGCTTGCCATCTCAAGGTTACTTCATTTAAACATAAGAACAAGATAACTTGAAACAGTTCGTAGACTTGACACAAGGTAGCAGCAGAATGATGAAATGATGCTCATACTTTCTTCCAAAATGATAATATTAGAAATACATCATGCAAAAATGGCGAGAGCTGATAATATGATTTAGATCGCCTACCACCAACCACATAATACAGGCGGAACCATGTCAAAGAAGGCCGTGAAGACGAAGAATATGATGACCTTTCCCCAATTATGAACTAGGAAAGATGAAATTATATATACCAACTCTCCTTGTTCAGCAGAATTTAAAATAATCATAGTGCTTCAACAATTATGAAACAAAAACTAACAGCTGGTGAAGTCAAATAATTTAGTGATTGATTGAGTAAATTTGAGAATGCTAAGGATCCCCAATCGATAAGCAAGCTGGCACGTTATTACACACATATCTCAATCTGAAAAATGTAAGATATCATAATTCAAAAGGCATTTAACTATTGAAAGACTGCATATGAGTTATCTCCGATTTCAGAAATACATTTCCTAGAAAAGAGAACTCGAACTGAAATTATATCCGTACATTTTGCAAGTTCCTTCTCCTTTGCAGCTGCCGTTCTTCTTAGTTTTGCAGCTTGAGCAAATGTTGAAGGCCTGAAAACAATGACGGCGTTATGAGTATCCATACCCAATACAAACAGAAACTTCAAATGAAAGCAGCCCTACTTTTCTATGCATAGATTTCTGGAGGTCAAACTGTTAAATTGTTCGTTTCTGATTGATCAATCTAACTTAAACACTTCACCGTCACCATGTTTGATTGGTTTCCTAGACATACTTATATGCAAGATATTGTAATCGTACGATACTTTTCAATATGAATAAACAATATGATTGTCCAAATCCAATTGGAACTCTCTCCACAACCAACCTATGGAATAATAATAGGTTATATTTCTACCTTCAGTAAATCATTTCATTTAATTCAAAGTCTTTTGAGCCCAAGAAGAGAATGCACTTTTATTAATAAATAATTTAATGATCATCTTGGTTCTAAAAAATGAACGTGTATATTATCAATCCAAATAATATACTGCTTCCTCGGAAAATATGTGAATTTCAACAAGTTAAAAGTCTTACTTCCCCTGAAAAATTATTAACTTGCATTAATCAAAGCTGAAATCATAAAAAATTTCAACAAGTTAAAGTCTTACTTCCCCTGAAAAATTATTACTAACTTGCATTAATCAAAGCTGCAATCACAAAAACAAGATAAACCTAGATATCCATTTACCAGAAATCAAGCATACAATCGGCCATATAAAAACCCTTTTTTGTTATTAATCACAATCACAACCAAACACAAACTTACAATCACAAATTTATACACATATATATGCAGAGTCGCACTTACTGCGACAAAGTACTGGCCTCCTTCAATAGCTGCTTGATTTCTCGTCGCAATTTAGCATCCAAGTTTTCGCCTGATCCTTTCTGTATGAGCCAAAAATACATGTTAAAACGATACCGAAATCATCTATATTTTCACATCATACATTACGAAATGCCATTAATACAATCGATAACCTCCCGAAATTGGAAATCAAAATCAATAATTCCCTCAAAATAGAAAAAGAGAAACCTTGTTTTTTTGGGATTCGATGTACTTAGATATGAAGTGGAAAGCAAATACAAGGATGAAAATCACTGGAGCTGCAATTGATTTCCGTTGCTCCGTTTGAATATCTTCCATTTCTTCGCTTTTTTTTTCTGGCTGTGTTACCTCTTTTTTTTTATGTTCTAATTTTGTGGGAAACAATTCCTGTTTTCCCAGAGAATGAAGAGAAGCCTTAAACGACGTCGTGTGTTGGTCTATTTTATCGACGAAGTTGCTAGTAATGTTAAATTTTGTTTATTTTATTAAACGTATTCGGATTATAATAAATTTAATCACCAAAAACAATCAATTTTGTAGCAAAAATATTTTCCTCCATTTTTTGTTTCGAAATCTTGACATAACTTGCCAATTTAAGTACCAAAGTTTTGTGCCATAATTTTTGGAGGCCGAAAAATAGACGCTGAATATTTTAGAGATAAAACTAAATAATGCGAAGTTTAATTAAATATTTCGTATAAGCGTACGGCATCTCTAATAATATTAAGTGTATAGTTTAAAATTTCAATTGATATTTTCCCTGATGACTTGGGAGTAAAATTAGTACGCAAATTCTCTAACATTTTTAGGTAAGTAAATTTTTATAAATAAACTACTACTATTCACAACGCTATTACTCACAACCCCTCAATCATCCATTTCAAGAGCTTATTCATACTTATTTCACTAGAACTAAATTTTTACCTCATTTCATTATTGCAAATATCAGTAATAATATAGCAACACTCCAAGAATGATGACCATGAGAAAATGATGTATCAAGCTAATTCAGTTTCTGCACATAAAACAGTCTCAGCTCCCTAAGATAACAGAGAAGTTAGGCCAACAATAGAGAGAAAACCAGCTTGTAACAGACAGTAGAGAGTAGGCCGAGGAGGAGGTGCATCAAGATTCAGCAGTAGAATCGACTGCTGCAGCATTCTGCGCTTCCAAGAGCTTCATCTGGCGCTCTGCGTGTTCCCTCTCGCAAGCATCAATCCCCATGATTATGTCGAGCATGGTACCTGTCGTGCCAAAGAACACGAGGGGTGCCAGAGATTTCCGTTTGATTCCAACTGGGATCGCAATCAGAGCACCCGCCACTGAGAAAATCCATGTCCCCAAAGCACTAACAAACACAAAATGTTGCAAACAGATCAAAATCATTGCACATCAAACCAAGGCTTATAATCAGAAAATATTATTCAGCAAGAAGTCACGATCTTCTTCCACCCAAAGATCGTTAGATGCAGAATCATAGATTCAATTTATCCATTACAACTCTGCTTAACCAACAACCAACATATTCTACTACACTATCGTTGCTATAAACAAGCTTCTCACTTCACAACATGCCATATCCCTCTCATTCTAGTAGTCAGAAGTTTACATGAGCTTCGCAATCCATTCTTAGTATTGTTAGAGCAGCTCGAAAACAACCTCTCACAAGCCGTCCCATATGGACTATTGTCATCTTCTTCTCTCTCTCCCAGCTCTCTCTTCCCGGTTATACAATTATTCCATCAAATTATAACTAAATATAATCAGAAATGTGCATGCCAACCTACCACAGTAAATCATCAAATTCATCATCCACATCCTCTTAAGACTCCCTATCCGAACAGTTATGAGCTACAAGTGTGTTTCCAAGTCATGGTGAAAGCTGATCAAGATCCCAGAACTTGCCACATCACATCTTTCTCAATTGATGTCGAACATAGGCTCACCCTCGTTCAATACCTCAAGTCCTCATGTTTGCTTCTTTGCACAATTCGCCGATGACTGAAAAAAATTATACTCCGTAGTTCAGCTAATGGTTTGCTTTTCCTATTCAATTCAAGCTCAATGTCCCATCTTTCCATATCCAATCTAATCAACGAGAGGAAGAGCCGAGACCCCATTGATACAAATTATTGATGGTAACAATCCTTCACCGGATTTAATCAATGTGTCAAGCAAAGCAACTCAATCAAGCTTCAACCAAGTACCATCAATCAACCCCCAATCATATCCATCACAGCACCAATCATAAAAACAATTTCTAGTTTTCACAAATTTATCATGCCCTAAGTCAAATCCATAGAGCTACTGCATCAAATAGAGATTCTAAACATGTTCCTGATGCATCACTATCCTCAATTTCCTTCTTGAATGACAAAACCTAAACTCATAACTACTGTAACTCAAAACAACAAACAGCCACATAATCAGGAATTCCAATATTTACAAAAGCGAAAAGAGAGATAAGAAAAGATGCATACTTTGAAACAGTGCATTCTTCTAATTTCTTCTCCTCCACTTTGCCGGCCATCTTCAATGATTATCAATCACTTTCTTCACGCCCAAAACTCCAATCTGATCAGCACAGGAAATTTTCTTTTTTACATCAATATTTCTAGGTAATTTAATTTAGATTAGGCTTTGGATGATAGAGAGGGGATTTCTCACTCTTTATTGGGCTCTTAGTCCATATCTGGGCTTGAATTCAGCCCAAGACTTGAAATTTGGGCTCAATAATAAAAAGTAAAGAGAGAGAGGGAGAGAGAGAGAGAGAGGAGGGAAGATGAGGGGAGTTGGGGGTCCGTTATTGTGCATCAGCGATCTGCTAAGCGACGTCGGCGAAGAAAGCTCCGGCGGCCCCCACGATCACGCCTCGCCGCCTGACGCCGCCGACTTTTCTAAACTCCCGGCGTCTGAAATTCCCAAGCTATTCCAGGTATTCTCTTACGCCACTAACTCCTCCGTGAATTCTTTGGTTTGAAGAAAGTTTCTAGAAACATCCAGCGTGTATTTGGCTTTTGGAACTGTACAGTTTTGAATTGAAGGAATTGAATTGCAGATTCATTGCTCAATTGAAGACCAAACAAACTTTAATTATGAATATGATCAGACAAAATGATGAAACCAAATTTGTTAATGAAAACCTGTATTCCTCTTTATTGTGTTACTTAATTATGTTTCTATAAAATAAAATTCATTTCCATTAGAATTACCTTGCAATTTCTGTTCTTTTAGACTCCTATAAACACTTGGCAGCTAGGGATTAATTAATTTTGGTTGAATTTATACAACATATTCAAAGTTCCTTGTTGGCTTCTGTTTGTATTCATCATTATGCGTCTCTATCAAAGTAACATGGAATTAATGAGCTTGAAATTGAATATCTTTGTACTCTCTGAATAATAATGTTGAGAATGCTAATTCCTCAATTGTTTGATCTGATTTCGTATCTACATTATTAGGCTGCTAGAGACCATTTGTATGTGGAAATATGAGCTAATATGCCTCAAATTGTCGATGGACTGCTATTTTCAGGAAAATTTCAATGAACTGAAAGGGGCACTTGAGGGTGATGATCACTCATGGACTGCTCTAACGCTCAAGGTAAACTGCTCCCCTGTATTGGACGTATGGTCACACATTACCCGGTTTCTAGATAATTTGCCATTTGCTTATTGCAGTTCTTGCAAAATTATCAACAGTTAAATGTGATGAAGAAGCTTTAGTGTTATCACACATCTTGGAGTTCTAGATTAAAAGTTAGCAAAAGGCTAGTTAGCATTAAAGAAACCAGTCGTCTAAAGTTTCCATCGTTTTTTATATGATTTCTTTCATGAACATGAAAGAAATCTATGCTTAAGTTTTTTTGGACGAGTCACACATAATACCATTTCTGATCACTCAGTTGAAAACTATATAGTTCGATTGTTGCTTATGATCGCTAGATAAATTGCCCTTTGCTTGTTGCAATTTTCGCAAAATTACCAGTCGTCCTATCATTTTTTGTATGGTTTCTACCAGTTGATCACTTATGTAGTTAGAACATGAGAGTAATTTATGTTACACTGTTTTGGATAGAGCCACGCATTTCTGAACACTCGGATTGAAAACCATACAGTTCGAATGTTGTTTATGGAGTTCTTGCTCTAGTTTTAGCATCTATATTATAAATTTGCTAAATGATCACGCTTTTTCACTGCAATATCTATAGCTGTGTGCTGCACTGGAAACTGCAAACAAGTTGGTTGATTCTACTGATTCCCATGTCGCCTCCTTGTCCGAAAAGGTTGAGGAGCTGGAACGAATTGTCACTCGGAGAGATTCTGCCATAGCAGAAGCCAAAGCTATCCAAGATTCTCCTAGAGTATGAGAGGCAGCTTCGGCTAAGGGTAAGGATTTAGCTTTAGGGATGGATAATCATAGCCTATTTGTGTGTTAATGTCCATGATGAAATCAAAGGGATATTTACATAAATCACATCTGATTCTATCTCTTGGTTTTGAGCAGATTTGTGATGCTACAGATGGTGTAGTGCAACATCCTTCTTTGTTCATCTCATTTTAAAAACAAAGAAAGAAAGAAAGGAAAGATGTTGTTTCTATAATTTGTCAACATACTATCTCACTTCAAAATACGTTGCTCCTTTCGACAAATCTATAACTAAATCAATATCTCATTTATCCATTTTCAACAAATAAAAATCTCATTTTTTTCTATTATTGTTAAGTAGATCTCACACCACACTAAATTATTGTAATTATATTTCATTGGTACTTGCTCAAAAAAATTGCACTAATATTTGCTCAATGAATGAGACGAAGTTCCAACTTCCAATCCTTTATATATTTAACTCCTATCAATGTTGCATTTGTTGATCCTAATAAATGGTTAGTTAGCTAGTATAGTTTGGATATCAATATTAAATCATTGAGAGTTAACCAATTTACTTATTTCTCATGATAAAACAAATTAATTAACAACAAGAAATATGTAACTATTCAACCAAGTCCCTCAATTTTGACCTATTTAACAAACTGCCATAATTAAAACTATTTGAAGGAAAAAACTTTACAAGTGTGACAAGTTACAAAACTAAAATAACCATTCTCAGGAATTTTTGTTTTTTCTTAGGTACGTCGTGTTTGGTGGTATTTGATTAATAAATTCTTTGAAACAATAGTGATGTTACGTTACTGGGTTAGTGATTATAAAATACACCTTAATCTTGTCTTAAATAGATAAGCTCCAATAGTTTCTGCGATTAACACCTGTGTGCCATTTAAATTAAAATTAATTAATAACAAATGAGTCCATTTAATAAAACAAAGCCAGTAAGAACGCCAAATGTCGTATTAGTAGTTTTTTATGATTATGTTTTTACGTAGTACTGATTAAATAATATGCTGCTGCTTTTATGAACAGTCGTCTTTTCATGCGACAACCAAATCAAAATCAAATTAAGAGAAACATTTTAAAACTTACATAGGCGTCTAAGTCTCGAATCAAATTAAAATAAAATTGTTTGTTCAGATGGATTAAATTTTCAAATTGAATTGTCTCGGTTTTGGGTTCTCGTTTAAAAGGAGTTAACTGGGACGTAAAATCACGAAAGTTGTTCAAATTTTGATTTGTTCTGCCGCTTTCATGGGGGAATAACAATGTAAATATGTACTTATTGTGATGGTGTGGAGGAAGAAAAAGCGTTGTTTTGAGGCTAAAAAACCTTTAAAATTAAATATATAAAATAAAATAAATTTAGTTGATATAAACATATAAAGCAGCAGCATATAAACATAAAAACATATGGCAACTTCTACTTTCGTCGGTCCCATAAAAATATGAGGATTTCTATTTATAAAAAATTGTCCCCAACTCTTACTCATATACATCAATTTATTTACAATTTATATCACTCTGGCACATCATTACAACTCTTTAAACACTATTAATAATATGGGTCTTACTATACACTAACATCACTTTAACTACATTTCTCCTCCTCCTCTCTCTTACTTTATGAATTGTGCGTTAATTCTTGTGTCATTTCAATTGCCCATATTTTTATGGGATGAAGGGAGTAATAATTATTGAATTTTTTTGTTTAATCAGTTAAATTTAGGGTTTAATCATACAAAATGAACCAAAAAATAACCTATTCTTCGCGATTTATAAGCCTCGTCTAAACTAACACTGCAAAAATTTACTTTTAAGGGACACAAAAATTGAGATGCAATTACTTGCAATGAAATTTATTTTAAAATAACAATAATTTAGGACGCAGAAAAAAACATTCATAAATTAATGAAGGACAAAGTAACTGAATCTTTTATTTATTTAATACGCTTCCATTTGCGTCCTCTGATTTTAGTTGAGACACTAACAATAAAGATGTTTTTTGAAGCGGTGGTATATTTAGAAACACAAATTAACGTCCATAATTGCAGTGCGAACTTTTAGCACACCCGCGAGCTTTGCCATAGCTCGCTGCTCGTCACTGCCGTCGCCAATAACCGCATCAACGCATCTCACTGCCATAAAGCCTTGTCTCTATGGAGTGAGCTGTTTTTTTTGGTGCGTTACATTAGCTTATCGAACTATATAAGAGTTTCAGGATCTCTTTAAAGTGCATCAATAATAGAGTAACCGGAAAAGAAGAAAAAAGAGAGAGAGCCCAAAACTTTTTCCTGATGAAATCAAATTTTAAAAACTCATTGAAAAATTGATTAGTAATACCATATTGTAATACAGAAAAACACTACAGTACTACTATTGTTTGTATATTCGATCATAAGATAAGTTTGTAATTTGGTCATTAATTTATATGAAGGGATTCCAGGAATGGAAATAAAACAATATCATGCCACCTCCCTAAAGGGAATGTTCGAAGGATATTTCGTCCCAATTTATTTTATAAGTGAGTGGGTTGACATTATTCTTCAACAAAAATAATTAAAATATTTTGTTTAATGTGTCGATAGTTTTTGAATAAATAAATTTAGACTGATGAGCACAATTGAGAAACTTTTTTGATTGCGTCGTCATAGCTTTATATTAATGAAAAACCAACAACTTGGAGCATTCAAACAAATGACTGTATTTGTTTTTTCAGCAAGTTTCAATTCATAAGATTACTACTATTAATATGGTCAAATATTTTTGTTTTAATTAAGTGGATCAAATCTCAACTTGAAAATACATCATATATGTATATAGACATATACTCGTTTAAATTATGAAAATAAAAATGAATATATTCACATCAGATCTGACATGCAAGCCCCTCTTTCTTTAGATAGCTGAATTATAAGTTAATTTAATGATTGTCAATAAATTGCACCAAAATTAATTATTGATTTTCGATTTTTTTTTGCTTATGAGAAACATATACATATACATTCGAACCTAATCAAGATAAGTAGCTAACAACCATGAAATCAAAATTCGAGTATTAGTTCTCTAAACGATGCAATAAAACGTTAATCCAATTTCCTAAAAGTTAGGGAAATAGAAGATTCTTAGCATAACCAATATCTTAATTCATGTATCCATAAATAAATGGCCTTTGACTAAATTCGAAATTTAAGGACCAAGTACATACACTCATCCACAAAAAGAAGAAAAAAATTGTATCAACTTGTAAGAACGTTGTCACATTTTTTATATAATACTGTACTCCAATTATTTAATTTGTGACACAGCCTATCTTTGCCGACGACGAACGTGCTAGATTGTTTCTATTTTTCATTGAAATCGAAACTTTGGAGAAATGTTGTGGCATATGATACTTAATTTAGTTTTTGTAATGTAGCAGGCGATCAGTTGTGATAGGTTGGTGTTTAGGACTAATTATAGGGATTTGACTTTTGATTTCACTTATCTTATGTCATTATGATGTTAAGTCAAATTTGTATATTTAGTGTGAAGATAGTGGTTCTCAATTTAGTTAACGATCATATTCTCTAGTACATTTTTTTTACTTTAGATTTTTTGTTGGGGTGGAGGGTTTAACAAATGTCAGAATTTAACTATGGTATTTTTTTTACTTTTAAGTTTATATTTATACATTGATTAATTGTATGATTAAAAAACGAGGAATCTTTAAGATAAACTCTTGTAATTGTTCCATTAGTGTAAATGTATACACTACTCAAATGAAATTTTAAACAAAATAAACGGAACTAGGAGTACTATTATTTACATATAACTCAAAGAATAGAGACGAAAATTAAAAGTTAAGCTAGAGGATTAAACATACTTTATTAATTCCTTCTTTACATTACAACTTCTATTCATACAAATAATGCAACAATACAAGTGCAACTTCTATTAACACAAGCAAGCGAGAGGAAAACATTACACATATTTTCTTTAGTTGCAACATCACTAGCAATCTCTAATACGTTTGTTGTGATAAGTGAAGAATCTCTATATATATATGCCTAAACAACAAAATGTATGTATGTCTTGTTTCTTGGCTTGGAATACATGAAGGTTCGATAAGAAACTATGGTTCTCCATGTTCTATGTCATCGTTTTGTCTATTCGAATTAGCTGAAGTAATGTAGTTTTTCAAAATTTCAACCACGGCCAAACAAGATCGCATTATAGTACACCATATTGAAACCTACATGGCCAAACAAGATCACATTAAATTAACAACAAATGTGGATGAAATGAAGCTATCGCTACTTGACCTTAATTATAGAAATTGAGATGCGAAAGGTGAGAGAAACCAAACCAAAATATAGAAATACTATTAGACAATATATAGGACCACTTTTTGTGATAGTAACGCCTTTGACTGGTCTTTGAATAACAATATGTACTACTCCATAATTCACCAACTTGTGAACCATTCATATATTTTGCATTTGTGTTGCATAGTAACTCTCTCAATTAGCTTACCCAATTAAAGTATATAGAGACACTTAACCTATTTTCTTGAATTTTCTCATTGGTTCTCCTCAATGTGATTCCTTTAAATTTGGGGCCCTAGATGTGATTGCATGCTTTCTTGAAATTAAAATTAGGGTTAAATTGTAACTATCAAGAAAATGCCCATATTTGACTTGATATATGTCCAAAAAACACCTTTAATTGAAGCAAAAATTATTGCACAAAATTGCAATTTTAAAAATCTATCCTATTTTTGATGTGATCATTTTATTTGTTCTTTTGTATTGCCCAATGAATTTGTGATTTGGCATACGAGTGCGTGGAGATATTGAAAGTGACTCCAACGGTCCGTATTATTATTTGTTTGGGAAATTTGAAATAAGAATTAATATTGATTTATGTACTGAATTTTAGAGCGTTATGTCACATTCTAAATTGATTTGTCTTTGTTAATTACTAAGTAAATATCTCAATCTTTTCAAATACTAGTATAATTTTTATCATCACAATGTCAGTATAACGGTTGAGTCATGACCAAATGTGTTGGAGGTATTTACTTCAAAATATAAATTGAATACGAGAATAGTGATAATACAGATATAAGTATATAATATATATTTCACTTTATTTTTTATTTCCTCAAAACTATTATCTAAAAAACAATTGATGATTGATGCTCTATCAAATTTATGAGGAAACTTGTTAGCTTCATGCCTAGTAAATTTAACCACAAAGAATCATTGGCAGTATAGCTAGCCGAACAACAACCAATTCTTTCATGCATATGTTGTACCTAGCAAGTGGTGGAGCCAGAATTTTAATATTGAGCACTCCAAAAAATTTTAAAGCTTTAATTAATAACTTTAACAAAGAAATCATTTTTAATAATTAAAAGGAACCAAGCAATCATTCATAAATTGGTCTCTCATACATAAAGAACTACTATTAATGAATTTCATTACTGAACAAACTCTTTCTAAGGCAGTCATAAGGGACAAGCTGATACATTTATTTTAATAGAACTCAAATAATCAAGAGAAAGGATACATTCTTTTGAACTCAGCATAATTAAGAGAAAATATACAATCTTTGAAACATAACAATCCTCTAATTTCTTCTCTTCCTCTTTTTCAACCATCTGCATTGATAATTTAGAGAAATAGGGACTACGCATTAAACAAGAGAAGAATAAAATTATTTTTATTTTTTGTAAAATTACTAAAGTACCCTTAACTTTTAAAAAATTATGGAGGGACCATGCCCCCAAATGTCTCCTTCCTCCCTCCACAGCTCCACAATGGATCTAGGGTTTCATAACCAGTCAAATAGCCGAAAAAATATCCACATCACATACTAATTAAATCACAAAATTACTATTAACATAATTAACTTAACCAATCCTTGTAAATTAAAACAACAAAATTATTTCAACATCGTACAGTAGCTCACACAATAGTGAATAGACGGTACGTATGAATTCACACAGAAAAACTAAAGCAATATGTTGAAATGTTATACGGTGAAGACGTGGCCGGTCCGGCCGGCGAGAGGCTGAGCTAAAATGACACCATCACTAAACTCAAAAAATATTCAATATTAGACTAGTCAAAACATTTATTTTATTTCGATATATAATCAGTCGCACTTTATTGGAATAACTCAATCGTTACGGCCGTTAATAAGCGTTAGTAACCAATTTAGAATATGTTACACAAAACGGTTATAACTAATTTTATCAAAAACAACTGAGCTTTCGTTTTGATGATTTCCAAGCTAATAGGATAACTTAGTGGGTTTTTGAAGTTTAGTTAATTAACTTAGTGATTTTTGGCCTGCCTGTTTTAGCAGTTATATCTTGATTTTATCTTTAACTGTAACTTTGCTTTGTTGGAACGATGAGTCATGTTTCATCAAGGTCGGAATGTAGGGGGAAAAGACAGTCAGATTTTTTGAAACTTTTGCTAAAAGGTTTTGAGAGAAGAATATTAAACGGCTGCATTAACTTTAACTATTTAATACTTCCTCCGACCTCGGGGCCTTGTCTCACTCAAAGCTTAACGTGATTTTATGTAGTGTTGTTTAGTGTATTAAGTAAAATCCAAACTAATATTAAGAGGCTGTAACATTTATTTACCAGAGTGGTAAAGAAATTTATTTTACAAATGTGTAAGTAGTTAAGATTCTTTTCCTGAGTAGCTTAATTTAAGTCTGATCCTAGATTTATGTCAGAACCAAGACAAATTCTGATAGTTGGTGACCAGAATTCGAGAGCTGTTATATTTTACTTATACAAATTAAATGGAATAAATGAGTGAATCGAGAGGGAAAATATGAGAAAAAACCGTGCATATTGCTTCCCTGGACACGTGTATCAAGATGCACAAAGATCACAGATGCAGCTAGAAATGTTAAACAATTCAGTCTACTAGTACTAGTAAAAACTATACTAGAGGTTCACATGAGAACCTTATTTATGGTGAGATTGTGATTAATATTTTTCAGTCATTGAATTCTGGATATATATCATGAATGCATTTCACTTGCTATATATCTGAGCTCCAATCTTAGAGGAATCAAAAAAATTAGTAGGTTTTTTTTTTACTACTAAGTTTTACTGATCCATACAAAAATGTTTCACAAGACAAGATTTATGTTGACGGTTAAATTAGCTTATATTATCATGATAAATACATATTCACGCTTAACACTTAAGAAGGTGCAAACATAATATACATATCACATTGTAGAAATGTGATGAATTGCTAGCTATTTGCTAATTGCTAATTATGTCAATTAATCTATGTTATATAGTAGATATCAACACAAAGACATTTGTACGTCAACAATTAGCAATTTAAGATAGTTAGCAATATATAAGACATCTCAGATAGTATATGTTACTACTAATGAGTACTAACTTTTTAGCAATCATTGATGCCTTAACCTCCAACCAATATGATTTAATAAATAATTCAAACTCACTCAGGGTGGTTTTTGTACTACATTAAGGCTCTTAGAAATTATTGATCACCATGATTAAGACCTTAATTATTAATAAATTTGAAGTATTAGGGTCCCATAATTACATCATAACCCTCCCCTAAACACCCTTTAAATTGAATCCGATCACTCTGTCCTTAACATCACCTCCTTCCCCAGCCCATTCCATTTTAGTAGCTTAACATCACACACTTTTTCAAATCCTACAAAAAAAAAAAAATAATAATTAAACATTTTCCACAAAAATCACATTTTGATTTAATTTAGCTATGTCAATGGTGATGGACCTCGGCTTTCCAATCTTCGATTATAGCACGACCACGTACACGACCACCATGACAGCCTCGTCCACGGACGAGGGCTGCAACTGGAACGCCTGGTCGCCGGTGGTCGACTGGAAGGCGCTCTCCGGTGACCAGGAAGACTTCCAAAACCTCATTGATTCCATGATTGATGAAAATGTAGTGTTGCACCCTATTGATCAACTTGAAGAAACAGAGGAGGAAGAAGAAGAGTACAACAATTTATCCCCGGAGTACAACATGGCGGAGGCCGAGGACTCGAAGGGGCTGCGACTCATCCACCTCCTCACGGCGGCAGCGGAGGCGGTGGTGGGCCCCAACGAGTGCCGCGGATTGGCCAGGGTGATATTGGTTCGGCTCAAGGAGTTGGTGTCGCCAACCGACGGCACCAACATGGAGAGGCTCGCGGCCTACTTCACCGACGCCTTGCAAGCTCTGCTCGACGCCGCCGCCGGAGGAAAACATCCCCTCGGCGTCGAGCACCACCGGACCGACGTCCTCGCGGCGTTCCAATTGCTGCAGGACATGTCCCCTTATGTCAAATTTGGCCATTTCACGGCCAATCAAGCCATATTGGAGGCCGTGGCTCATGATCGTAGGGTCCACATAGTGGACTATGACATCATGGAGGGGATCCAGTGGGCCCCACTAATGCAGGCCCTCGCCTCTAGGAAAGACGGCCCACCTGCCCCTCACCTCAGGATCACCGCGGTCTCGAGGAGTGGGACCGGGCGCCGCTCGTTCGGCACCGTCCAGGAGACTGGGCGGCGCCTGGCGAACTTCGCGGCCTCGATTGGGCAGCCGTTCTCGTTCCACCAATGTCGGCTGGATGCTGACGAGGCGTTCAGGCCGTCCTCTCTGAAACTGGTCAGAGGGGAAGCCCTGGTGGTCAATTGTATGTTGCACTTGCCACATTTTAGTCACCGGGCCCCGGATTCAATCGCATCATTTCTATCCGGGGCTAGGACACTAAACCCGAGGCTAATTACCCTAGTGGAGGAGGAGATGGCCCCACCGAGCGAAGAGGGATTCGTGGGCCGGTTCATGGACCTTTTGCACCACTTCTCAACCATTTACGACTCGTTGGAGGCTGGATTCCCGATGCAGTGGAGGGCTCGAGCTTTGGTGGAGCGAGTTTTTCTCGGGCCGCGGATTATGGGGTCGTTGGCCCGGATGTACCGGGCCCGAGAGACAGGGGAAGGGTGCTCTTGGGGGCAATGGATGGGTGCAGTTGGGTTTCATCCGGTGAGCATAAGTTTTGCCAATCATTGTCAAGCTAAATTGCTATTGGGACTATACAATGATGGGTATAGGGTTGAAGAATTGACATCTAATAAATTAGTTCTTGGATGGAAGTTACGGCGCCTACTTTCGGCTTCTATTTGGACATCTCAAGATTGTGATTTGGGAGTAATTTAATTTAATTTTAGTTTGAGTTTGAATTTGTTTTATTAGGTATTGTCACATAATTGATTGTTATTGATATTGTGTGGTGTACATATATTTGAGATGGAGAGAATGTATATTGGAGAAGTTTTGAGCTCAATTTGGTTTGATGGATTTGTTCCGAAAGTCCTGTGATTAAATTTCTTAAAAGTAGTGATATTGTTTTTCTTGTGAGAAAGCAAGAAATTTGTAATGCGATGGTGTCACTTGTGAAACAACCAAAGTTCCCAAATTTGACACATAGTCTAGGCTATAGATATGAAACAAACAAGGCAAAGTGTCATATGATTTAACTAGTTCTTATCTACAACAATGACATTTAAATTATACCGCCCATTTTAAAATAGAGAATAAGGTACATATATATTGTTAATTAGTACTCCACCATTCTTGTGTGTAAAATTATCTTATTTTATTATTTTAGAATATCGGTAATTTAAAATCTTATATATTTTTTTTATTCTAAGTAAAATGACCTCTTCATTCAACTAGTTCATTACATTCACATTTTAATTACAAAATCAATATATAAAAGTGGGGACCACATCCCACTAATTCAATTTCCTATTTTTCTTCACAAAATCAAACAATTTTTATATTCATGCCGAGTCAAAATGGGATTATAAATGACGGACAGAGTAGTTGAGATATTTTTTTCATCATGCAATTCAAGAAATTGGTTTTTAATGAATTAAGTGGAAGGAATGTGAACAAATGAAAACTCTAAATATTGTACAAATTCAAAACTATGATCTGGACCATTGAAAAATGTCAACATATCACAAAAAAACATCAACAGGAAAATATCAACAGAATTTCAACGGTAGTCAATAATTGATGTTGTGTTGATATTGTGTTGATACTGTGTTGACATTAAAATCTTGAAATTTTACACTGTGAATATTGTATTGAAGTTGTGGTGAAGCTGTGTTGAAGCTGTGTTGAGTTTGTACAATATATAAGTTTGCATTTTGTCACTACCCTCAAGTGGAATGAGATAAATTTGATAGTTGAGTACTTCTTTAATCCCAAGTTAATTATTAGTTATTTTTGAAAAACAATTTATTATTATCATAATGTTGGAATATTATAGTTACAGAAATAGTAACTATTTTGGATTATAACTTTTGACATTCCATCTTTTTATATATGCTAATCATGATGTATTATCTATTATGTGATAACCAATTTTTTATTTTAAAGCAAATGTGATTACAATAGTGAAATTATTGGAGGGATATATACTCTGTAACACGTAGAATAGAAGATCATATCCTCTTATTAAACGAGTCATTTCTAGTACAATATTTAATTTGAAACTTTTTGTATATTTTGCGTCTTTGTGAACAACAAGAATGGAATTAAACTCAATTAAGACACACTTATGGATAATATTCCTTCTCAGCCAAAAATATTGGTGGGAGGGGAATATGAGCCTACAAACTTCCTTGATTGTATGAGCCAATGATCTTGCATTCTATCCAATGTGGTGTACCGTATTTTATAGGCCACCGGCCACCATCCAGCTAAATAAAAGTTTTAGTAATAATTAATGACAAACAATTGAAGACACAAGAACTTGATAAATCTTAATTAACATATACATTTATTGATTAAGAGCTCAATAAAATTACAATAACTTAGTATGGATCGATGTCAAAGTTTTCAGGTTCAATTCCACCATGACACGATAACTATTAACCCAAAGGTCTAAAAAACAAAATATAGCTTCATTTTACAAATATGGGACAATAAATTTGAATTATACTCCAATATTTAAAATATATATTTATACGTATCTTCCCTTTACAATTATGGGACAATAAAATTTGAATTATACTACAATATTTAAAAATATATATATAGCTTCCCTTTAAATTATGGGACAATAAAATTTGAAGTATACTCCAACAAAAAAAATATAGTAAATATTACTCAATACTTATATCTATTTTTTAGACAAGTACGAAGGCTTACATATTTGTTTTATGTGACACGTATTATTAAGCAATAAAGATATCTTGATGGAAATGGTATCAGTGTAGATTCCTCGAATGTACCTTTCATTAACAAAAACTAATCGAGTCTTCCAAATTTTCATGACATCAGAGCATATTAATTTATTCTAAAATCTGCGTTTAATTAAATACTTGTAATATTCTACTCCTCCGTCTCTGATGCATTCAATTTAGCTGGTAAATTGATTTTTCGCAAGGATGGTGAGTTGGTTGTTACCAATTGAAACCAATATATTAATAGAAAAATATGTAATGGGTGATTCTAAATAATTTTTCTTTTATAGACTAATTTTTATGTGAGTTCTTATTTTGACCTATAACACAATGTGCCATGAAAATGAGTAGTAAAATGATCTCTATAAAATTAATTAATATGCATGAAATAATTTAACCAAAATATGTTTCTAAGAGTGAGCAAAAGGATTAAATGATAGACATATTGGTGGGCACAAAGAATATCTCTTAGCACGTATTAAAACACAACCCTTTATTATAACCTAAAACGACATATGACAAAAATGAAATAAGAGAAGTAACGTCGATGATTCAAAAGTCGAAAAGAAAACTAGAAATTAAAAAGTGAAAATCTCAATAAATAAACAACAAAAATAGAGAGATGAAATATATTCAAACTCTCGATCCGATCAAAGACATCAACTTGAAATCTTAAAGTAATCAAATTAGAGAGTGGCAAATGATGAAAGTTTGACAAATATAAGATTTTTATAGGTCTTATCCAGTTTTAACAGCTCACTATTTTTATGTTTATACTAACAGGGGTGTGATCAATTGCTAACTTTCTTAAGTTGCTAACTCATCAATGCAGTGTGTTAAATATGTCAACACGATGACATCAAAATGTCAACACATAATATCAACACATTATATTGAAGTTCAACAAAATTATGTGTTGACATTTTAATGTCATCGTGTTGACATTTTTAATACACTGTATTGATGAGTTAGCAGAGTTAGCAAGTTAAATAGTTAGCAATATAACGCACCCCTATACTAACATATATCTGGATATACCATCTCACTTATATATATATAAGCTCATAATAAAATACTACTCCTAGTAAAATGTTGTACTTAAGAAGACTGCTCAAATTGCAATTGTTTAATTCGCGTGACAGAAAAAAATATTCAGTTGTAAAAAATTTATAATTGAGGCTGCATTAGGCGTGCACAAGTACAAAAATGACATGCAAGCATTGAGTTTAAACAGTTGTTTAAGTCATTAGATAGTTGCACTAGCTTCTTTTTCTTTCTTTTTTTAATTTTATTTTTCAATTTTATAATTTAAAGTAGTTAAAAATGAAGTTTAATTAGCAATAAGCATTTTAATACTTCCTTGCAACATGTTTTTCTACAAATAAACTAATTATAAGGCCTCTTCTCAAATATTCACTTTAAACCAAATAATAATACATATCTTCGTAAGATACGAGTTTCAATAAATTAAAGTAAGGTAGTAATACATTTTTTTGCGAGCGAGAGACATAACACTACTTTATAATTTTTCGTTATACTAGTTAATTAATCTTGACAATGGTTGACCATATTTAGGTTCTGATTGCTCGTTTTGCTGCAATTTCAGCAAAATTGAAGAAAAATGGAAGGAATTGTCTTTAGAACATCAAATTTTGGTTCGATTAGATAGAAAAAGGTGAAATTTAATCGGAAAAGGCCCATCAAATGCACGCCCCAGACCACAGCTTATGGGCCCAATATATAAAGAAATAAAGAGCAAAGGAAAAATAGAAAAACCTCATGTTCCACACTGTTGTTTCCGATTTATATAGAGTAAACTTCAAAAATGGTCCCTGGATTATGGATTTTTCGAAAATAAATATTAATTTTTGTTATTTAATATAATATTCAGCTGAATTGAAGAAATATAGAAAAATAATATTAATCATAATGGAAAAATAAGAGCTATTCTATTTTACCTTTGTTCGGTTGTTATAATTGCTTGTGATTGAACATTATGGAGTTGACTAAAATTTTTATATAGGAGTATTTTTGTTGAAACTTGATAAGGCAAATTTCATGCATCGGTTATGTGGTGAGAAAACACTTTATTTTGTTGGGTCTAACGCAGTTTTTAAGCCAGGTGTGTAGGAGACTGACAGGTCCAGAGAGTGCAGTGCAGGTGCGGTGTGATATGTGTCACTCGATCTAACAGGTTCAGAGGATTCGACTAGACTTCAGAGGCTAGAAGATCATGAAACTTATCAGAAAGGGGTTGTTGGGTGCACTCTGTTCCTTCAAAAACCTCAACCCACTATACTACAACTTATCACAGGGAAGTAAAGGATCGATCCCACGAGGACGAAGGTGCTACGAAACTGCATTTGAGGATGTTTTGGAAAAAAAGGGGTTGGCTGCTGCCACGCAATTTTGTGGGTCGAGAACTTAAAACTACTGGGTCTGAGAGATAAGCAAAACTTTACTCTACCTATTGGGTCTAATAGATCAGAAGAACTTTACTCTACCTACTGGGTCTAAGAACTGAGAGCGTACGGAACATACATGACTTAGAGAAACTGAGATATTTTAAAGTTCTAAAACAGTTGGAGTAAACTTAACTAGAAAGGTTTTCCTAATTTGGACAGACAAGCATAAAGCAAAAAGCAAGACAAGTTTCCTTAAACTACCAGCGTCTGGAAAAGCATGCAGAAAAGTAAAAGAGACAAAGTAGATCGTACTGACAGGTCTAGGGGACATGCAGAAAAAAGCAAAGTACATGCTGAAAAGTACTGACATAAAGCAGATCTGGTTCTAACTACCAACAACTTCATCTTCTTCGAGAATCAAACGAGAATAGCAGAGAAAACAGAGTTTTAAACACCATGAAAACAGAGCAAACTTTAGATCTAGACTTAAAACGAGAAATTAAAGCCTAAACTAACAGATCTACACTACTGGACCTAAAGGATGCAGAAACAGAAAGTAAATAGCCATAATCATGCACAACGTAAACATCGAGCACCAAATATGTGAAACTTCAACTCCGAAACACCACGATTCAACAAATCCAAACATCTCCATACACAAATCCCCAACCTCCAACAATAAACCAAGAGCTCTCAGCTCCAAACATCCAACAACAAACAAAGAACGAAAACTAAAAACAAGAGATGAACATAAACTCAGAGATACCCATAGGTCTGAATCCAGCAGATCAAAGCAAGAAACTAGAGTTGCGAAACTTAAAAACCACAAAGTACTAAACGAAAGCAAATGAAATTGTTTTTTCGCCTTCACAAGGCGGTGTTACACAGCAAAATAACGATGATAACGATGAGACCCACGGTGACCAGAATCCTCCATGTCCAAGTGCGCAGCAACACGAAAATGAAAATTTGAAGTATGGAACTAGAACTAGAGCTAGGAGAGCGTAGGAGTGGCTGTTCACGGTCTGCCTTGTTCTTCAAGGTTGAGCTCCTTATATATGCGAGGCTCTGATCCCTAGGGTATCCCTCTGGTGATTTGACGCTCTTTCCTTTGAGTAAGACTCTTTAAAATAATCTGCTCTCGCTCCATTCTGCTCCTGTCGCCAACTTTTGATTCTCCCAAGTCCGAACGACGACTTCTGATTTTTGCTTCAATTTCATCTCTTTTGCATCTGCCAGGTCAGGTAACAGGAACTCCTGGGTCCAGCATATTTACTACGCACCTGAACTCAATAACGCACATTAGCGCCTCAAATGCACATAATTTTAACCCCAAACCAATGCATGAAACGAGCCTTATCAAACTACTCACACTTAAACCATGCTTGTCCTCAAGTATGAAGACAAGAAAAAAAAGAAATAAGGCAAGTTTCAATGCATGGGTTCCCCTTAACCGACTCTACTAAAAAAAAAAGAAAAAGACTCAAACTACTAGACCTAGACGCTAAAGGACTTAGACAAAGAAAACAGATAAAAACCACATATTGACACATAAACACATAAATGCATAAACTGATTTATTTTCTAGCAGCCATCCCCACAAGATCTCCGTATGCAAATCCCCAACCAAAAGATCGAAAGCTAAAAGCAAGAGATGAAATTGTTTATTTTCAAACATCTCCATATGCAAATCCCCAACCTCCAACAACAAACAAAGATCGAAAGCTAAAAGCAAGAGATGATCATAAACTCAGAGATATCCAACCAAAAGCAAACATTAACTTCCATAATAACTTGAAATAAGTCTGAATCCAGCAGATCAAAGCAAGAAACTAGAGTTGCGAAACTTAAAAACCACAAAGTACTAAACGAAAGCAAATGAAATTGTTTCTTCGCCTTCACAAGGCGGTGTTACACAGCAAAATAATGATGATAACGATGAGAACCACGGTGACCAGAATCCTCCATGTCCAAGTGCGCAGCAACACGGAATGAAAATTTGAAGTATGGAACTAGAACTAGAGCTAGGAGAGCGTAGGAGTGGCTGTTCACGGTCTGCCTTGTTCTTCAAGGTTGAGCTCCTTATATATGCAAGGCTCTGATCCCTAGGGTATCCCTCTGGTGATTTGACGCTGTTGCCCTTGAGTAAGACTCTTTAAAATAATCTGCTCTCACTCCATTCTGCTCCTGTCGCCTACTTTTGATTCTCCCAGGTCCGAATGACGACTTCTGATTTTTGCTTCAATTTCATCTCTTTTGCATCTGCCAGGTCAGGTAACAGCAACTCCTGGGTCCGCAAGATTTACTTTGCACCTGAACTCAATAACACACATTAGCGCCCCAAATGCACAGAATTTTAACCCTAAACCAATGCATGAAACGAGCCTTATCAGAGATGCTAGATCCAGGAACAACTGGAGGCGATGGACTAGCAAAGGAAAATGAAAGAAAGTGAGTAGAATTGAAGAGAAAAGAATGGCTAGAAGAAGGAAGTCAATAGCTAAGGGCAACAAAGACTATTCATAACTCGCTGGACCCACTTCAACGCCTATAAATAAAGGAGCATGCAGCACACACGTTTTATGATTTTTGCTCTTAGCTCACACACTCACACACACACACTTGGTAAATGGAAATTCTGGGATAGTTTAGGGTTTCTAAGGGGTTCATCTTCAGCGAAAGTCAGTGTAACACCGTCCTCTCGGAGGGCAAAGAAACAATCTGCTTTTCATTCAGTTTTTCTTACTTTTATTCCGTCGAACTTCATTGTTTTGGAAGTCGATTTGGTTGTTGCTACTTATCGGTTATCTATGCATTTAGTTTTTGTTATGTTGGTGTTATCTTGTGTTGATTTATGATTCTGGTTTTTTTGTTTGAAGTTTTATTTTGGCAGTTGGATGTTAATCTCTGTTTTGGATAATTCTGTGCTTGATCTGGGAAAGAGGTTGTGGATCTGAATTGTTGTTGTTGATCGGTGGTTGTTTGTTGCTGAAGCTATGGATATACTTTTGGTCGGAGTTTGTGTGGGATGCTTGGATCCGGAGTGGATTTAGCATCCGAGGTTGGATCTGAACAGGGGAATCAAGTTGTGCATGGATTTTGAACTTTTTTGCTCTCTTTTCAATTTACTCCGTCTAGTAGCCGTAGATCTGCTTAGTTTTTAATTGTTCTTCATTAAATTTAGTCTGCTTCGTTGCCAATTCACGTTCCATCTCTGTTTTTACTGAATTTTTTTGCAAATCGATTGGAGAAGATGATGTCGCTGTTAGTTAGTACTTTAGTTAGTTGTTTTCCAGCTTTTCATCCGTACTTTACCTTTTCAGCAATGGTCCCCACCGTCAGTTTATTTCCCAGGTCTAGGTAATTTAGAAATAGTTTCTTAGATCTAGTGATTGTCTCGTTTTCCGGTTTTCATGCATGATTTCTGTTCTGCCTAGATCTAGCTGTTAGCGTAGCAGATTTCAACTCCAAGTTAGTTTAATTTCCTCAACCCAAAAATGCGTGGCAGCAGCCAACTCAAAAATAGTCCCGAATCCTTGAGCATGTTTAATTACGCATTCATCTTTGTGGGATCGATCCCTACTTCCCTGTGCTAATTTTAGTATAAGTGGTTGAGGGTTTTTGAAGCGATATTCTGCGTGTCCGACGACCGAGATCTTCCAACGGTCCGTGAGTTCCTAGACCTTGTGATCTAGTGGATTCGCTGGACCTAGGAGACTTGTTATTCCTTTCTGTGCACACAGTATTTAACACACATACACTCGCGTGGGCTTCAAAACTTTCTAGTCATTTTGATTGTTTTCAAATTAATAAACGAAAATTATATTTGTCTTACTTTAGATGCATATTTATTTTAGAATAAATCGTGTTATATGATCTATTTATGATTAAAGCTATTAAATATTAATTGAAACTAATGCATTGTCATATCTTATTGATTAAATATTAGACACTATCAAATATTGATTATAACTATTAATTTTTGTTATTTATTAATTTTTATAATTAAAAAAATTTATTGATATTTAAAAACTAAAATTTAAAATTTAATTTTGTAAAATTAAATCTAATATTGAAATAACTAAACAAAGTGAAGGATGACAAAAGGGAAGAAGAATGATAATTTTGAAATAATATCAAATTTAGTACATAACTGAAACAATATCAGATTTAAAATGTTAAAAGTGTAAAAAGACCAAATTGCCCAAATCCCCAAAACCCCTCAAAAGGGCATTTTTATCTCAAAACAGTGCAAAAGGACCATTGTTGATATTAACCCTTAGTCCAGGGACTACTGGTGATATTTTTAAAGTCCAGGGACTATTTTCGAGATAAACCCATAGTCAAGGGACCATTTTTGAAGTTCACTCATTTATATAAACCCTAAAATCTCGAAATCTTCATAAATGTAATTAATATATTGAAATCCCAAAAGTTGTCGCCACACAAATGAGTAGCCTTGCTATGAAGCATGGTGCCATTAACCTATGACCCAACTTGGATGGCCCGGACTTTGTCAATTAGAGACGGCAAGAACCAGTATGGTCGCTCACGGATGTGGGGTCCCTGATCTGAATTTGAGCGTTTCAAGAAAGACACCGGGCTTGTAGTTGTGGTTGATCCGTCACATCACCTCTGGCTGCGACAATGTTGGGCTTGATCAAGTCATCGTCTTTGCTCCATTTTATGAAGCCACCCTCTCCGTGTCCGTCATGTTCACTGATTTCTGGGCTTTGGCCCGAATTAGCTTGAGATGGCCGCCCCAAACTGTATTATTCAATGAGAAATTATGAAAATATACCAATTTGATTTTACCACCAACTTTGAAAGTGCTACTTTAAAACGATAATATTTTATACTCCTATGTTCTTTGAATTTTTCATGTATTTTTTATGAAATGACGTCGTTTCATTTTAGTATAGTTACACATTCTGATGTGTTAATTAACACCAAACGATATCATTTTGGATATTAATGTGCGCCACCTTGGATTTAATTGATACTCCAAAATTTTCTTTAAGTGGAAATTGGCTACGTGCTAAAAAGTTCATGTATTTTCTGATTATTAACCCTAAACAATTGGTTATTATGAAACATCGTCGACAAGCAAATAAATCAGGCCAACAGAAAACCTTAATGATTAAGAGCAATAATATTTGGAGTTGTTATGAGTAGGTTTGTGCTTTGAATAGTAGTTAATTGGAATAAATAGCTAATTGATTGAGTATTAAATTGATAAAACACTAATGAATCATTATGAAAATAAGTCGACTATATATATATATATATATTTTTCGTGAAAAACACGATATAGTTTTAAAATAAATGTGCGACTTCCAACTTGCAATTTTCGTCAACTTTCTAAGTAGTTTAGTAAGTAGTAACCTGTCTTTAGAAATGGTCAAAATAATACAGATATAATAATATCCCAATTTTTATGTCAATATTTCCCAACAAACTATGTTTGTTGTGCCGTTGATATTAATTCATTACACCTTAATAGAGAACTATATACTATAGTAGTACTTATTGGAAATGAGATAATAAATGTTTGATGGTTGCTGATCTAGTACATAAATTAGTTAATCTTGTTGCAAAAGATTATGAATTCATATGTCGCGTTACAAAATAAATGGAGAATTTATTGATTTTAAAAATATATTTATGTTCTGCACCTTCCCAATTATTTCACCACACATGAGTTACTACACTTTTTTTACTTTTTTCCATTGTTGGAAAAAAAAAACAAATACAGTGATCAATTTTGGCTACTTGACGAAACAATGGGACCAACTTATTATCCCTAAATCATTCTCTTTAAATATATTTTTTTTCCCACTTGACACCCTTGTCAAACAAGGATGTTCAAATTGCCCTTTTAGAAATATAGAAACGTATTAAAGATTCTACTATCATATTGATAAATCATAAATGTGTATTGAACTTTTCAATTCAAACAAACTTTAGTAACTTTATTTTCCTTACATTTGTTAACAAAATTGGTACTATTCCAGATAGATAACAAACAACTCTTAATCATTGTTGTATAGCAATATCATCCAATGTCATTCATTGCTCCAAATCATCAATAGGTAGAAAAGGGAAAACATTTAAGTTTAAACAAAAAGTATAAAAACAGAAATATCAACAGAATTGTGTAGCCAAGACACTACTACTACTAATAATAATAGTAATAAAATAATGCTAACAACAAAATTTTCTCCCATTAATTTTCATTAAATAATGTTAGTAATATTCATTTATTTTATTACTATTATATTTTAATAATCAGTAATTTAATTTTAGAAATAATTAATCAAATAGTAGTATGTTCAAATTTTGTCATTTTTTTAGCATTACAAAGTATACGATTTTGTTTGTTACTTTTTCTGTAAATAGTTGGAAATCATGGAAAAAGGAAGTTATTCCCAACCAAATTCTTTTCAGTGGCACGTGCCGAGTCATGATAGAGAGATGAATCTAGATCGGACGACTGAGATTTCCTGCAGTAGTCCGCGATCGGACGGCGTAGAGTCGTAGACCAAAATTGACCCGTAGATCCCTCATTCACGGTCCATATCAAGTACAGCGGGCCCCACGCCTCCCCGCCTTTCTGCGACATATAAATACCAACATCTCAACATTAAACTCGCTCCACTCTCTGAATAATTCCCCAAACCCAAATCAAAACTATCACACGCACTTTCTCTCTCTAAAAAAACTTAAAAACTGCTCACATTCTCCACTGGTTTTCCGCCACCGGAAATGAAACCGGCGCCGGAGAAATCGACGATACGCCTATCGAGGCTGCTTTAGTTGGACGGCGGAGAAATCGAGGGCCGAGGATGAAAGTGGAGAGCGAATTTCATCAGAAAATGGACGGTCAGACGAAGCTCACTCGGACGAATTCCTCACTCCTCCGCTCATCCCCCACCATCCGCTCATCCATCCACAGCTTGTCTTCTGTGAGCGAGATCGCGCCCGATTCCGACGCGGAGGATCTCGAGGAGCAGAAGCCCCACAGCAGGCCGCTTCCACCTCCGTTTCGCTCCGGCGCGGCGCCGGTGGCCGCCGCCTCCCTCCTCCTCCTCTACGCGCTCTTCGCCTTCCTCACTTCGGACGATTTAGCCACTTCGGAGAATCTGCTCTCAGCTTTAATTTTCGTGGCGGTGTTGCTGTTCCTGTTGTCGAGAAACAAGGGTTTCGTGAGCAGGAATGTGAATTTGTTGAAGCAAATTTGCGATGAGTATGGGAAGAGGTTAGGGTTTGTGCCGAGAAATCAGTCGAAGCCTGTGCAATGGTTCATCGGCGAGGCGGAATCGGAGGAATTGGAGAGTAGGAAGATTGTTCGGGAAGGTGTGGAGTTTTACAGCAATGGCGATTTCTACGAAGGGGAGTTTCATAAGGGGACGTGTAATGGGAGCGGTGTGTACAATTACTTTGTGAATGGGAGGTATGAAGGGGATTGGATCGATGGGAAATACGATGGGTATGGGATCGAGAGCTGGGCGAGAGGGAGCAGGTACAGAGGGCAGTATCGGCAGGGTTTGCGCCATGGATTTGGAGTTTATAAGTTTTACACAGGGGATTCGTATGCTGGAGAGTGGTGCAATGGGCAGAGCCATGGCGTTGGAGCTCAGACTTGCGGCGATGGGAGCTGCTTCGTCGGCGAGTTCAAATGTGGGGTTAAGCATGGCCTTGGATGCTACCATTTCAGGTCAAAGGGATTTGAATTGTTTCCTTTGATTTGATTGATTTTGATATTTGAATATGGTGATGGAGATGTTTTTGTTTGCTTGGAGATGATCAAGTGTTTATCTTGTTTGATTTGTTGAATTAAGATTGAATTCATTAAATGCTACTCCACTTCAACTCATACGGTATTCTTTTATACAGGAATGGAGATAGATACGCCGGTGAGTACTTTGGGGATAAAATCCATGGCTTCGGGGTGTATCACTTCGCCAACGGCCATTTCTACCAAGGGTCGTGGCACGAGGGCCGGAAGCAAGGCTTCGGAATGTACACCTTCCGAAATGGAGATGCCAGATGTGGAGAATGGGATAATGGCAGTCTCAGTATCCCACTCACCCCACTCACTGATGCAGTTCTGCGAGCGGTTCAGGTAAATCACACGCCCAAAACAGTACTCCCTTTTGTTTAATGTCACAAGCTTATTAAACTCTTGCGTTGATCTGCAGGCTGCTAGGAAGACTGCGGAGAATGCAATCCACCTCCGCCGGGTTGATGAGCAAGTGAACAAGGCTGTGGTGGCCGCGAACAGGGCTTCCACCGCTGCCAGAGTCGCTGCCATCAAAGCTGTTCAGAATAGGATTCATGGGCAATTTTGTGATACTAACTTGTGAGATGTTAACTGGTAAATGCAAGTTTACCAGCACTGATTTTCCACATCGAAAACGGGCACCCTGCTGAAGGCTGAAAGCCAACTCCAGTGGTTGAGATTTGGTTAACCATTCTCTAACTTGTACATAGATCATCACCATGTATACTCCTAGTTAGTGCACATATATGTCTATGCTGAATCCAGCCCTTTGTCTGATTGTAGCCAAAATTTTCAAGATTTACTTTAACATGCTTTGTGTTCTTATCTTATATGGTGGGGTTGAAGTTGGATTATTGTGTTTGTGCAACTGGTCTAGGACAGCATTATTTCGTGTTGTTATTATTATTACATTAGCATCTTATCTACATGGAGCATGTGGTCTGCTGTGTATTGGTGAAGATGGTAAATTCAAGAAGCAGCAATGTGTTTGAGAGGTGGAGAGAGTAATTAGTTTTTTAGGAGGGGAAAAGGGTGGATAACTCAATATCTTGTGTTTGAAGGGAAATGAGATCAATTATTGCACTCCATATTTGCTTTCTCTCTGTGGATAATTATTCATTAGTCCATTTTTTCCCATTTCTATTCCTCAACCAAAGGATGCTGTCTTGTTAGATCTGTCATACGTGCGAATGGGGGTTCAATCGCCGGCCAATCCATGGATGACATGTGGCATGTTTCGAAAAAAATGTTAAATAAATCTAAAAGTTGTGAATGCTAATTGAGCCTTAGGGTTATTTGCACGTAAATTCCAGTGTATGCTTCGCACCTATCGGAATTTGAATGGTTACGTTTTTTTGAGCAAATGTGATGCTGAGTTGGTGTACACATGTAAAATTTTGGTGATCTGGATATATAGCAGCGCAAGTGTAGTAATGTGATGATGGGACGGTTAAATAATGTCGTTTTGAGACTGAGAAATTAAAAATATTAAATAAATTAAACATGGTTAGATTAGATAATTGGAAACTTTTCGACCTTTGTGATTTATCATTCAAATTCCAAGAGGTGTGAACAAACTAAAAGTGATCTATTTTATTTTATTTTTTGTAATTTTGTAGGCAATAGACCCATTTTAACTTCTACTACATTTTAGCAAAAGAGCATATCAATACTCCTACATTTTAACTTTTTTCACATGATGTTTCATTAAACATTCGAAAGAGCATCATGTGCCTTTTGATCTCAAGTGGAGATATAATGCAAGCTATCTTGTCATTGTTATAGCAAAGCACATGCATAGTAGTGGCTGTGGGGTTTTCATAGGTAAATTCTTTTCCAAAAAAAATCACAACTTTTTATTTTCTTGTTTAATCAAAGTAAGATTTTTGAAATGAGGAAAAGGGCAAAAGTTTTTGCTAGTTTATAGTTTTTCTAATCTAAGCCTGTTTAGATTCGTTTGTTCTCTTTTCCCTTTTATTATTTGTTTTTTAGCTATCTTGAACCATAGATTAAAAACTATTGCGAATTTCATTTCTTTTATACATCCAAGAACCAACCAAATACCTCCCACATGCAAAGCAACAAATGAAATTAAGCAATGTTTACTGTGATTAAGTTAATAATTCTTCTATGATTACATATTTTTTTGCTTCTTTGACGGATGTTGTGATGTATGATTGGTTATGGAATTTGCTTGAATAGTGTGATGTTGCATTAATTGTGTGTTCTTTGTGTTTGATCATAGTATATTATAATATGGTTATAGGTTTCATGATTATCAGTCACTTGCACAAAATCTAATATATAACGTAGTACTATATACTTGGCAAAATGCACCACAAATAATAGTATAGTATATCGTTTAATGTGTTACATAAGATGCTATACCAATATGTATATGGTATAATTGATGATAGATAAATTATAGCATAATTTAGGGTCAAATAAATCTATACTCATCTTAAAATTAACACTGCTTAATTACTCTACATACTCTCCAAGTGCCATCACAATTTAGTTACAAGCAAGGAAACTCCATCAAATAAATAGCATCAATAAATACGTAGTCGCAGAAATATATAACAGTCGTCTACTATTCTACTCCCAATCAATCTCATCTCTTACAGAAAACTGTATAAATTATTAAAAAATATGACAGATTTAAAATTTATTATTCTGTCGTGTAGTATGTCTCTGCATTAAAAATAAGTCTCGAATTTCTCATTAAAAAATCCAATGCTTTCTTTTTGGGGTTCAAATTCTGAAAATTCACATCGATTGTTATTTATGCTTTTTATGGATCTGGTCAATTTCAAAAAGAGACTTTAGTATTCTTTTTCCTTATATGTTATTGTGACATTATCAATCGACATTCTTAATTAATATATTATCAATATGAGCATAATTCTAAAGAGTCACATTAATGTTTATCATTAGATATTCTTTATAATGTGAATATAATTCTAAAGTGTCACATTTAATGTTTATCATTAGAAATTCCTTTTTTTGGCTAGCTGGAATAATATATTGTGAACTCAGAAAAATCCAAATCTAGTATTATTACTTGATGATACCTTCTTATAACGAAAAAAATGTATTTTTTTATTGTTATATCTGAAATTTTGAAAATTAAATTAATTGGCAAAGACACTATTAGTTAGTGTAATTATAATAATGCAATTTTAGTTGCCTTCTTAGGTGACCCTACTTATCCATCATTCCACTTGTTAATTAATTTATTCAATTATCTTGTATGGACCATAGCAAATATATAATGTTTCATCCTCATATATATATCAAACTTAACTGTGTACATAATATTCGACGTTGCCATAATTTATCAACAATCTAACTTTTTCGGTCCATCTTACCCTGCAATTAATATCTTAAATAAATTATGAAAATGTATATTACAAGCAAATATAGAAATATTTAACAAAAAATCATTTAGAGTTTATACGTACTTTGAATAAATTAGATTTTAGACATGGTTGTGCCATAGCCACGTGCACCCCTTAATTATATATTACTTCACTAGGTATACAAATTGTTATTTATAAGATAATGATTTATCTATATATGATATGTTCATTGTGTAAATTAATAGTACTACTTGTTTTACTATTATGTTTTCCCATGCATAAAATAATGCCTTTTTTATTAATATTACTATATATGAAGGTTTAGATTAATGCGAATTTGCAACAAAAAGAACAAATGGACAATGTTATCATTTTGTGACATTACATTATTCTTTGCTTTACTAAGATCTCTTTTGATGATGACATTTTGACCTTTATTTTATGGCAACAAAATCATTATGGAATATGGTTTTGTGAATGTCACTTCAAATTTTATAATGGGATGGGCAGATGTGTCACTTCAAAAAAACTAATAATAATAATAATAATAATAATAATAATAATAATAATAATAATAATATAGCTAATTTGTTGCGGGACTCTAAGCTTGTTGGGATCTTTGCATTTACTAATGCTCGTTTTTTTGGGCTCGAGTTTTTTCATATAAAAATAAGGTCGGGCCCACAAAAAATTAAACTAACCTTAAATTCAAACAAAAACATTGTTTTCCTTTACTTTTTCTCATTTATTTATTTATTTGTTTATTACAAAGAAGACTCTGAAAATGAATTATAACTCTCATTTAAGTTGTCTCCACTCTCCATGCTTCAGTCTGATTAATTGAACCTCCCAAACGGTTTACTAAATGCAAACAACTAAATTGACTTTTACTTTCATATGTAATAAATTTTATTTGAAAAAAGATTTTCAAATATTGAAAAGTCAAAAAGTTTATGAATCTGACTTGATAAAAGTGGGAAAAAGAAATCTTAAGTTAATGGCAAAGAAAATGAATGAATATAGATGAATAATTTCACCATCAAATGATTTATTAATAGGTAAGTCACCTAACAACAGTCCCTCCTTTTGACTTTAATGGATTTTTGATTTTATTTAATGAAGGTGTCACAAAAATCAAATTCTTAGCTTCTACCTATCTTAGATTTCCATTATATTTAAAGGTTTACATATGATTGCCTCATTAAATTTTTAGTTTGACTAGTACTACAACGTAACGGTATATTTTAGGTTTTCATAAGATCAAATCCTTGATGCGATAACCTGTTAATCATTTTTACTATTACTACTGTTTTGTTTAGGAAAATACTAGTTTAGCTTTCACATATGAGTTTGTAATAAAATGTGTCAAAATTTCACTTTTATACTAAATTTATACAAGGAAATAGTATGCATAAATACCCCATATGTATCAGCCAGTACGTACCGATCGATGATTAAATTATGTTATTCTATTATACACTAACAATTAATTGAAGTAGTACTATATTGAAAATGAAAGTTGAAACTATCTAATCCATGTCAAAATTGGCATGCCTTTAAATTATGATTGGCCTATGTTTAATTAATCCAAAATAGGTTTGATCATGCAACTTTTGACTGTTCAAAGCAGATAAGTGTTGAAATCCAGTAATTAATTTAATACATATATTTTCGTGAAAGTTAAGCTCGAGAATCTGGCGATCGAACACAATCATCATACTTCGCATCAACTTTCGTAATTCATATAAGTATGAATTTATAAATACGCGTAACTAAATTGCTTCACACATTAAATCATACAGCGGTTCAACATTATTTATGTACGTGTGTATAAATCTAAACAAAAGCTAATTAATTAATTATGTACACGATTAGAATTCCAACAAAATTCATTTCCATTTATCAATTAAAAATATCGAGCAATACATCGAATTGTTCTTCATAATGATGCCAACAACGTTCAAACATGAATCAAATAAATAGTTATAAATAAATAAAAAATTACCCACAAACTTGACACTATTATTATTGTTGGCCTTAATTAAATATTTTCTTAAAATTTAGGCTATACAAACAATAAATTTATATTGTAGCTATAAACTGAAATTCATTAAAAGTTCATGCTATAGACTATAATTAACCCTAAAATAAAATGCAAAACTAAACCATTATTCTATGTCGGAAAAATTTCTAGAGTTATTTATATATATACATTACTATTTTAGAGTAAATTAAGAATTATTTTCAGCCCTTAAATTGTAAAGAATGAAAGTTCTAAATGTATTACTAATTCATTATACAAATTCATCACATTTCAATTTTGATTTCATTTTGCCCCCCTCTTTTATCCATCTATATATCTATTCATATAAATATAGTACAAAGGTATCGGTCAACATGAAATGTTAGTTGAGAATTTGTTTCAAAACATTAATGACAATATGTTTTTCTTTGTACTGCACAACCATGTGGTGAAAATGTTAGGTTTCTGATACTGTATATATTTAAGAGAAGCAGCATTGACCAAATCCCATTAATTAATATACACTCAGTTCTTGTGTTTCAATTAGATTTGGATAGTCTGGTATAATATTTAATTTTTATTTGCATTATTGAAGAATAAATTAAATGGTCTGCCTCCCCAACAGAGCATTTACTTTTTTGTCATAACTTATTTTTTGATGTATTTTTATTAGTAATATTGAAACCTCAAAATTTATAATTATGTTGCATTTCATTATAGGTTTCTTGTTTTGCAAATTTTCATGGGCTTTACTAATATATTTTATTTTGGCAAGTGTACTTTACGTATTAATTTCATTAAAAGCAAATGAAAATGAGAAATTTCATAAAGTTACGGAGCACTTAAAAAAATTTAAATGCATGAACAAATGGATCATACAAGAAAGAAGTAATGCCTTACAACACAAGAAGAAAAATGTAATATTCCTAATTTTCATAATTTATTAATTTAATTTGCTGGTTGAAATATTTATTAGACCACACACAATTACAGTATTGTCTAAAATTGGCTCATATGCAGGCCCAATCCAACTGTATTTGCTATTGGACTTAGAAACTCGAACATGTTACAAACTTCGTGTTTCGAGGATGCAACCTTATGTCTCTTTTATTTATTTATTTAGTAATTGATCATTAATAATGATTCTACAATTTTTATTAACAAATAAATAGAAATTTAAAGTTTAGTGACTCAAATTTGAGACACTTAGCCTTATGCATTAACCACTCTACCACATGTTTCTTCATAACCTATTGTTTAAAAAGGAAGCGTCTTATCGATCAAGTTGTGTTTCATAGATTAGTTTGAAATATAAACTCGATCAAATGGATTTGCTAACCAAGACAAGAGGACTTCCGTTCTCTGTGTGATGCTTTACTTTTTAAACAAGCAGAAACAAAGTAGGAATCTCTTCATACAGCTTCAAAAAGCCATGCTTTTTCCCCTATATAGAACTACTCTCTTATTCCATATATATAAGCCATGCATCTCCTTCGAAATTTCAGATTCTTTTGCCATTTTCTACGTAATATTTACATACACTCATGTCTCTGAGCCCTCCAAGAGCCAACGGCAATGGGAGAAGCTCCAATCTCTACTGGTGTTACCAGTGCCACCGGACGGTCAGGATCGCGCCTGAGGACCCATCCAGTATCATCTGCCCACGGTGCCTCGGCCAATTTCTCTACGAAATCGACATGGCGAGGCCACAACCGGTTCTTGAATTCACCGCGTTCGATCCCTCTCCGGAGGCCCGGATTCTTGAAGCATTGGCCCTCATGCTGGATCATCCACTTGGGCTAAACCGTCGTGGAGAGGACAGCCCGAATGAACGGGCCTCAATTATGGGCCAAACACGGGTTCATGGGCGGCGAAGACGGCGTCATAGGGAGCCGGAAGAGGTGGGAAATCAAAGCTGGTTCCGGAGGAGAGGTCCTTCGTTTGGTGAGGAGGAAGACGACGGTTGGGGTCCAGATAGCGGCATTATAGCCCGGCCCAGAACCTGGATTATTCTCCGGCCAACAGGCCATATCCCTGCAAACGGAAATAGGCCGAGAGAAAGGCTAGTCCCACCAGGAGTAGACCCTAGAAACTACTTCACCGGGCCAGGACTGCAAGGGCTCATCGAGGAGATAACTCAGAACGACAGGCCGGGTCCACCACCAGCTCCAGATTCAGCTATTGATGCTATTCCAACAATTAAAATTGCACAAACACATCTGGAGACAGACACTGAATGCCCAGTTTGCAAGGAAGAATTAAAAGTTGGGTTGGAAGCAAGAGAGTTACCATGCAAGCATATCTTCCATTCTGACTGCATTGTTCCATGGCTGAGGCTCCATAATTCTTGCCCAGTATGCCGCCATGAAATCGAGACTCCGAATCAAACTTGTGAAGATGAATCCAACCAAGTTCACGTTGAAGACAGGAGGTGCCCGCGGCTGAGGCGGCTGGCAGACATGTGGCCATTCCGCTCCAGATATCGGCCACTTCGCCCACGTGGAAATGGGTCTGGAGATCACCACGGTGAGAACTGAACTAAACTAAGAATGGACTGCAAAGAAAATTGTACAAAATCTATAATGTGTAAAAATGTATACCAGAATGAAAAGCAATAATAAAATTAAGCTGTCCCGATTATACTGTCATGTAATTAGTTACATCTACCTGTTTCAGCAGCTGAATCATGGAGGTGTAATATACTGTAGAGCACACAGCAAACAGACAAGAAAATTGATATTTATTATGGCTCTGGTGTTCAAGATCAGCAATGATGATGTATTATAGAAGGCATAGGAATTCAACAGGACACTTATAATTAAGAATTGTCATTATATGTTGGAAATTTGGAATAAAGAATCACATCATTCGAGTCATATTGCATTTGAAAAATGAAATTAAACCATTCCAGTTAGCTTTTTTTCTGATAATTGGTTTCTACGCATTTTCTATGAATGTGGGTAATTTTACATTCTCTTTGGCTGATGATGAATGCCCGCTTTGAAGCCTTCTGTATATGCCATGTTCTTGAATATTATCTGAAACAATTTGCATGTAAGCAAAATTAATTTGGAGTCCTCACAGTTTGCAAGGTATCTGTGTTACATTAGAGACATACTACTATAATCTATACGTAATAGGAATACTGAGGAAATTTGAGACTCACAGCAAGATTCTTCAACTCCATGACAAGTTGTTTGCTTATATTGTTCAAAACTATAGTTTCAAGTTGCTCCCGATATTTCTCTATGTTCTCTTCCTACTTTATCTGTACTGAATATGGTTAGATGTCACAGAAGAGTCACTAGCTAACAGATTCAAAATACTATTATAACAGACCTCTGAGAGAACTATGGTTCTAGTCTTTTCCAGAATCTCATCAACAAATTTATGAGGGTCAGCGTAAGTGATCGACGAGTTCAAAGTCCCAGAAGGTTTCTCCTTTGTGGAAGCATTGGATGGTTTTGCAGGTTTTGGTCCTATGAAAAATTAAGAATTGGTGTCAAATTCCATGCTTCATCCATGACACACAGCTATTTGAGGGGATAATAAGAAGAATAAGAAAGGATGAAAGAAATTTCCCATTGCAATCTAAAATTAAATTATTCATCCAGTCATTCAATCACATTTACTAATCAAAGATCAACAGCTTCCCAACAAAAAACACGCTGACTTTATGCAGCCTAGCATATTAACCGTTAAGTGATTCTGTTGGTTATTCCCAAAAGGTTCTTGAGATAAGCTGAATCCATGCGTATTCCTAAAATGTGTTAACCTCATCCATGAGATTCAAGTGTAAAGAATCCACTTAAAACCATAGTACATCAATCGCAAAAATAATGTGTACATTAACTAAAAAGAAAAGGGCAGCAGAAAATATACCTGCACCAATTACTGGTTGCTTATCTGCAGAGGTGTGATTTTTCTCCAGACCTTTAGAAGATTCCTGTGCTACTGGAGGATTAGCTGAGACCAATGCATCAGATGGGACAAGACTAGCTAGATCTGGAGGTTGGTCTTTCCCTACAGTAGGGGTAGCCTGTGAACACAGCTCCAAAATTCAAGTTTGAGTATAATGCTAACTAAACAAATGTAAAATTACTAAATATTACCTCCAGATCAACATAGGCAGGAGTTTTTCCAATTGAATTCAGAAACTTGTCAAGATCATGAGCATTAAGAGCTGTTGAGCATATAAAAAGTGTTAGTGAGAAGATCATGAGATAAAATGTCAAGGTAAGGACTGTCAAAAGTTTAGGTTGGAGATGCTTTGACAGTGCTATTGAACTATTATGGATAAGTACATTGAGGGAGAGCGAAGCCTATGCTGGTAAAAGTCTCACGTCTATTTATATCTTTGTCTATACAGCTTTTAAAGGTAGATATCACTTTCTAGCTCAAAATATGCAAACTTTATAATAAATATTCCACATTATCAATAATGATACATTACTAGACTTCATTCACTTTGATTACAATTTCCATGCTGCCAAACAAGACTTCTGTTCCAGGAAAGTTGGCTGGTCGTCATTTGGAATCTAACAATTTACTTGGTACCAATTTGTCTTGATTAGATTGTGAGATAAATCTTAGAAGACATGCATATTTTGGGCTAGAAAGTGAAATTTACGTTTTTTAAATACTATGTAACAGATTTTTTTATAAATATCAGAACTGCGCAGAGTTACATCAAGGGGGTAAGATGTGTACCCAGACACTCATTTAGCATAAACTATTATACAAACATTACTCTCCAGTCTGTACAGATATCATTTATATAAAGATCCTGCTTCAATGCCCCACATCACAAATTTGATCTTCCACATCCTCCTTAAACTAACAAGACTAAATTCCTCAAATATTTTCCTAATTCTTCCAGGAAAACACTCCAACATACCGTATGAAAATTCTCTAGAAAATCCCTCTTTTGGTAGTCCAGTTCTCAAAATCCAATGTATACAGACAAGAACTTTATTAAACTCAAAATAAACAAAATATTATGATCACTTACCAATTGACATGTCATTTGACAACGGATGGAAGAAACAGCATTCTTGACTTTTAAATCCTTTATCTAACAACAAAGACACATGCCTTCACAAAGAGCAAAAATGAACTATTTCAATAAGCAATTTCATACTCCAGAAAGAGGCAGTGAAAACTTATATACATACATACATGAATCCATAAAAAATATGACATGTACCTTGCTGATTCATTCACAAGTGCAAAGGGAGTAACACAACATAGGGGTACCTACAATAATAAATAAATGCATAGAGATATAAGCTAATTATCGTTAAAATCAGTAACCACATCAAGAGAATTTGATGATTATCCTACTACTCAGTGACATTGCAAGCAATATATGTCCCCATGGAAACTAATAGTAATAATTTTGAAAAATATTACTGGAAAATCAAAAGTAAAATTAGAAGTTAGTACTTTACTTCTCAAAAGAAACGCATATCATTTAAATTTTCACTTCAAATGAAAAATCAATAATTAAACATGACTACCTCATAAAATCTCTACTATATATTCTTCTCGAAATCACTGCATGGTAGCTAAATTTGGACCGTTCACTATCTCATTTGGTGCAACATGTCCAGTTAATTTACACAATAAAATATAATTAATTTAATCACGACATCATTTACGTCCCGAGTATGCACTAAAATTCACATAAAAATACTAAATGCTCATTAATAAGTTGAGAACAAAAAAACTTAGATGAGCTTAATCCAGCTGCAAATGGTAGTGTGAGCATTGCAAGAATATAAATATTATTCCCTCAGAAAAAATTCACATAAATTCTAGCTATAATTAAAATATTAAATCTCACTAATAAAATAAGCCAGTGAATAACATCATTAATATAAGATTGCATAGATTAAGAAGCAAATACATGAAGAATCTCTGAGAGCGCCTCTTCTGGAGCCATTCTTACACCTCCTTTTCCCAGACCGAGTCTCTGAGAAAGAACTGCATAGTTCTTCAACATAATTAGTAAATTGACATTACAAAGTTACTTTTCTTCAGAGACACCAAACTTTTGGAGTAGAAGTCCTTCAGTGGAATGACACAACACACCAGAGATATGGGAGACAGATAGACTACCAATGAAAAAGCATATATACCTTTCAAATCTACCTCTGTGTCCGCCAAAGCAGAAACGATATAGTATCTTTTGTTTCTTGTCCTCCTTATAACAGGGTGCCAACATTGAGTACTTTGAGATGAATAAGCAAGAACAAGCAACTTAGCATCTATGACTATCTAACCTACAAGAACAAGTTCTTGCTCAGTGCACCTTTCATATTCCCAACTTACTTTACCTGAAGTTAACAACAAGCTCAGTTCAAATTAGAAAAAACAAAGAAACAAAGAATTAGCTTCGACTGTCTGTTACCTGAGCTTCCACTGTCAATACAACAGGATGCTCGTATTGGGAGAAACCTATTTGAAGCTCCTGAGGAGAAATCAGCAAAGAGATTACAAACGAAGCAGTAAATTTTAACATCATAAGGTTATCTACAACTGTTTAATTGTGAAAACTGGATTAAAATATTCTATGTTACAACTATATACACAGATACACTTGGAGAAATCATATCTTAATAGAACAGACACACAGCAAGCCGTAGTACGGCGAATTCATGACCTACAAAGTGTTCAGTTGCTGATAACCAACTTGGGTAATTTAGAACGGTTTAATGTTACTGATACCAAGCCACATTGTGATAATGATAGAAATATCATTCCAATTAGATCAATTAAACTAATCAATCAGCTCTACGGATGCACTTGAACCTAATCAAATAAATTAATCCAGCTCATTCTACTTCGACGCCACATTTACTAAAAAACATACAAGCAAGGTGAAATTCCGCCCTCAAATCAAAATTTACATTACTGAGTGAGCATAAAAGCATACGCAACAAAAAAAAATCCAATTCAATTTGAATATCGACTGAAACATAAACTCGCCAAATCACAAGCTTTGCTCCATTGCAACAATTGAACAATGGGATCAATGATTAGAAGAAAAAATGAACCTGTAAACGAGTAAGGAGCTGCTCCTTCGTATAAGACATCTCTCCTCCGGTGAGGCGCCGGTTGGATTTTTCCCAAAGCGACTGTTTGAAATTTGCAGTATTTCCTCAGTCGAGAGAGAGGGCAAAAATATTTCATTTTGTTTATATTTGTATGTTTGCATTAATACCCTCCGCCTTGTTTGTATTTTATTTCAGCCCTTCGTTCGAGATTAATATTGTGACAACATGAACTATGTTTTGTTTGAGAAATTTCGGATAAATGGATTAATTTCGCTGATCTTTCGTAATTTAGGCTTCAGTTCACTGACCTTTTAGAATATGAGATCGAGGTATGCGAATTTTTCAAAATAAGGGATTTTTGATTTTTTGTCATTTTTCTTTACTTTTTTATTATTATTTATCTCCAACAATTTATCAAGTGACTAAACTACCCTCTCCAAATTTTCAGCGGTATATTTCCTCTCTCCGCAAGTCGTGTTCTCTGTTCCACATTTTTATTTGTGTACCTTTCTCCCACACTTCTACTATCTATTTTAGCTCCATTGTTCCATAACTTCATCTCTGCTCCGCCATTTTTCAGTTCTCAAATTCACTTCTTACAACCTTACCCTTCGTTTTTGCTGAATCAATATAAATTTCCAATCATCAATTAAACTTTCATCAATTTTCAAAATTGAATCTTGCGCCCCTTCAATCCACCAATTCTGCCAGCGCCATGAATGATTGAAGAAGTGCAATCAATAGTTTTGGATATCTTGATCAAGAAGAGTCTATCATCCTACAGTCAACAATTTATTGATTTTGCACTTTGAATCAATTAATCTCAAAGTCACATCGCCAATTGCAAAATCAGAGATAGTTCCAACTTCCAAATTAATGGTGTAAATGAACAACTAATCTTCCTCTCCCCACACTAAATCCAACCTTGCAGATCGAATCCAAACTCAAAACACAGATTGGGATGATTCTTGGTTTGATTAATTATTACCTAACCCATTTAGCAATTTTCTCCAAATATCACTTAGCAATTTTCTCCAAATAACCTAGAATTCAGATTGTTTCTGGTTCCTTGGGATAAGTATTTCATTGATTTAATTTGAAATTTGGTCTACGAATCAGTTGGAATAAAGAGACGGACGGCTTGGGAGTCCCCCCTCACCGAAGCGACTTAGAATTTAGGTAAAAATTTGAAGGGGTAGTTTAGTCCCTTGATAAATGATGGAAGAAAAATAATAAGAAAAAATTTGAGAAAAATAATAAAAAATCTAAAGTCCCTTATTCTGAAAAATTTGCATGCCTCGATCCCATATTCTGAAAGGTCAGCGAATTGAAGTCTAAATTACGAAAGGTCAACGAAATTAATCATTTTTTCCGAAATTTCTCGTTTTGGGATAGCCGTATAGAATATAACTCATATGTATTTAAAATTTATGAGATATGTTTGGTATGAAAAAAACAATGTTATGATTACTATTTTAAAGGAAGATAGAAATTTTCATTTAAATTATAATTTTGCTTATTTTTTTCAGTCCCATAAATTTGAAATTGAAAGATAAATCATAAATTTTTATTTTTTCGCAATCGTAGCATAATGTTAAAATTGAAAAATAATATGAAAAAATCAAATAGTATGATAGTATTATAAAATTACTTTTTTTGGCAAAATGCCATCATTCTGTTTTTGAGTGTTTGGATTAAAACGATATTGATATATTTGAAACGGGATGGTTTTGAGTCACACAATTCTAATTTTAATTATTGTGGGATATTTCCAAAAAAAAATTTGAAAAAAATACTACTATATTTTAGTTAACATGTAACGTTAACTATATTTTAGTTAACATGGGTGGTGGCGACTCAGATCGTGGACAATAGAGCTCTTGGTATTTCTTTTCGCCTATTATAGTTGGTTGGCGGCCACCTTCGAGAAATACTTTAAAGCTTAACAGGGATGCCTCTCTAGAAGGAGGTTCAGGATGGACTTTTGATGGAGGATTATTTCGTGATGATCTAGGAGTTTGGAGATATGGATTTGTTGCTAATGTTGAGAAATGTTTCATTCTAACGGCAGAACTTTGGTGCATTTTATATGGTCTCAAGCTGGCAAAAGAATTGGGTCTTAGAAAGTTAAAGGTAGAAAGTCACAGTGTTGTTGGAATATCAATGATTTTGGGACGTTATGATGTCTCTATTAGTTGTCGAACCATTATGCAAAAGGTACGATCTTTGATTCAAGATTTTGATTCATTGGTCATCTATTATGTACATAGATAAGGAATTTCTGCTACCAATTATTTGTCACATTTTATTTATAAATTTGGTAAAAGGCCCCACGCTCTAGAGATGACACCACAAGATATTCATAGCTATCCCCTTCATAATAGATTAGGTATTTGATTTTAAGTATTTCCTATATTCGACTTTTTGTTAAGTTGTTTAGAGTGGAACCTAATGTTTATAACATGCATGTAGATGTAGTACGGAGTATTTAGTTTTAACAATGATTCCGGGTATTTTTGTAGACCTTTTGCCTACTTGAATAAGCATAGTGGGACTCAGATAATTGGGCTTGTGGGTTTTTTATCCATAATAAAGCCCGTGTTAAAGCTCCTTGAGCTTAATTTTTTCAACCACATTCGACACTTTAAACATTATTATTGTGATAATATTATTTTTAGATTATGGAAAATCGATATACCTATAAAAAGTGTGGTGTAGGGTAATAATAATAATAATAACAATAATAATAATAATATTTATAATAATATTATTATTATTGTTATTATTATTATTATTATTATTATTATTATTATTATTATTATTATTATTATTATTATTATTATTATTATTATTATTATTATTACAACAATTAATTGTATGTGCAATTATTTTTCATTCTATCCCAATAGTTATTGGATTCACTCATAATAGGTGATAGTGGAAGCGACTTTTGTTATATATTTGATTAAATTCGTTATTGAATTTAACTCTTTTGATGTGTGTCGAATATATTGGATGGTAATGAAAGAAAAAGATGTGTCACATATCACAACACAAGAGCGGCTTAGGATTCCCCAAAGACAAATATACACACATGGAGATCACAAGCTTAGGCTCATTTAAAAAGAGAGGATTGGATTTCTTTTCTTTTCTTGATGAATAGATGCTCCATTGCACATGATATGTTTGCAAAGAATAAAATTCAAATAATAAGTTTTGTGGGCTCTATCCCATGTTCACTATATATCATCACTCACTCGAAAATCAACTTTGGTATAATTATTAAAAAAGTCTTCCATATTTATTCTCATATTTAATTATTATATTATGCGTAATAACATAGCACAATGCATGACTATCAACTAGAATATGCATGCTATTGAAATGTAGTGTAGGGTAGAAACTATTTCTTCTGCCAAACCTCTCTACCTACTAGCATTTAATACAATACGATAAAAATTGGTCAATTTAAAAATTTTTGAACATTTTATTTTTATTTTTTTGACATGACCAAGTACAGTGTAAGAGAAAAGATAGGTAATGGAGCAATGCATTTTCAACTTCTCTAAAAATAGACAGATCCATGTGCAAAATCATATGATCTTGAAATAACTCTTTTGTTATATGAGTATATGTCGCTTCTATCATTTATTTTTAATTTCAAAATAATTAAAACTATTCAAATTAAACTCGATTTCGTCACACTAAAATTATCTACATATATTTGATTTATATAAATTATTCAAGTGCGTAATTTGCAGTATATTTTAATTTATCATCTCCTTGTCATAACAAATAAAGATAAAAGTAGGAAGTAATATGAACTACTAGTGTTCAAATACCTTGTAAAAGATCCATCAATATTCTTGGAATAACTCAGAAAATACAACTTCTTTCTATACCTATGTTACTCATGTATACATGAATGACACACTATTGACAATGAAACCCAAACAAATGAGTAAGACTACCTCCGTCCACCAAAATTTGTCCCATTTTTATATTTTCGTCCGTCCCCCAAAATTTATCTTATTTCATTTTTACCATTTTTAGTAGTGGACCTCATATTCCACTAATTCATTTCTACTCACATTTTATTATAAAATTAATATATAAAAGTAGGACCCACAATCCAATAACTTTTTCAACTCACTTTTCATTACATTTCTTAAAATCTGTGCCGGGTCAAATTGAGACAAATTTTGGTGGACGGAGATAATAGTATTTAGTTAACTTCACCCAATAAATTGGGCTCAAGTCATCACGGGATAAACGAGAACTATTATAGATCATCTTTAAAGAAACCACACAGTCACACACGAAATTTAATTAGAAAAATGTTGCAGTCAAATTCACTTAAAAGAGCCCATAAAACATGCCACTCTATTGAATAGAAGCCTCAAACAATCAATAAAAAATTCCAAAAAATATACATAATTCAGCCTAAATCTAAATTCACTTAAAAGAGCCCTGAAAACATACTCCACCACTCTATTGCGAATTGAACCCCGAAAAAATCAATAAATATTCCAAACATTTTTTTTCCTTATCCAATATATATATGTATATATTATTCGGCCTAAGTCAGTAATGTCTTCATGAAATAAACTGAAGATCATCCAATGAATGAACAAATAAACAACAAATATATATAATAAACAGAAAAAAAAAGAGTCGAATCTTCAACAGAAGCTCCACAGAGGAATATCTCCATCTTCATAGGAATAATCCTCCATCATCAAAGGATCAAAAAACACCCCATTAAGCATCTCATTGTACTTGGGGGAATCAAAGTTGTACCACGCCGCCATGCTCGCCTCCTCCATCTGCACCTCATACGCCGAAATCCGCTCGTCTTCCATCCGGCTCGGAGACGAAGACGACGCCGAGCTCGGCGACGGAGGGCTAGGGTTTCTGGAACCTTCTAGAACCTCCGCCTTGGCGGCGGCGGCGGCGGCGACCCTCTGGATGGATTTGGGCGACATGTTTTGATCGGTGGTGTTGATGAGATTCTTGGAAGATGAGGGGAAGTTGAGATTGGCGGAGGAGCCCTTGAGGCATAGAAGGGCGGCGTCGTATGCACGCGCCGCCGCCTCCGCCGTGGAGTAGGAGCCGAGCCAGATCCTTGTTTTCTGATTGGGGGCTCTGATCTCGGAAACCCATGATCCCCAGCTTCTCATCCTCACTCCCTTGAATTTCTTCTTGCATTGGGGGATTGGGTTTTTCCGCGATGACGATGATGACGACGACGATGAAGAAGAAGGTGATGATGTTGAAAGCTTGGTTTCTGTCTTCACCATTTTTGGGAGATTAAGGGTCTTTTTTGTGTGTGCTTTTTTCTTGTGTTTTCCTAGTTTTGCTGCTTGAAATGGGATAATGGTGTTGTGGTGGAAGGAGGGAAGTGGTGATATTTATAGATTATTTTTAATGGGGGGAGATTTAGGGAAAATATAAAAAAAAAATGTAGAGTTTTTGGTCAAGGTTTAGTTAATGTGACAGATATTTGCCAGTGTTAATTCTGGGATTAATAAACAGAGAAGAGATGCTTCGTACTTACTTCATGTGATAATGACTTTTCTAACCTACTCATTAACACTACTACTGAACTTTGTAACTTCTAATTAACAGTGTGGTGAAAAGTGTAAACGAAAGTCAGTTATTTTTTCTCCTCCCTCCGTCCAAAAAAAAAAAAAAAACTAATTTTATCATTTTGAGTTATCCACTAAACATAAATTAATTTTAAAATATAAAAAAATTTAAATAATTAAATATTAATCTGAATCTCACAATCCACTAGTAATACTTTCACCACATTTTTTTCTCTCTTTTATTTAAAATCTATATTATTTATAATTTAGTCTATTTTTTATAGAGCATAGAGTATATTTATGATGTAGTATCCATTTAGAAACTTTTGACGTGTGAAAAAGAGAATAAAAAGAGCAAATATGCTTCAATTACTAACATGGTGAGACAGCTTAGAAATGCTGATTTTTCAAAGAGCAACAGAGTTGCTCAGAAAAAGGGTAGACTTTGGCAGTTGTAGCATATGCATTACAATCAGAAACCAACATGGGAAGCTCCTAATAAATATTTTATCTTTCACCATTAAAGAGTTCTTGACTTGGACAACAAGTAATCCCTTCTTACAAGATGTTTACTATGTATCACGTAAAAGGAACTCGTTCAGTCACAGAGTACAATATAATGAATAAGGTTGTCCATAGCCGTAGGTAGAGACAGTGCATAAGCCATTGCTGGCCTTAAGTGCTGAAAAATAAGTGAACCTCAGGAATTTAATTTAACATATATACGTCATTTAAAGAGTTCTTATCTGTACGGTTAAACACAGTGAATAATGTGTTAGTGGAAAATGGGTTTCATCGCATTAGGTGGAATTTTCTTTAAAACTAAAGTTTCAATTTTAAGGGAACGAACCAAAAAGAAAAAAATTCTATTTTTAGGAGACAGATAAAATAATAGCACTAGTTTTTATAGTAGTAATTTTTATGTATGTATCTAGAATCTTAGAAAATTCACCTGGAAAAAGACTTGGTGATAACTTGAAAAAAATTACCATAAAGTGGAGAATGGAGATATTTGATCACATGGGGTAGGGATATATTTTAATGGAGATTTAGGGTAACATATCTTAGACCAAGTACTTAATAATAATGGGCTATAATTCATGGCAATATATGTGAATATTCTAACAGTGAAGAATAATGCATTTCTAGAGAGAGAAACTTAGGATTCTGTTCAAGAGCAGCTTCCAGGATTTTGCAGGATGCTTATGGGGGAGTGTGCTTCTCAGTTGTATGAACATAATCCATCACTAAATATACATTAAATATGAATAAAAAAAACAATGAATGTACTAGTATTTTCTTACTTTTTAGTATACGCGTTAATTATGATGTCTAAACATAGTATTGATACATTATTTTCTTTTAACCATTTGCAGGAAGAAAAAACAGCTGGTGCTTTTCTGTCATCAAGAAACTCCTCAAAACGCGTTTCTCTCTCATCCTCTCCCACTCTGAAATTTGAAATATTTATTCAATCGGATAGTGTGTCTTAATTTTTTTCGATTAAAATATATAAATTGTATTATATATATATATGAATTGAGAAAATTAGTGGAACTTGAGATTTAATTAACCTCATTTTCCACTATTAATATTTTGCCAATATTTTTATTTATATTGTTACTATTTTATTAATTTTAAACTAAATTTTGTGTAGAAAAGGGATTATGTCATTTTATAATTAACAGAAAATGGGACTTATTTATTAAAATTGGAAATAAGATTATTTTTAATGGTGTATAAATCGTATGATCGATCAAATCACGAAATGGGATTTTTATTGAATGATGGGGAAGAAATATTTTGCAGAGAATATAACTGAATTTGTAGTGGTATTCAAATGATGTATTAGAAGGATAATGCTTTATTTTGTAATTTACTTATTTTGAGTGTAAAATTTTTAGGGAATCTGATTCGATTCTATTAAGGTACGGTTTATGACTTATTCAATAAAAAAAGTAGAAAAAGAAAACGGCTTTTTTGCTTTGGGAAAAGCGATTAGACACATGAAATTATGTGTGATTCATGACAGAAGCAGCTTCGGAAATTGTGGCTGACGAATTTTTTAAGGTTTAATCTTAAAAAATAATATAATTTGATGCAAATAAAATTAATATTATGAGGCTCGATTTACTTGAAATTTTCGCGAATTGAAATTGTAGCATTTTTAGATAAATATCATCATTTTTATTTTCACGCATGGAATAAAAAATACTTTATATTATTAAAAGGTGCTTTCGCACTTCTAAAAATGCAAAAAATATTGGGTTTAATCACTTCCATTATTGTTGAATTTTGTTGCATGTGTTTAATTGCAATTTATTTATTTGTATGATAAATAATTACCTATAATACAGCCAGCCCAGAAACAACTTAGTAATCTCCTACATATCATGTATTATGTATATATCATAATCCATGTTTCAATCAAACATAAAAGTTACATATACTAATACAACGATGGATCAACAAATTAATCAATCGCACAACTACATATGCCCTATAAGTCGAGAAGATGTAATTAGTTTTTCTATCAAGATTTTAAAGTCTGTTATAGCCTATAGGCATGTTTATTTATATAGTTATATATGAGAAAGTAAGTTTCTAGCATTAATTCTTATTCTTAAGTTCTTATTAGGTATTTTTTCCTTATTTCATGATTGTTTATTTATCTTTTTTATTATTTTATTAGAATACAAACCGTATTTAGTTCCTTCATTAATAATATAATTTAGAATAGTGGAGTAATTTAATTATAAAGTGACCCTAATAGTTTTTTATACTATTAAACATAAAATAAGTAAACTATGACCAGCCATTATATTCTTAAGATAATAAAAAATAGTTTATTAAAATAGAAACAACAGATAACATACATAAACAAAATGTGTATGTTAATTTGTAATCATAGAAAACGAATTCAAATCTATTTTTATACCGATAAAAAGAATTCAGTAAACAGATTCAGACTGAAAATATGTAAAATACAAAGAATACGACCAAAAATTATTTTCAATTAATCTATTTTTTGTTACCATCATCATTATCATAAATATTAGTATTTGGGTTAATGGGGATTGAGTAGGCTATGATGTGTTAATGCCGCGTGAATTGAAGATTTGTCAATCAAGTTGCCGGAAATCCCTCTTCGAAAATATTGGACTATAGTCTTTGTGAATGTGACGTGACAAGTAATTTTCATGTCATTATCATAAATCACATTGAATACAATTTCGGATTACGTAATTTATATAGGTCTACACACTTTTAACTTCTATATCATACATTCCTATTGTAAGTTTGATATTTTTCTCTTTCGATGAAAAAAGAAAACATATGTGGATTTGGGTATATCTTGATTTTTTAATATTGCAGCTAAATTGTAGAATTGTTAGAAATTTACCCAGGTGCTACTTCTTAACAATTGAAATCATAAGTCAAAATACTAATGCATTAAAAAACAAGTTATAAGAATCAAAATACTAGTACTAATGCATTTAAACTCCTATAGCAGTATTGAAGCTAAATGCATAAAAATAACAAATTAGCAGAGTCGATGAAACCAGTTTTTCTGCAAAATAAAATTATAAGGTCGATATAAAGTTTTTTTTTAAAATATTTTTTGACATTTTAAATTTGTATAATGCGGGAAATTAAAGAACGAGAATGAATTACATTAACTCACACGAAAATCATCCTCCTATAACAAGTCAAAATATAAGAAAATAAATAATATAACATGTATATATATAACATATGAAATTTATAGTTCCCAAATTATGATATAAATATATAGTATATATTATTAGGGGCATGTTAGGGTGCCACCACTCCTTAAAATAACACAATACCACCATTTCTAGCCAATCATTTGTACACGTGGACGAATAATAAGTTGTCACGTGGCAAAAAAAAATTCTGGAAAAAGACGGGCAGCAATCTGCTGGTCTTTTAACAACAATTTTTCTTGAACAGCAATATCGACACACTATACAACAATCTATAGATTGCTGTGTAGTGTTTGTAATATTGTTGTGCAGCGTTTATAATATTGCTGTATAAGCGGTGTTACAGTGTCATTTTAAGAGGGGTTGTCATTTTAACACAAACTTATATTATTATGTATTAATAAAGTGATTTATCCATATATATATGAGCATTTTATTGGATATTTTGCCCGTGTATATGAAAATATTTAATGTTAATTGTTATGATTGGAAGATATTCAACTGTTTATTTAATTAATCCCCTTAGTGTGTATGTGCGCTTGAATTATACCCTTTATTTAAAATGAAAAATAAAAATGTCCAAACATTAATTATGAATTACTAAATAATCAAATGAACTCATAATTATGTGTGTACAAAGCATGCTGTGATCATACTGAATAGCCAGGTTTTGTTATTCTTTTTCTTGTTTATCACATTGGATATTCAAAACCTTACTTAAGGTTAAGTATACTTTTCTTTTCTGGGGTTGAAAAATATACGAAGGATAGACCCCTCTCTCTCATATCGCTACAAATGGGAAAGCAAGCTATTAGTACTACTAGTTAATAACACTAATGTTCAATTTCCAAGGCAAATCATATATGTAGAATAAAATAGTGAATAATTGACCGATGGTGGCTTATACATTATGAATAATAGGAGTAGTAATTAAACGTGTTCTTTACTTCATTTGGTGGCTTATAATAGTAGTATTTGTAATTAAACGTGTTCTTTATTTCATTTCATCATTATATATAGTTGAATAAGCGATGAGGTATAATTCAAATACAATGTTGATACATGAAACGACGTTACCTAGACAGTTAACATTCACGATTATTAGAATTTAACATTAAAAGCTAAGTTTGGATTGAACTAAATGTCACAAAGTTTTTGTTACGAACTTTAATAATTCATGGCGGCAATGAAAAACAATTAGTATGTGGTTTAAAAATTAAATGAGTTCTACTTTTTTTAAGAGTTTTTATATTTGATTGATAACATTGGTGTTTTTTATTGAGAGTTCGAACGATTTGGACTGGTGACTTTTGGAAGATGGTAATTAGCAGCAACATCTTCGTGACCAACTAGGACTCTTGGTAGTCGACTCGGAGTGGGGACCCACATAGTGGTGGCCACAACCAATGATAACTCAAAATGATGGTTTGATAAGGAATCAACTGTGACCAACGAGGACGGAGTAAATTGTTGTGGAGTCTAATATTCCACATTTGTTGTAAAGTAGACAAGCAATCAATGCAGGATTTAAGAGCATGCCCATCGGTGGTCTTGGGCAAGGCGGCGTCCGTGTCGTCGGCAAGAGCAGACCCCTGCTCGCCGCAGTGCTCTTGCCAACGATACGGCCCTGCTCGATGCATAGAGCACGTCCGTGCCAACGGCAAGAGCACGAGCAGCCGACGTGGCATGCTCTGGTTGGCTGTTGGTTTATTATTTTTTAAAAAAAATTGAAAAAATCTGAAAAATTCAGATTTAATAAAAAAAAATATTTTCCCCTTTCTAATAAAATATATCTATTTTTTCCACACTTTTAATTTATTTTTTCATTATTTTTATCCCAAAATTCACACTTCATCTATAAATACTCTCATTTCAAATACAAAAAAATGACACTATACCAAACAACTCTCTCGATCTCAATTTTCAGGATTTTTTTTTTAATTTTTAGGATTTTAATTATGTAGTATTTTTTAATTTTTAGGATTTTAATTATGTAATTTTTATTTTTTTAGTAATTTGTAATAGTATTTCGCGTATTATTAATGCATTTAATATTATAAAAATGTTTTTAGTAATTGAAGTTTTTAAATTAAATAATAGAATGGCTCTTGCGGAAGAGCATGAATGTGGGTGTTGTGCTCTTGCCAAATAGCAGTGAGTAAAAAAATAATAAAAGTGAGTCCATCCCACATTCATGCTCTTTGGCACGGATGGGGATGTTCTAAAGAGCGAATGGAATCTCTCACATATGACTAATCCTTTAATATGGGTTCTTATATTTTGTCTGTCAAAATATTGGTGACTCACAAACTTATACTCCCTTCGTCTTACAATAGAAATCACTTTTATTGTGGACATGAGTTTTAAGAAACGTAAAGAATAGTGAATTGAAAAATTTAGTGGAATTGAAAAGTTAGTGGAATATGAGACCCACTTTTTTATATTAGTTTTATAATAAAATGTGAGTAAAGTGAGTTAGTGGAATGTGAAACCTACTTACCATTTATGGTAAAAAAGAAGTGTGACACTTATTGTGGGACAGACCAAAATGACAAAGTGTGACTTTTATTGTGGGACAGGGGGAATAACATATTGAATCTAATCAAAGTCCAAAGAGTTGTGGTCTGACAAAAAATCAACTGGAAGCAACGAGAAACTCAAAGTCATGGCCTGAAAAAAACCAGTGGCAACTAACAAAATTCAGAGTGATGGTTTGCCAAAGAACTAACCATGATCAAAGAAGTAATGTCCCGCATAGGTTTTATGGCAATTGATGTGGGAATTAGTATTATAAATTAAATGTGATCTCGCTCATCGAGACTAGTATTTTTAGATGCATTCTCATGTCTGGTCTATAATCGATTCTTGTAACCTAAAAAGTGATACTCCATGTTTAATACCCCTTCGTTCAACAATAATTGTCACTCTTATTGTGGGCACGAGTTTTAAGAAATGTAAAGAGAAGTTGGTTGAAAAAGTTAGTGACATGTGACATCCAATTTTTTTATATTGATTTTATAATAAAATGTGAGTGAAGTGAATTAGTAGATGTGAGACCTACTTATCATTTATGGTAAAAATAAAGTGTGACAATTATTGTGGGATGGACCGAAATGGAAAAGAGTGATAATTATTGTGAGACGGAGCCATTTGGTGCTTCTCGTGCAATATTAGTAATGGTATCGTTTTCTTTGAACGTAATTAATTTTTTCATAAAATAGTGAGTACTAGTAGTATTTATTCATCCAAAATATTGTACCTATTAAAATATGAGGAAATAATTACTATGGGTGGGCTGTTAAGTATTATGCCCAAGCAAGAGCTCACAGGCCCAATGATAACATAAGCAAATTCAAACTAATTTAGATCTTTTCTGTAGAAATGGTTTATTATTAATTTTTTTGCATACGTGATTTTATAAATTTTAGTTATGTACTGAAAAAATATAAAACTAAAAGTAAAAGGATACTTACAACCGTCTCAAGTGTTAATTAAAAAATTGACAAAATGCTTCATCTCCATGGCAAAATTAATACGCCGTATTTATTTCGAAGATAAATGATACAGTAATGTCAAATACTCCAAATAAATTCATCAGCTTTGTAGGCCTAACTAAACCGAAATAAATTCGGTACATCTATGAGTGAAAGACAAAAAATACGCCCCTTTTTATATTTTTGTTCGTTCACCTCAAAGCCCAAATTGAACATTTGTTAAATGTAAGTTATTGATTTAGTACTACGAATCAAGCAAATTTAAAAATGTTGCACTCCGTATTCATTTTTATCAAGTGTTCATTTAATTTTACTTGGAGCGTAAATGATGCTTCATGATTGAATGATAAATGCTCAGTCAATCCAAAACTATAGAAAAAATAAAATGAGTTTGAGTTAAATAGATTTCCACCATTACGGAGTAGGAGTATAGTACTCCTTCCGTATACCGTTAATTGACACTAATTTCTTTTTTCAATTAATTGATATTCTTATTTTTTATTATTTTTTGTAATGGATCTCATATTCCACTAACTCATTTCACTCATATTTTATTACTCCCTTCGTCCTGGCTAAGATGGTACATTGCTTTGTCGACAGGGGATTTTAGAAGTTATTGGTTTAAAGCGTTTAATTGGAAAGAGAGAAGGTGGGTGTAAGTATTAAAATAGAGAGATAAAGAAAGATGAATATTTTAATAGGAGTCAGAAAAAGTGGTTGAGTGTATTAATTGGAGAGAGAAAGTTACCAAAAAAAGAAATGTGTCATTTTAGTTGAGACAAACTAAAAAAGAAAATGTGTCATCTTAGGCCAGGACGAAAAGAGTACTAAAATTGATATGTATAAAGTTAGGATTACCATTTCACTAACTTTTTTTTCATCAACTTTCTACTATATTTATAAAACTGGTGTCAAACAACAGATGTCAATTAACGAGGAGGACGGGAGTACTATTTTATCTATTTTGCTCAAAAAATAAAATTATTTTAAAAAGTCAACGAAGAAGGTAACACGAGTAAAACAGTCCACGTAGGCGCGTGACCAGTACCAATGAGTTGTCTCCAATCTACCGCCCTATTTTTGCTACGTGTCAAGATATCATTGGTGTACATAGAGCAAAACGGCGTGGAGCTAGTTATCTCTATTTACAAATTCAGTCACGCAGTCTCTGCGCGTGATATCTACTCTCCTCTTTTCAACGAAGCCCCAACTGAAATAGTAATTCAATCATCATAATTTTCCAAGTAATTCTCTTAGAAATCTCCAAACCCTGCCCATTCCGTTCCCAGTAGTTGAGAGGATCGATTATGAAGTTAGGGGACGCGCGCTGGCTGTGGACGCTGCTCATAGCGGCGGCGGCGACGGTTCCAGCGACAACCGGATTGTGGTTGGACTTGCCGACCTCTGGACAGAAATGCATCTCCGAGGAGTTGCACAACAACGCCGTTGTTTTGGCTGATTACTACGCCTTCATCGGAGAGGACTACGATGTCAATGCTACCTTGGCTCCGACCATCACCGTTAGGGTAAATTTAATTTGCTTGCCTTTGAATTTAATGTTTTGGATCTAATGATCGGTCTCGATTTTTGTTGTATTCTGCTATTGTTTAGAATAAAAAAAGGTTAAAGTAAAAGAAGATTGAAAAATGTTGTGAAGTTGTTGATCCAATCAGGAAATGTTTTGGATTAAGTTTAGTTTTAAAATTGAATTTGTTTTTGATCATTGTTTGTTTTAGTGAATGGTAAGTTCAATTGTTTGCTTGTTGTGAGTTTAATATCAATATTTTGATCTGTAAACAGTGTCTTTTCTCCTTCATCTCTGCTTGATCTTTTCTGTTAAAGAAGGATGTAGTTACTGACTTACTTCTTTGCTTGAGGCTGCTGCTTTATAGGTTAGGTGTGAGTGTGATTATTGACTTTGCCATTGAAATGAGTTTTAGTAGAGGGACCAATTGAATCAATTTTGATGTGCATCGATCCTTTTCCAGTTGTTTGGTTTGAAGAATTTGGATAGTGGATTTCAAATTCCTTACATAACTTTACCTTAAAATCAAAACAACAAATTTCAGATTCACGGTTTCAAAAAATTCCATTTCAAATCCACCCATCAGAGCAGACACACTGGTATTTTATTCTGCATATGTTTGAGTAATCTAAGTTAGTAGTACTTAGAATAGCTACTGATGCCTCGAATTACTATCATGTATAGCTAGGATGAATCATAAGGCAAAGGGACTCTCAGCCATTGTAAATTGTAATTCAATGAAATCACTAAACTTCATTCATGCCTGTATTTGTGGAATGCATTTTTTACCAAAGCAGTTAGATTTCATCTCCTGTCTTATGATAGCGAGCGGCTTATACAAAATGATAACATTAGTAACTTGAATGTGGCACCCCTTGCTGTAAGGGTACACATTTTCTTCAATTAGATTTTGAAGCGACTTTTTGGCTCTATGTGATGTAGTATAAGCATATTTTAGAACTCAATATTGTGTAGAAAAAGCTCAGTTGTGTGAAAGTTATCATTCCATTGTCTTTAAGATTTAGGAGGATATTGACATTCTAATCGTAATAAAAAAAGAAATTTTCTTATGTGAGATTTTATATTTGAACAAGAAATTTTCTTATGTGAGATTTTATATTTGAACATGGCTTTTTAGGTTACATCACCATATGGAAACGAGATCCATCACAAGGAGAAAGTCGCTCACGGTCAGTTTGCCTTTACAGCAACTGAGGCTGGGAACTACATGGCATGCTTTTCACTTGATGGTGATCAAGGAGGTAAAAAGGTGACCGTTGGTATTGACTGGAAAACTGGAATTGCTGCAAAAGATTGGGATACGGTTGCAAGAAAGGAAAAGATTGAGGTAAACGAATTATGTTTTAAACGTGTGTTTTTTATGCCATATGCTGATGATCTCATTAATATCGCTCCTCTCTTTCAGCACATCTCTTTACCTTATCATAAATTCAATTATGGTTTGTTAATTATATATGATGCAGGGTCTTGAACTCGAGTTGAAAAAACTAGAAGAAGCAGTGGAAAGTATCCATAATAATTTGTATCATCTGGTAAACAGGTATGTCCAAATCTGATTACCCTATATATGCTCTTTTCTCTGTAATGCCTTAACTTGCTATATCTATTCCTGTCTTTTCCAGTCATTCCACTTGAAAAATCATCGCGACCCCTCATTTTTTAATATAAAGGTCATTTAATTTAAATTCACAGTAAATTTTCTTAGGATCTGTTAGTACTATTAGACTGGGAGGGATAAGGTTGCAAAAATAATAACCCTCTCAAATAATTGAAGATGGAAAGCTCATGATAAGTGTTTGTGGTGCTTTGTAATGTAATTGAGGAAAATTGTTGTCTTTTCTGCTCGAGATGCCGTGCAATCCCTGAGATTTATCTACTTGTTTATCACTATTTCTTAACCATTTTATAGTGAATAAACTTATGGTCTACTTGGGAAGTAAAAACTAGCTACTCCTCCATTTTATAGTGAATAAACTTATGGTCTACTTGGGAAGTGAAAACTAGCTACTACTCCATTTTATAGTGAATAAACTTATGGTCTACTTGGGAAGTAAAAACTAACTACTCCTATACACGTATCTCAGTTGAATCATCACATCTTGTCCTGAGCTGCTGCACTATACTAAACTTGCATACATGATCGAATCATTCAATGTCCGATTAACTGATACTTGTGTCTGATGGATGCAGGGAAGCGGAAATGAGAGAGGTTAGCGAGAGCACTAATGCTAGAGTTGCGTGGTTTAGTTTGATGGCCCTCGCCATCTGCATCGTGACTTCGACTCTCCAGATCTTGTATTTAAGGCGATATTTTAGGAAGAAGAAGCTCATCTAGACTTTACAGCACTAGGTTTTTTCTTCTTACAGAAACCAAATCCCATTACAACTTTTTGAAGAAATCAGGCAATTATATCAATTGTTATAATGTAGAACTAATTCAAAAATACACTTATCAATTTTATCGTGTATATTTCTCTATTGTTTATCCTTTCATTTGATTCGTTATTCGTGTTCAATTTTCATTGAAATTCATTCATTATGCTGTCTGTCGCATTTTCTTGGCATAAAATCGAAAAAAATATATACTACGAACTAGTACGATTCTTTTTTGTATTTAAAACGTGCTCATTCTCGAATTTCGAATATTTAGATTTTGCAGTACACAATTTGATGAACCAATTAACTTAGTCCATTCAAACATGTCAATTAACTCTCAGGGAATACTATTGGTACGTTAAGTAAATGTAGTAGTTGACATAGATTTTCTGTTGACAACTCTCTCTGTTCCACAACAAGAGTCATATTTTATCATTTTCGTTGGTTCCACAATAAAAGTCTTATTTCAACATTTACCATAAATGGTAAGTGTTGGAGATGGAAGCAATAATCTAAGTGTTGAATATGGATTGGAAATAGCAAATGGATTGGAAATAGCAATAATCCATTTGGAATCCTGCAGAGATTCCAAATGGATGGCTCAAAACCAGTGAGCATCCCTTTGGCTCAGCAGTTTAAGCTCTCAAAGGAGCAGTGTCCCAAAAGTGAGGAGGAGAGAAAGGAAATGAGCAAGATCTCATATGCAAGTATTATTGGAAGTGTGATGTATTCTATGATTTGCACAAGGCCAGACCTGAGTCATGGGATTAGTGTGGTTAGTAGATACTGTTGGGGTTTGTATACTAAAAGATGTTTCAAGCGTACATGCCTTTGTACAGTTAGCTTGTGCATGGATACGAGAAACGCCACGTCCACTTGTTTACCTATTTATGAGAATAAATAATATAATATAATGTTTTATTATTGAAATATAATAAACAAGTCTAAGGCTTTTTACTAAGAAGGTCAAGTAGGGAAATTCGATGAATCTCCTCATGAGTTTTCCAGTAGGGGACTTGGCCAGATCTAGTAAGAAGAAAAACGTATTCACAACCTAGATAGGCTTTGGCTACCTATTGGAACGGTTGCGGTGTTTGTGATAATTCTCTCTTACCTAAGAAGAGATTAGTAACACCGGTGTGGTAAAGCACTGAAAGGATCTAATCCGAAATGTATTCTTTATTGCTATCTACTGAAAGAATATATTTCAGAAAGTTTTGTATTTTCTAGTCTATGATATTAATATCAATATTGCTTATTCAATCAAACGCCACTTTGACTTATCAATATGTGAGAGTTTGTACGTAACTCAAGTTCATAATATCTTGGGTGGTAGTAATTGAATAACATGAAGGTATTGGAATATTATTTCATAGAATTCGCGTGCCCAGTGTGGTATGATTAAATCCCTAAGGGGTGATCCCCAAGAGGTGTTTGAAAAAGGAATTTATTATTCAGAAATCTGCGCAGTTGGAATTTATTCCACGAATAATAAATAAAGTTTCAAACTAGAAAAACTCTTTGGAGAATTAATTTAATTCTAGTCACATAGCAGACAAAAGAATTAAATTGACGGATCAAGATAATCTTAAACGCGGGAAATATTATAAAATAAAATGGACCCAAGTTATTTGTAATTTGGTGATTTAAGTGGAAGTGCAATATTATTCTTTAGTGGAATAAAATAATATTCCATTGATAATATATTAAATCATGGGTCATTTGATTTAATTAGTAATTTATCTAATGGGTGAGCCCAACACTTAAGTCATTCCATGGATCCCCATCCTAGCCCAACAAGTCCATTATAAATAGTGATGAGATGTGGAAACCCTAGCACACCACAAGTCACACCTCTCAACCCTAACCCTAGCCGCCACTAGCGTGGCTTCTCTCTCCCTCATTTTGGCTCGATTTTCGAGCCTCCAAGTAATAGGGAGCTAGGGTTTTTGGTTTGATCTTGTCTTGTTCATTCTAATCCATAGAATTGAATCGAGATAGATAGATTGGTGTAGTGTTCCTCCTAGATCTCATCAAGACTATTTTGGTTGTTCAAGATCCGTCCACACGGATGAATAGCCAAGGACTAGGGAATAGGTTGGAAGATTCACGGTCGATAAACCAAGGATCTCCGGGTGGTGCAGCTAGCAACTTCGATCCTATGATGGATCAAAATGAGGTAACAATCGAAACTACATCAAATTGCATGATTATGTGTTTATTTGATGTTATATCTATAGATCTATGTAAATTGCATGAAATTAGAGTCGAATGCATAATCACCTAAATAGATCCGTCTAGGACCTGTTTGTTTTCCGTGTCTTCCGCTTCGGTAGTCCCAACAGATACATGGCTGATCCAGGGATTGATCATTGGCATGCACTCAAGTGGCTTTTAAGGTATCTGAGGGGAACCACAAATTATGGGATTCTCTTCAAGAAGCAGGTGGAGTTGCAAGGTGACAAGCTGTTTGGTTTCACAGACTCAGATTATGCTGTTAGTTATGACACAAGAAAGTCTCAGTCAGGTTATGTGTTCAATCTATATGGCTCGGCTGTGAGTTGGAAGTCCAATTTACAATATGTGGTGGCCCTCTCTACTACAGAAGCAGAGTACATAGCTTTGGCTAAGGCAGTGAAGGAAAGCTTTTGGATGAAGGGAATTCTGGGAGATCTGGGGATACATCAGCAGGCAGTGGAGATAAAGTGTGATAGCTCTAGTGCCATTTGCCTCACCAAACACCAGACATTTTATGAAAAAAGTAAGCATGTGGATGTTAGACTGCACTTCATTAGGGATGAGGTGAGTAAGGGGTCTGTGAAGGTTGAGAAGGTTGGAACAGAGGATAATGCTTCGGATATGCTGACCAAGGCTGTGCCAAGTTCTAAGCTAAAACACTGCTTGGAACTGATCAGTGTGGTTGGAAGGTAAAGAGAGTTTTTGAGGAGGAGATCAACACTAGTTTAGCTTGCTCCCATAGGTGGAGATTTGTTGGAGATGGAAGCAATAATCTAAGTGTTGAATATGGATTGGAAATAGCAAGCGTTGGCGCGTGCATGCATGGTCAAGAAGCGGTTAGAGCGGTTGGCTCGGGATAGAGCCGTTGGGGACCACGAGCAATGCATATAAGTGCTAGCATGCTTAGCTGGAGTTAGTTAGATTCATGTTCATAATCACACACTATCTTTGTGAGGCATTAGCTAAGAGAGTTCATTTTGTAACCGAGAGCGATTGCTTGAGTGTGTGTAGAGTTCATCTTCATCTTGTAATCTTCGTTGTAATCTTGAGAGTAATAAAACAGTGAGATCCTTTTCCTCCGTGGACGTAGGTCTATAAGGCCGAACCACGTAATTCTTGCTCTTGTTCTCCAATTTGTGTGCGTGTGTTATCAAGCCTCCGTTGATCTTCATTCTTCTCCGGCTATATCTATAGTAAGTAAGCATCACATTCCACCATCTTATTCCACTCACATTTTATTATAAAACTCATATATATAAATGGGACTCACATTCCACTAACTTATTTATCTCACTTCTATTTACATTTCTTAAAACCCGTGTAGTATCAAATTAAAGAATTTACAAAAGTATCACTTTAGCTAACAAAATAATTTTACAACAACTTCTGTAAAAATAATAGTCCAAATTTTTAAAGCCATTTTTAGGGTTGAATCTAAAGCACTCACTTTTTTTTTCAGCTTTTCATCTTTTTTCTAACAAAAACTTCATTGGTGAAATTGCTAAAACTGAATGTCCAAATATTTTACTATTTTCTAAAAGGCCCAAATGTAAAAAATCGTATTATATCCAAATTTTACATAATTGTTTGGAACCAGGAGATTAACTAATTAATCATTTAATTAGGCCGCCTAAAACTGTACTCAATTCGGCTACCACTTTGAAATTATTACCTTTTGCCTGACTTCTTTCACCATATATCCACTTCCAAATTAGTAGTAACTAAGAAAAGTTGTCACCTATTTCAATCCATGGGCTGTTGATCTTATCTCCATTGGATAATGGATTCACCAAGTGAATGCATACCAAGTTTCTACATTTGTTTAAGTACACTACTTTATCTCGGTTAAAATCAAATGAAATGTTTGAACGATTTAGCTACTTAAGATATTAGTAAAACTTAAAAAATAGGTCCAGCTTTGATACGATCATACGAGTAACGAAAAATGATGTAAAATTGTGTAAGATTAGGTTACAGATGATTATTAAATTTCGATAGAATATCAAAACATATTTAATCAACAATAAGTTAATTATTTACATTAATTTAGTAATAAGGTTGAAAGCTAATCTTGAAAAGCAAATTACTTTCAGCCTCTTGAACTAGAAAAAAAATACTGTTATTCTCTTGTAATGTGACAGCTGAAATTGATTGTTACGATTCAGCAAAAGAGGAGTACTAATTTTATAATGAAATTGTAAATAAAGAATCGTTTAAGAAGAAGTTGAGAAACGTGTAGAGAGTTGAGAAATGGATAATATTCTGTCCAAATCAGGTTCCATTTTGCAAAGAACATAATTCCATCTTAGTATATAGTTATCGCAACCAAAGAATTTCCCTTCGATAAAGCTGCTATTTTAGCATAATGTTTTTCTTAAAGAAGGAAAAAACTATGTGTCACACGCAACGATGCAAGTTAAATCAAGTTATTCTCAACGATGTTGAGTAGTATTACATTCTTCTACAGTTAAAAGTTACTTCCTCCGTCCCAAACTTAAATTTTGTCACTATTTGACCGAACACATATTTTAAGAAATACTACAATAGAAAGTTTGTTGAATAAGTCAGTGGATTGTAATCCATTACCAAAAATAGTAAAAAAGTGAAATATGACAAATTTTGTGGGAGAATATATTTTTCTACTATGACAAGTCCATAAAAATTAGTCTATCTTCTACTTGTTATAATTTTCTAGATTTCATTCTTCGCTACTAATTAAGTAGTACTATATTATAACCATTTTCTCTTTTTTCTATTTTCCACTACTTTATTAATTTTGCATTAAACTTGTATCGTTCACAACTAAAGGCAACGAGGGACCCAGGTGGGGTTGGGTGGGGTCGGCCGACCCCACCGTCGGTCCGTGAGTGCCGCCGGAAAGCTCTGTAATTGGCCACCGACCCATGGCAACTCTGCCTCCCGACCCCACGGCAACTTCGTTTTCATGAAAAATTAGAGAAAAATTGTGGTGAGATGATAAAAATACAGAGAACCCATTGTTACGGATTAGAAAATTTAAATGGAGATGAAATTTAGTAATGAATTAAGGAGACAAGAGGAGAACTCCGTTTCTGTACTTTGGAAAAGAAGAAAACTGTAGATTAGTTTTGGGATAAGATAGAGGCGCCTTTTTAGTAAATCTAGGGATATTTCTTTTACCGGTAATTTTTATATTGATTATTTGTTCTTAAGCATTTTTTATGCAATAAACTTGTTATTGTATAGTAGTAGTATTACTATTTAATATGCGGCTGTTTATTTTGTGCAATTGACTTAGGTTAATTGATTTGATTTAATTTAATTTTCAGTTTTATTTTCAATTGTTGTTAAAATTATCAATAAAATGTGTAATAACAAATATGAGTAATATTAAAAAATACTCATATACAAAAGAAATTAACTAAAGGGACTGTAAAAATAATAAGAATAACTATTTAAATATTATATACATAAATTAAATAATTATTATTTAAATATTATATAATATATTAAATTTTTTGCTCGACCCCACGAGCTTTAGTTTCTAGATCCGTCATTGACCAAAGGTATTGGCAGTGGACAAGAGTACTATATATATAGATTTAAGCCCCATTTGATTCATTAGACAAGATTATAATAATATACAATATGAGCTAAAATGAGATTAATTTGTCTAGAATTAAACTAGTTATATGAGAGGAAGCCGAGACTGTTAATTATGAGATATAGTGTAATACTGTAATTGCACTGTAGAGATATGTCATGTCAAAATATATTGTCATGGTCAAAATTTTTCAGAAAAAAACAACTAAATAAGAAATAAAATTAAACATAACTTTATGACAACCTAGAAGTGTATAAACAATTTAAAATAAAAATAACAATAAAAAATAATGAGGCAGGTTTCTATTTAAAATTATAAAATTAAAACAAATGAACAACACATGTTAAGTCACTATGATACTATCCATCAATCTTCATCTACCAGAGAGTAATAAACTATCCATCAATCTTCGTCCATAATAATCTCAACTGAAATTTAAATTGAAACAGATGTTCTAATCAAACCATAATCTGAATATGTTTAATATTTGAATTTAGTGAAATTAGATATCCAAACCATAAAAAATGGTATAACTGGAACTTGATCTTGATATGAATATTTAATATCTGAATAAAGTGAAACAAGATAGAATTAAACTAGAGAGTAATAATTTCATCAAAGTGGGAAATTTTTTATTTTTTCGAAATATGAGGTAGGAATCCACCAAACCTCAAAGTTGGGATCTTACAACGAAACCACCCAACAACAATTCGATATGCTTTGTGTGTGTGTCTCTGTGTTGGATCCTTCTTCATTTGTCTCCCAAGTGCTGCAAATCTACATCTACTACCAATCTTTTCCTTAATTATTTAATTAATATATATTCAGAACATGAGATCATGATATTCCAGTTGATTTTTCTTCGGAGTAATAATTTCTTTATTCATATAAACTATTTCAAAGATACTAAAACTAAGTATCTTTCGTCATGGTCAAATGCTACTATTAATCTTTGCACTTATTTAGAAATGACGTGCGCCTTTTATAAGTATCAATAGTATGAAATTATCTTTCTTTGTACTCTCTTCGTCCCTCATTAATTGTTACTTTGGTTTCGGTACGAATTTTAAGAAATGTAAAATAAATTAGATTGAAAAAGTTAGTGGAATATGAGTCACACTTTTATATAGGAGTATCAGTTTTATACTAATAACATATAAGTGAAATGAGTTAGTGGAATGTGAGACCTACTTATCATTTATGGTAAAAAGTGAAAGTGAACAATTAATAGGGGACAGACAAAATGACAAAAGTGGACAATTAATAGGGGACAGATGGAGTATAAATTATTTTTCGTTGGGATAGGTGTGAAATCATATAATTAGTCTACTACTTTTAAGTTGTGTATTAATGAAGTAATAGGAGTATATTGGTATTACCCTAATGCGACCCTATGTGTACATATTTGTATTTTGTATTGATCGATATATAGAATTCCACATATATGTATAATAATGATTGAACTTTTTTGGCTTTATAGTGAACTACACCAATGCTTTATTGGTATATGCATATATTTATATTTTGTATTGATATATAGAATTCCATATATATTTATGTATAATAATGATTGAACTTTTTTAGCTTTATAGTGAACTACACAAATGCTTTATAATAATGCATGTGCACAGATTTATAAATTATACTCTAAGTAAATATGTATGGGAAATGTTATGTTACACATTTTGGGCGAGTATGTAATATTGTGAGCACTAATGTATGTGTAGCGTTATTTGTTTTAACTTACACATATAGTTTAATTTTAATATTTGAAAATTTATTATTAACATTTTTAATTTTACAAATTGTATCGAAATAAAAGCTCATTCCAACAATTTTAATTGTCGATGGGGCTTGCAAACACAATTATGTTTCCCTTTTTGAAATTATTGTGCATGATTTATTAATTAATTAACTACATCACCTTTATTCGAAATCTCTTTTCAAATAATTAAGGACCATAAAGCAAATAGAGATAAATTAGCCTTCCTCCACGCAACAAAAAGATGAGCAAAAAAAGAAAATCAAATCCCCAACTTTTTTCAAAAGAGGCTCATAAAACTCATATAAATACAATTTTAGGTACAGTACGTTTTAATATATAGTCCATTTAATTTGCTATTGCATCGGCTCAACTTTAACCTCATTAAAATAATTTATTTTCTTAAAATAAACAATAAAATAATTGATCAAATATATATATATATACATCATCGATTATGGTTCGATTCATTTCAATATATTGTACTAGTACTATTACGTTATCTACAAATTAAAATAAAATAATTAATAAAAAGAAACTAAGAAAAGAAACAACATGAATCTTGACCAATGGCCGGTAAGATTAATCTCTCAAAATTGGAGACATATATATAGTGATCGAATCAAGATATCAAATTGAAAAAACATTGAGCATTAAGAATTAACTAAACTATAGCCACCTTTTAGATCCCATCCATGCACGTCTTTAATATTAAATAATTATTAGTATCAGATCAAAGTGGATTCTATTCAAAATACCTTAAGCAACTTAACTCTTTCTTCAAGTCCGTTTGCTTCAATAATTGCAAATAAATTGCATACGCACAAATAATTAATGAAACCAAACATCCCACGCAATTATTAACATTCATCCAATGAATGATCAATAAATAATTAACAAACAATTATATAATCCAAAGTGTCCACTCATCATCCACACATTACCTCAATCAAAGAGCACTAGACCTTGATCATTAAATCCGATAATTAAACTTATAAAATGGGCATCTTCATTTTCCATTAGTAATTTTTTTCTTTAATTTTTATTTGTTTAGCTTATAGCAAAGATTCTATATGCAGGAGATATTGGTGGATATGGAATCTTAAAGAGGATAAAAAAAGTTAGTGATATTCCTAGGTGTTATATTCAATAAGCATTTACACACACATTGGTTTCGATTTTCATATTCTTTTATTCTTCTCATTTTGTGTGTATAAAAGGACACAAACCCATTATTTAGTTATTCATACTAGAAAATCATCAATCGAAAAAATGGTGAATTTGAGTGAATCTTTTAACAAAATGAAGGCCTACTTGGCTATGATTGGTCTTCAATTTGGTTACGCAGGAATGTACATAATAAGCCTTGTTTCATTGAAGGGAGGATTTAGCCATTGGATTTTGGTGGTTTATCGACATATTGTTGCTTCTTTGGTTTTCTGCCCCTTCGCATATTTTCTTGAAAAGTAAGATTTATTTAATATATTACACATTGATTATTACTCTTACTTATTCCAATCACTAACAATTTTGGGTATGTTTATATTTTATTTCCAGGAAAACAAGGCCAAAGATGACAAAATCGATATTTCTGAAGATCATGTTGCTTGCTTTCCTAGAGTAATGCCCTAAACACTCCATATACATAAAAATTACTCCCTATAAACAAGAGTTACTCAAATATTTAAGGCACGGATTATTACTGTAAATTCACAGTGAAATTAACTAATAACTCGATGAAAAATGAAGTTTTCAATACGTAGGAATATGCGTGCATGTACATGCAAAGTAAGTAGTAAGTTGAAACTTGAAACACATGCAATAGTATTTTTGTGGAGAAATCCTCCAAATTACAGTACTTACTATACTATTTTCATGTAAGATTTTACGTTTTAGTAGTTGTAATAAAATTGCAATCACTAATAAATACATAATTTGCATATGATATTAATTAGGCCTGTGCTGGACCAAAACATGTATTACCTTGGCATGGAGTATACATCTGCAACATTTGCATCAGCCACAGTCAACGTTTTGCCTGCCATCACCTTCATTATGGCTGTTGTTTTCAGGTATAAATCTATCATTTTTATTTCATTTTTAAAAATACTATGCTGCTTCTCTACTCATATAAGTATATATCTATTACTATTAAATTACTAATATATAAAAATATTACTCGCGTACTAGTGCCTTTTTTCATATTTTACATTTTTTAAAATTCGTGCCGAATCAAAGTGTGACTGGGAATGGTGCAGGTTGGAGAAGGTGAACCTGAAAAAAGTGCATAGTTTGGCAAAAGTGATAGGCACATTAATAACGGTGATGGGAGCGATGGTGATGACGTTGTACAAGGGCCCCATCGTGGACATCTTGTGGTACTCTCACGGAAGCGGCCACAAAGCAGCCGCAGCCGCAGCAGTGGACAGCGACCAGCACTGGGTCACCGGCACCATCATGCTGCTTTCATGTATTGTGGGATGGTCTGCCTTCTTTATCGTACAAGTATGTCTCAAATTACTTGTACTCCTACTAGCTAGTATTAATTAGAGTATTTGAAAATGATTATTGTATTGAAAATTTTATAGAACAAAACGTTGGAGGAGTATCCGGCTGAGCTGTCATTGTCATCTCTAGTATGTGTGATGGGAGTTGTTGAGGGTGGAATTGTGGCTCTAATTATGGAGCGTCGTAAGGGTGCTTGGGCTATTGGCTTTGATTCTAGGCTTCTTGCGGCTGCCTATTCAGTAAGCGCCGCCATCATGAATCTTCAATTTTAAATTCACACAAACTAATAACGGGTGGGTGCAGGGAATTGTGTGCTCGGGAATCGCCTACTACATGCAGAGTGTGGTGAATAAGTCCCGAGGGCCCGTTTTCGTCACTGCCTTCAGTCCCTTGAGCATGATCATCACTGCTGTGCTCGGAGCCATCGTTCTCTCCGAGCAAGTTCATCTTGGAAGGTCTATCTCAATTATTTTATTCATATAACTTGATTAAAAGGACTTAATTACTCAACTGTATTGTATGTGTTTACAAAAACCCAATTTTATCACACGTAACCGATAATCCCAGTCCAAGCCCGTTCCGTTCTATCTCTATGACAAGTCTAGTAAAATATTACTATCAAGTTCTAACATGATAAACCATGCAGCTTGATTGGAGCAGGCATCATAGTGGTTGGGCTTTACTCGGTGGTTTGGGGCAAAAGTAGAGAGAGATCGGCTGCTAATTCACACAACAAACAAAGCTACAACAATGATGATCACTTGCCTGTCTCAGACATGAAAACAATAGACCAAATTAATCATCACAATACTCCAAAATCCTTGCACGCAGCAGAGCCATGAAATGAAAGCATTGAATATATATATGTATGGGAGAATGGAGATGACAGAAGTATATATACAATTGCTATCTTACCAATCTCAATGCTATTGTATTAAGGGAATATATTCCTTATAATCTAGTACAATTTTGAGTACTACTATTACTCCTACTATATAGAGTATGTGACAAAATTTTAACTGGTTTTATTTTTAAGTGTAATGGCAATATTTTGAAAAAAAATATTACGTGGAGTGGATGATAGATAAAAATAAATGTTTAATTTTATTTAGCTAAGTGAATTTGGGGATGAAGGATAAAATGGGAAGCAAATTTCAAATATGATAATTGGGCTAGCTTTACTGTGAGCCCATTTTACAGCTCTACGTTTATTTAAATCCGGCCCATTAATACTTGTTTTCCAGTTTTATGGGTTCGGTTTTCAATATTCTATTTATTTTTCTTTTTTTATTTTCATTAACTAAATACGTCGTGATTAAATATTATTCTCATTCATTTGTAGATACCATTTCACATTATCTTCAATATATTAACGTTTTTTTTCATCTTTCAAGCACATAATCAACTACTTTCTTCACAACATCTATTTAAACTTTTAAACCCATTGAAATAAGTTGACAATCAAGAAAAATCATACTCCATGAGAAAAAAGATTTAAATATTTTTCTTTAATTTCTAAACTTTCATCAAATTATAATTTTATATACTACATTGTATATTTTTTTAATCTACTGGTAAAGATTTGCTTTAATTTTGCAACTAATCAAATTATTGGTGTTGTTAACATAGCTTAATAAGCATACTAAATGAAACTGCAAAGTATTTACTTTAGTAAAATGTGATGAACATGACGTTATTTTAGTTGACTTTCGATGATATCACGTAAGTAAGTCATCAAACTAGAAAATTTAATTAGTTGCAAAATAAGCACAAAACAATAGAGTTAAATTGCAAAATCAGAAATATAAATAATTTGATAATTTACAAATATTTTAAAAGTGATATTCAAAATCAAAATTTGACCAAAGTGGAGGCAAATTACCCATATTTAAATGGAGGAAAGTGTGAATAATACATATAGATGAATTTCCCCCATTTCACATTTTTGAAAAGACTAAACCCTCTTTCCATTTCTCTCACTCTACAGAAGCTACAACATATATTCACAGCAAATCTGTACGTATCGCCTCGGTTACATTTCTCTCCGCACATTTCAGCTGCGCCATTGGTAAGATTATCGTTGTTTTTCTCGATTTTCGGTGTTTTGGCTGTACCTGTTTGGTCCAATTGTGTGATGATTAAAGTTCATTGTTTTTTTTGTTCGGCTGTGTTTGTGTTTTTCCGCTGGCAGGAAATAGTGAGAAATGTCGACTGCGGTTGGAGAAATTGAAGATGAGCTGATTGATCTAAACAAAGAGCCGCCAGTTGAGAGGAAAAGGAAAAGGAAAATTAGTGAGGAGAGTAATGCGGATCATAAGGGGGCTGATGGTCTACCGAAGAATGGTAGGGTTTTGAGGTCAAGAACAGTTGCCATGAGCGATGGTGAAAAACAAGTGATTAAGATGGAAATAGTTAAGATGGAGGACAAGGAGAGAACACAAGTGCCGGAGATGGCGTTTGTGGATAAAAAGAAGGTGGCCGTTGTGAAGAAAAAGGGTAAAAAGAAGGGTAGACGGGGAAGACCTCCCAAAACAGAGGGTAAAGACGAGGTTTCCTCGTTGAGTAAACAGAAGAAAAGGTCTGGGACCAGGAGGCCACCCAAAGAGAAAGGTGTTTTGCCTTCAGATAACCCGGAGAAGGCTAGGCGCGGGAGGCCTCCGAAAGTAGAAAGTGAACGTGTGGCTTCTTCATTGGTTGAGGAAAATATGCAACAGAAGAAGGTCGATGATGGTAGTGATGGGGGTCGTAGAGGGCGAGGGAGGCCTCCGAAAGTAGAAAGTGAATGTCTGGCCTCCTCATTGGATAAGAAACATTTGCAACAGAAGAAGGTTGGTAATCGTAGTACCGAGATGGGTAGAGGTAGAGGAAGGCCAAGTATTGCGCAAAAGGGTAAAAGGTCTCCAAAGGATGAGAATGAGGATGTAGGGCTGGCAATCAAGAAGAAAATTGTCAAAAGAGGTAGAGACCGTAAAGAACCTGGAGTTAGGGTTCAGTCAAAGAGGATAAAGATTGGTATGAGTAATATGGGGAATGGTGTTGTGCAGCAGAACAAGAAAAAGATAAAAGAAGGTGATGAAGGTAAGGAAACAGGGTTAAGGTATCAAAAGCAATTAATTAGGGATCAAATAGTTGCTATGCTTCAGAAGGCTGGATGGTCTATTGAATACAGGCAGAGACTTGCCAGAGACTACTATGATGCAGTCTATGTTGACCGGGATGGAAGAACTCACTGGTCAGTGACAAAGGCTTACAAAAAGCTTGAGGAGAAGGTTGATAAGGGGACTGCAGATGATACTGATGTTTTGGCATTTACTCCTATCCCAGAGGAGACACTTAGGATACTGTTCAGAATGACTGAGCCAGGCAAGAAAAAAGGTAACAAAAAAAAGATGAATGCCACAGGAAGGATTATCAAAAGAGCTACTAAGGAGTCATCATCAGATGGGAAGATTAAATCAAGACGGACTTTGCAGGCTTGTAAACCTAGGAATGGATCTGATTCGGATGATTATGAGTTATATGAAGGAAAACGTACTTTGCTTGCTTGGATGATTGACTACGGAACTGTTCCTCTTGGTGGGAAGGTAGAGTATAAGAGAGGAAGGAGTAAAAGAATTCTAATCCAAGGGAAGATAACGATGGATGGAATCTGTTGTGATTGCTGTAATATAACTCATACAATACGGGGCTTTGAGTCTCATGCTGAAAAGACACCTGGAAAATCATTTCGGAATATATATTTGGATTCAGGGAACTCTCTTCTTCAATGCTTACTAGATTCATGGGGAAAACATGTGGAAACTGATAAGATTGGATTTGTTTGTGTGGATGTGGAAGGGGATGATCCAAATGATGACACATGTAATGTGTGTGGCAATGGTGGTGACTTGATCTGCTGCGATAGTTGTCCATCGACTTTCCATAACAGCTGTCTGCATATTGAAGTATGAATGCATGACACCCTCTTCTCAGCTATTGTTTTCCCAATGTCTTTGTTCTTTGCCCTCAACTAATAAATGCAGTTTACAATATTTGCATGGCCAACCAAACTTGATTTTGTATGTGCTTCTACATGATTGTACGCTCGAACATTGTTGAGTTTGTTACACTCCTAGTATTTTCTTATAATCATAAACATCACATGATTGTTAAATATTGTAAATCTTCTCCATTCTTGCTAGGTACTGTATCATTCATTTGTGTTGAAATGATGAATTTGCTGTGATATTTATTTTAATATAGTTTACTCTAACAACAAACTTTGAAATGGGGTTCTCTTTAATTTCACCTATTATTGGATATTATGAATTTTTTGTTTCCTGATTCAAGTGGTCTAGCACTCATAAGTTCAGTTTCTACAGATTCCTTCTGGAGATTGGAACTGTGTTTACTGTTCATGCAAGTTTTGTGGAACTGCATGTGAAAGTACTGCAACCAGTGACGACGAACAGAATTTATCTTCTGAATTGTTGGCATGCCGTTTATGCGAGGAAAAATGTAAGCTTAATACATGCCTTCATGTTGCCAAATGGTTTCTGAACTTGTTATTACTTGGTCAAAACTTATGTACCTTATTTCTGAACTGAGTATTTGCAACTTCTAACTTTCTGCAGTTCACTTGCATTGCACCAACGAGACGATAGCTGAAGATTTTAATGATGAAAGTAATTCCTTTTGTGGGAAACAATGCTTAATGGTATTTACTGCTTGCTTTCACAATTTCGTTACTTTCATCGCATTCAGTGAATATTTACCTTGTAATACTAATTCCAAGAATATATACCCCACACGGAATGCTACTTATAAAGCAGGGTACATCTGGGAATGCTGACAATCCTTTACGTAGTGCATGTGTCTCACTGGTAATTTTGGTAATTTGTATGTGTAATACATCAAAAGGATACTAAAGGTGTTTGGTTACTATTTTACGTGACTTAGCACTTAGCAGACCCTTTTATTGGTTCTATCTCTAGGTCAATGCCTTTTATACACTATGAAGCATTTATATTCTTTAAAACGCATAGGCCTTTTGCCTTTTGGTTTTATGGACTTCCCCACAGTCAAGGTTTTATGGACTTCCTCACAGTCAAACATAAATTTCTATCAAGTGGGTTTCATTTGTAAAAACTCACTCAGGACACGTGCACCTCACATCAGATATTTATTTTGCTTTCCCGCTTGAATCGTCACAGTTCCAAAACTCCCAATTGAAACGAGGTCATAAAAAATAGTGAATATAATAATTTATGATATATTTAATAGTTTGGCACTAATATATCTAGCAATGTTCATATACAGATCTTGGATCGGTTACAGGATTTTCTTGGTGTCAGACATGAAATGGGAGAAGAATTTTCCTATACTATTCTTCAGCATCGTGTTATTAATGATGATGCATCACTTTTTGATAACTCCTTGAAGATAGAAAGCAATTCCAAGTTAGCTGTTGCTTTCTCTGTTATGGATGAATGTTTTGAACCTATCATAGATGAGCGAAGTGGGACCAATATGGTTCATAACGTTGTCTACAGCTGCGGGTAAGCTTTTCCTACCTCAGTGCTGCTTCTATGTTATCTTCTACTCCATCCATCCACCAATAAATGGTCCCAATTTGCAATAAGGGGTGCTACCGGTAAGTTATCTAACACCCAACTATTAATAACGACTAAAACGGTGGGACTGGTCTTCCACTAACACCCTTCACTCATGACACACTCAAACAATTTCTTAAAACCCGTGCCGAAACCAAATGGGACATTTTTGGTGGACGGGGGGTGTACTTGGGTCTTTACTTAGGAATATATGCATAGAAGGTAAGTTGATATACTTTTGATGGAAACCCACTTCCTGTGCTTGCTTCACTTTCACATAAAGTATAATATTGACCTTATAGCAATTAAAACAAAAGGAGCTTACACTGAAAGTAGATAAAAAAAAAAAGGAAAAAGAAACAAAAAGAGAGGAGCTAATCGGATTTTTAGTGCCTTATGATGTATTGTTTAAATGAAGGGTCTGAGTTTTAACTAAGTTATGCTTGAAGTTGTTACCTGCAAGAGTATACATTGAAGCCCATGCATTTTGACATGTGAGGATAGTTTAGCCTTTCCTTTGCTGTAAAGGGTTTGTCTTGGCATTGACTATAACATGTTAATGATGAAAGCAGACACTGCACTATTTTATTTAGATTTTAGATAAACTGGATATTTCATTCTTCGATCTGTATTCTGTTTTCTGTAGGTCCAATATTAGACGGTTGAATTATGGTGGATTTTATACCTTTGTCCTAGAGAAGGGTGATGAACTTGTTGCGGCAGCATCAATAAGGTAGTCATTTTGAGTTGCTACTATATTCTGTATGGACTTGCATGTTTCCTTTACCTTACACTGTGTTTATGTTTTGATAGTACCTTTATATGTACCTCGTGAAGCAGTAAGTCTAGTATTAATAAACCAATTCATGAAGGAGTTAGCCTTGTTATAATACTATATGTTATCCAAGATTATTCCAGCAAAGCCAATGAGATTCTTACTTGAAGAAATTGCAATTTCAGTGATAATCTGACTTCTTTTGTATGCAGTTTCTTGCGAGATTTTCTGTAGTGTTTAATGTCTTTCGCCAATTAGCATGGACTAATCTTGTTTGTCAATCAGATGTTATGCCCACCTTTATAGTTTTCTGACAGCTGCTATGGTAATAAGGATAATAAAGTTAATATGATGATGACCTAAGTTAAAAAAGGAATTGTTCCTTTAATTTTCATGTCAATGATAACTGCATACCTGTTTTAAATTGTTCCTCTGATGTATATTCTATTTTCTTATAATTGTCAGATTAAAGTTTTTAATTTTTAATTTTAATTTTCTGGTACCTGTCTGGTGGTTTTTATATCCTTAAGTAGGAGTAGTATATACTGACAAATTCCATTATGTTATTGCTGAAAACAAGAATCCATGGGAAACAATTAGCAGAGATGCCTTTTATTGGAACTCGATTCATGTACCGGCGTCAAGGGATGTGCAGCCGGCTCTTACGTGCAGTTGAAATGGTATGCTTTCTTTGTTTAGAAGATATGGGTTTTATCTCATGTAATCTATTATATGCTGTAGTTAAAATATCCAAAGCTCCCTCATTATTTCCTTTTTTGTGGGTAAATTTCAATAGCGTTTGTTTTTTATACATATTCTGGGATATATAACAAAATCTTGTAATTTCTTTAAAAATTGTCCGGAATATATAGTGCTGCTTTTTGCTTCAAATTTCTACTGCTATGGATATATCCCAATCCACCAGTGTTTCTATAAGGCAATTTTCATCTATCATTTTGTATTCTTGTGCGCAAATTTGATGTCTGCTTTTCTTGTTGGTCTGCTATGAAAATCTATTTTCCTGATATATGCTGTTTTGCTATTATCATGTATAATCTCTTATCAGATTCTGTCCACTCTTGGTGTTGACAAACTGGTAATACCCGCTATATCTGAACTTAACGACACATGGACAAAAGTATTTGGCTTTCTTCCCCTTGAAGAATCAATGAGGCAAGAAATGAATTATATGAGCATGATCGTGTTCCCTGGGGTCGACATGTTGCAGAAACCTGTATCAGGCCAACAGTCCGTTAGAGCAGAAAATGACTCTGCAGGTATTGATCCTTTTCTGCTTCGTGTGCATGTCTGTGCATATCTGGTGTGTGTTTTAGCACAATATCCAATAGACTTTGTTCTGTAATTGTAGCCACTGGATGCATTGAAATCAGAAACGCTGAGCATGATGATGACGTCAAAGAAAACACTGCATCTGATTCAAACAATCATGCTGAAGCTGCAGCTCAAGAGAAGCAAGGCGATGACACTGGAGGTGAAGCTGTTGCATCAAACGAAGATGCATCTCAGGATGCTGAAATCCATGATAGTGACAAAAATGCTATCATGGAATCAGCAGCTATGGAGTCCACTGCGGCTCAAGAGAAGCAAGGTGATGACTCCGGAGGTGAAGCTGCTGCATCAAACGAAGATGCATCTCAGGATGCTGAAATCCATGATAGTGACAAAAATGCTATCGTGGAATCTGGTGCTACCTTGCCAGGTCCCCCGTTGAGCAAGGAAGACATCAATGTTAAGGCTGTTGATGGCGAACCTTCTCAAAATGGGCTGTGTCTCGATAACACTGATATGCCTGAAGAGGAGAGAGCCTTCCTTCATAGCCACAACACAGGTATTGACTGCAACGTTGAAGCACCGGAATTAGCTGAGGAATGAATGCCTGTGGTGCTGAGGGGAGTTTTTTCAAATGGGAATGACTGTAAATTTAGAGGTTGTAGTGGTATGAGGCTGTGGAAAGTGAAGCTGGAACTTACTAATGATATTTCCTTTGATTAATATAACCCTGTGTAAATAGGGGTTAATTTTTCTCTACATTTTGGATGAGATGTCGAGTTTTAACTTGTATAGAATATTAATCACCTCCCTTTATGAATGTACATCTTTTGAGGTTAGCTTAATTTCATGCTAATGAAAGTTTTCAAGGGGTGGGATGTCAAACGAGTTGTGAAACAACACGGTAATAAATTGATATGATAAGGGCAACAGTGTGCATGCTTCGATGTTTGCTCATAATCATAATGTCAAATTTGAAATACTTCCTTCGTTTACAAACAATAGTCTTGATAAATGATAATGGATGACACATATTTTAAGCAAAATTAGTGAATTAGGAAGGGTTAAAGAAAAAATGAGTTTTACATAGAAATGTACTAAGGATTAATTTATATAGAGTATCCAAAATGAAAAACATGCCTATTGGTGGTGAAATGAGTAACATGATGAAACTGATATTACTACTGCTTAGTACTTTTAATAATCAAATTTTGTGGTATGTGAGTAAATTGATTTAATATTATGACTACTCAATCCTCATTAATGAGCATCCTTTGTCTATTGGACAATATCCATATACTTTGAGAGTTGAGACTATAACATTGAGTCAAAATACAAAATATATGGTATACTATTAGTAATAAAATGATTGTTATTATTGGGTGCATGGAAGTCTGTGCTGGAACACTAATTCGTCTTTACTTGTGACTCAACGATAAGATTCAGAAATTTGAAAGTTTAGGCCAATTATAATTGGAAACAATACAACTCATATATTATAATGTTTCAGCCTCTGAATTTCTGGCTTCAGCAAATGAAATTCCCAAGGAAATGAAAACTGAAAACTGCCACAATTTGGTGGGACTATAATTATTAACTCAATATTCAATAATGTGGGGGTTCATTTGAGACCTTAATATTGAAGAATTGGTTTTTTAGTTTACCAACATAATCAACTTTGACTATGTGTTCAATCACAAAAGCACTCATCACTATGCTGCAAACTCTAATCTTGTTTTTTGCTATGGTTTTAGTACTATTTTATTTGTTACTATATATCATAGTTTCTTGTTAACTGTAGTATATAAATAAATCTTCTCGAGTTTATGGAGTACTACTTTTTAATTAAGACATTAGCTCGGGATTAAAATGGTAGTAATAAATCTTGAACTCAAAAAAGTGATGAAAATTTAAATAAATGAAAAAAATAAGTCTTAGAATAATTGAAGGGCAGAATAGTAAATAAGGTTAGATGAAAGGGACAGCGAATCCGGCGAATTAAACGGGAGCAATAATTTGGCTGAATGACTTTGCTTCTTTGAAATTACAATGACACCCTTTTCACATTGGGTAAAAATTAAAGCTACTCAGTATTTAATTTTTTCAGTTTTGCTATGTGATATTACTACTCCTATTTATATTCATTAACATTTGGTCTCATTAATTTAGTACTCCTACTGTCAGCACTCAGCATTGACTTTTACCTAATGCATATAAATTTTTAATGACGAGGAATAATATAGTTGAGTTTTTTTAAAACAATTACTACCTCCGTTCCTCAAATTTTGACACACTTGGATCCGACACGAGTTTTAAGAAATGTAATGGAAAATGAGTTGAAAAAGTTGATGAGATGTGGATCCTATTTTAAAGTGCTACTAGTTTTACAATAAAATGTGAGTAGGAATGAGTTAGTGGAATATGTGGTACACTACTAAAAATGGTAAAAAGTGAAGTGTGTCAAATTTTCAGGGATGGATCGAAATAGTAAACTGTGTCAAAATTTAGAGGACGGAGGTAGTAATAATTCTTTCTTATTTATAAAAAACACTTATGTAGTATCTTAGTATCCTTTTGATGTCACCATCTCTTTTCTTTATTTTTAGATAATACGAACTCAGTTAATATTTGTATATAAATTCGGAAGATTGATAATATTTTAATAAATTTGTAGCCTATTTTTACCCCAAGTACTGGACCAGAAAGTTTTGGAGATGGCTAAAAGTTTTGTCCAATATATGAAAGTTGAATTTATTAGACATTCAATTGCTACAGTAAAAATGGACAGAAAGAAATTCCGTAAATGGAAACGACGATAAGGCAAATATTGGCAAACCAAAAATTGCCACCTTTTTATTCTCACTATCAATTACTACTAGTACTACTACTATATATTCATATTTCAATTCATTAACAATTTTTCATAGATTGTACACTAAGCACTAGTAAGTTAGGAAGTGACTTAGAAATGGGAAATGAGTTGTAGCATTAAAATATTACTAGTATATTGTAAAAGATCTAGACATAAGATTTGGATTTAATATAGTAAAATATATTTTTCATACTGATCCAGAATTATCTACTATATACCCAGCGTTTGAGATCTGCTTATTAAAAAAGAGTGAATTGTTTAAAGAGATGCTATAAAATAAAATAAAAAATCCCATTTATCTGCAATCCAGCCAATAGACAATCTCACAATAGTACAGTACAACTGGTAATTCACCAAAATAAAAAATAAAAAATAAAATAAAAAATAAAAGGAAAGGAAATTTGCCATTAAAGTTAGCAATAAAATAATCCACCAAAAACCTGACCTCGTCATTGAATTATTTACCATTTCCTGCCACATAGTGTGAGCCCACAAGCAGCCATAGATTTTTGTGTCCTTAATATATATTTATACATATATAAAACCTACTACATAACAAACCATAACATAACACTTTCAATCACACCATCTCTTCTCCCCATAGTCCCTTCTCCCCTGACCCTCCACCAAATACACACACACACACACTGTGTGAGAGCATAGTATTACTTGAACTTCATGCATTGACATTTGACACACACACACACATAGTTGAAGAAAGTAGTTGAGAGATGGGGAGGTCAGATTCATTTCTGAGGCAGCTAAGCAGCAAGGAAGGGTGGAAATCAGCATCAAAGAGATGGGGTGGTGGAGGGGGGAAGGGGATGGAGGGTATGTATGGAGGTGAGATGATGATGATGAAGAAGAGAGTGATGGTGGTGGTGGATCAGTCCTCCCATTCAAAGCATGCAATGATGTGGGCTCTCACTCATGTCACTAACAAGTCTGATATTCTCACTCTTCTCCACATTGTTTCTTCCTCTTCTGACACTGCCTCCTCTTCCTACCTTGCTTCCTCCCTTGCCTCCCTTTGCAAGGCTTGCAAGCCTGAGGTCACTTTTTGGAACTCCCCCTTTTTGATTCTTCATTTGCTTCTCTTCAGGTTTTAGCTTCTTGATTTAGTGTGCATTTTTCTGCAATCTGTATGTGTTTTCTTGAGTGTTTTTAAGGAGCCAATTATGGTTTCAAGTGAGTCATACATCAGTTAAGTGTGGATGCTCTGTTTCTATAAATTTAATAGGAGCAAATTGCCGGAAAAGCCTATGAAATTTGGTCAAATTCCGATTTTTAAATGTGTGAGTGAGATGCAAGTTTTGATGGGTGTTTTGTAGGTAGAAGTAGAAGCACTAGCCATTCAAGGGCCAAAGATGGACACAGTGATGAGCCAAGTGAAGAAGCTTGAGGTCTCTGTTCTTGTATTAGGACACAAGCACTCCTCTCCATTCCTCAACTGGTATGTATAATGATGGTCCATATGAGAGAGAAACAGGAGAGAAAGAGAGAGAGATGAAAATGTTGTTGATGATTTATTGCAAAATGTGTGTGTGTTGTGCAGCCTGTTTGTGAGGAGCAGTGCAGATGAATTTGTGGAGAAATGCATCAACAGTTTGGAATGCCTAACAATTGGAGTCAAGAAGCAGAGCAATGGAGTCAGCGGCTATCTCATCAGCACCAGATGGCACAAGAACTTTTGGCTCTTGGCTTAGACTACCTCTTAATTAATCACTCTTAATCTCCTCTTTTATTATATTAGCATTAGTATTAGTATTCACTAGCAAACAATCTTGTAAAAACGCTTCTATTTATCTCTCTAATCCTGCTACATGTTGGTGGGGGCTTCAGCCCACCCTAGAAAATAAAAATCAAAGTATGCTCACAGTGAGCATTTGCAAAAACACAAATAGACTCTTCTCATTACCAAAAACATGTGTGCTATTAGAATTGTGGTTTTCTTACATTAGCCTTTTCCGTACGAGACTAAAATTCATCGATCAGCATTGGTTAAAATAAATAAGGCTGTAATATGTATATATGCTCGGTTAAAATAGGAGGTATGAGCAAGAGTTATACTTTGTCGTCCAGTTTGTCACTTACCAATGGGAGCAACTCTGCTTTGCTTCGTGGAGTACGAGGGGCAGCTGGTGCTCCAGGGGCTTGGTTTGCGAGCATCTGCCTCACGTACCCATAGAAGGTGCACCCGACTAGTGTCACCCCACATCCGATGGCGTTCATGACAGAGATTGGATTCCGGAAGATGAGCCAGGAGCATGTAAACGCAACTGCAACCTGATTGTATTGAGAAGGGAAATCAGATTTCAAGAATATTAGAGTTATTGCTAAAAATTCATAATCTTTGATCCTATTGCGAGAATAATTCCATTTTTCGGTTTGTAGCAAGATAGACACGTTTAATACATTTTGAGATTGTGGCATTCTCCAGTGTTAGCGTGATGTCTAGAGAGTGAGATAGGCACACACCTTAAGATTTCCTGCAACGTTGAAGGTCACAGCAGTCGTGGAGTGAATGACATAAAAAATCGAGAAGTTGAGGCAAAAGGCCGTCACTCCAGACCCAAAAATGATGAAGAGGGACGAAAAGAGAGAGGGGCACGTGAGAAGCCACTCCGTAACCCCTGGCCCTTCGAGCACCATGGCTGGCACAGCCAATATCATAGTTGCAAAAGGAGCCATGTAGTATACTGTGTTTATGCTGCAACGGGCTCAAAAACAATCAAGTTATAATCAGTAAAATTGAAGGAAATGGAAGTTCTTAAAGCAAGACGACAAAATGAACTAATGTCAGTGATAATGCCCATCAAGAAGAATCAAAAGTAAGGAAGCATCACCTACGACAGGCTTATTCATTCATTTATTTATCACAAATACTAAGCTAAAACTAGCCAGCCCTACGCAAGGGTATCAACAGCAGTGACAAAAACATAAATAACTCTAGAAATGAATCTCTTATCCAGCAGAACATAATGAACCAAAATGATGTTTCCGATGTTTCTTGGAATGGGCTTATGATGCACTGATTGGAAATGAATACCCTTCTATAACAACACGAGTAGAATAAAGAAACTGATTGAGAAACTATCGTTTTGAGTCAAATTTAAACTTGGATATTTGCTAAAATCAACCTGACATGACTTTTTATTGGTTACGAAACAAAAAGACAATTAATCACTTAAAAGAATCATGCATGGAATTACAACTATAATCAGTCCATTCCATTTGAGTATGTTGATCATGGATGAATTTAAATTATTCCCGAAGTCTGATTAAAAATAACTATGGACTGAGTTTGTTATCTGGTATAACGAGTGACTGAAAACTATCACATTTTTCTTCTTTATTCAGCATCATCAGAAGGACAGTAGATTGCATATCTAATTTTACTGAGCAAAATGGATGTCGATGAAGAATAAATCATGAATAATGCTATCTCTATGCTGTTATTCTTTGTCAGTTAACATATTAAGATGGACATGTAGAGACGAAGAAGGAGGATGACCGTTACCTGTCAAATTTGTACCCATGCAATAGAGACTCAGCAAGAATGGTTTTTGTAGACGTAGCAACGCAACCAAATAAAGCAGCAAAAAATCCTAGCATGTTAAAACTCAGCTCCGTGACTGACGAGAGCAGAATCCCTCCAACAATCGGAACCAGAGAGGCCCAAATTCGCCAGTCAAAGTACTTTTTCCAGATTAGCCACTGCAAGATGACTGTTCAAAAGCCAAAAAAGAAATTCAGCATGTTCTCTGAAATGTCACGCCAAATTTTTCACAAATCCTTTGTATGTGTTATATCAGTTTTTCAAGATAGGCTTCTGGGTAACAGTTCTAGACATATTCAGATTGTAATTTCATTCAACGCTCACCTGTGGTGGCAGGGGTGAAAGACTTGATCGTTTGCATGAAGGAAACAGGAATATACCGAAGGCTCACATTTCCCAAAACTATGTTTATGCAAAATATAAACGACATTGGAAAAATTCTCCTCCAGCGATCATCGGGTTCAACTTGAATAAGAGGCTTAAGTTTTAGCACTTTAATTACCAAATATGCGCCAATTGCCGAAGAAATAAAATGAATGCACGATACAGTTAATGGAAACTTGAAGTCCAGCTTCTGCAAAGAAAAAATAAGGTATTTGTAAGCCATAAAATATGAGACAAATAACTTACTCAAAGATTTAGCAGATTGACACATCAATCAATATCTCATTATATATACAATCAAACTCAAAAAACATACAGATATTGTAATGAATACGACATGTAACTAGACTGCTGAAAAAGTCATCCACACTGATTCGAGCAAGTACTATAACAGCATGATAATAATTTATTTGAGAAGCGCCCAAAACAGCCGGCTATCACACACTCACAAAATCTACATATATGTTACTAACATTGAAACAAATTGCAGCGGAAGTACCAAGACAAACCACTTACCTATTGCACGCTCAAACGATAGAACCACATATGTATAGGAAATTAGGAATAGAACACAGGTGCATATTAGCAACTCTGATATATAGATATATAAACATCCTTCAGTCTACCAGGTCAAACAATCCAACTTAGATGCTATTGTGTCATAAACATTCATTGATGTGTCACAAATGTTTCAAGTTGCAAGAAGCAAACAAAGATATTTCATAATAATCAAAAAGGGAAGCATTGCAATTGGTATACATTATTGCCAAAAACACAACATTACTGAGTTTGATTTGCATCACAAGTCTAGAGTTTTACCAATTAACCACCATTTGGAGTAACCTCTGTTCAAGCCTAGGAAAGCTAATCACATAACCAGCAATCACAATGTTAAAGTAGATATCAATAAATTCCAAATTTAGAAAAAGTGGACATAAACAGTAGTATTACCTAGTATGATACAGTTGCAGAGCAAAACTTAAACAAAAACTAATCCAGCAAAAAGTAATGCATGTAAACTTGAAGAAATTTCTAAACACCAACCTGAAAGATCCATTTATTCATGATAATAACAGTGACATTGAAACCCCACCATTGAACAATAGCCAATATAGATCGAATTACGCTCCACTGGCACAACCTGCTATCCTCCATGATTCTTTCCGCCACCCCAGATCAAATTTTCGAATAAAAGTTCGATCTTTACCCCAAAAGGGATATTCAAGATTCAAGAAAAGAGGCCCAACAAGCTAAAAACAGAAACCCCAGATTGAAATTCAGTGAAAACGAATAGAATTCCAGCAGCGGACGGCGGAGGAAGGAGCAAGGCTCTATGCAGCCTGCCGGAATTATAGATTCCGACGAACTTTCAACGTGTTTTTCTTGTATGATTTTTTTTGCAGAATCTGATTTGCTAGAGTATTCAAGACGTATATGAAATTCTCAATTGGCTTCCATAGCAAATGGACCTCGTTCTAATGGGGAATTTCATCAGTTATTTTTCAATAGTAGTAGTAGCCATTTTTTATTTAAAGGAAAGTGCATTAATTACTTCTAATTAATACTATAGTTTTTTATTAGTAGTCAATTAGTTGCGAATAATAGGTGGGCTGAATTGAGCTGACTAGAATTTTCCAATGTCGTTTTATATAGAAGTTAAATCTTACTCTATCAAAATTTTCAAGTATTTAGATGTAAAGATTTTTTATCTTATGTCAAATGCTACTATTAATATAATGAAAATAACCAAAGATACTATAGTTTTGATTTTATAGTGTAGAATATTAATTGGAAATATAATATACGCATCATATTACACTATTGTTCTTATATGGAGCATATAAAAGGAATATAATATGTAAATTGAATTTCGTAAACATGATGACTATTTTAATTTACTACTCATATAGATGGAGATTAATTTATTCATGTATTAATGTTCATTAAATAGGAATTGGAGTATCAAATAGTTTTGTTAATATATTAATGAAAAGATGAAAGACACGCAATATACCATGTGGGCCAATGAAGTATTTCCAAGTTCTGATCATCAAATTTGGTCAAATATTTTGCTTGTTAGAATTTATTTTAAAAGTAATACGAATATTAAAAAATGGAAGTTGCCTGATGAAATAGAGAAAAATCTGGCCGGTAATTATGGTTTTAAATGCAACGAGACTTTATATGATGTGTGCTTCCTTCAAAGAATCAAAATAAAAAATATTATGAGATGATAGGTCAAGAATTGGGCGGTTTTCTTAAAGTCTTGGAGTCAATGCATTGAATTTCTAATTCATATCTACGTACTAGTCTATGGCGTGTTACAAAAAATATTTGTATTAATTCTACATTTTCTTGTGTTCATATTTAGGGTTTAGTAATATGACGTGTCTAATATCATTTCACAACAACTCATAACAAAAAAGTGCACTGAAATAATGTGTCCAAAGTTGTGTTGCCTTTACTTGTAACAACGGACACGTGATGAAAATGGATTGTTTTGGTATAAATTTTAATTTAATTATATAGTAATCATATATTCACATGAAGAGTATAAACATAAAAACTCGTTTTGTTGCATAAATCAGAACTCAGTTTTTGACCATCACACTTTTATAGTACTACTATAGGTTATGATTATCATAAAAAACTATTAATATTACTTGTGAAAAGAAATCAACATAAAAGAAGCATTATTATTATCATAAAAAAGAAAGGTTAGCAATATCTACATGAAACTTCCAATTATAACTATTCTTTATTATACTTATATATAAATAGAGATTTTTGTTCCAGTGGTGATTTTAAATTTAATGCATATGAATTTAATTCAATATTCAAAACAAAATACATACTCCTGTTTTAGAGAGAAAAAAAAAAGTTCCAAACTTCCAAGTCCAATTAATGTAGCCATGTAGGGCAAAAGGTATAATGAATATTCATGGAAGATGCCTTCGATATTTCCAAAATTCATATAAATAGACTAAGGAAACGATGTCAAATAAATCATTGCTCGATATATTTCATTCAATTAAATATAATTCAACCCAATCCGAAAAATAAAAGGACGAAATATTAAAAGAAAAAAAATGCAATTCCGACCATTGAATAGTATCTACATCGAATAAAAGTAATTTTTATAATGGAGTACTGTCTAATTCAACACTTTCCTTTTTCACCCGTCCAAAAAAAAAATAATGATCCTTTCTTTTTTGATTGATCCCATAAAAAAATAAAAACACTAATATTAATATGAATTCCACTATTCACTTTCACTATACTAGTGTTAACACCCGTGCTATGCACGGGTCATATAATTTTCACTTAATCGTACAAAATCTAAAATTTAAACAATTCAACAAAAATAAGAACTAATGTAATTATGTGCACTTAAAAAAAGACATTCTCAATCTAAGTGAATGAAACATTTCTTATTAAGCACAATATTTAATTAACAGTATTTATTTTGTGAGTGAATGGAAAAAGAATAAAATAAAAAAGAGAATAAAATGAAGATAATAATTTTTCTATTTTTGAAAATGTATTCATTAGAGTGTAACATTTGAAAAAGAAAAATATCTCTTTGATTGGGAAAGGAGGACTATATAATATAGTACTCTAACAAATTATACTTCATCTAGTCCAAGTAGGAATGTCAGTGCAGCCCGTAATCCGTGGGCTGGTCCAAATATCCCGCCAAATTTATAGAAATAGTGTTGAAAATTTATAGTCTGATAAAATTATAACCCGAAAATATCTAAATTTTTTAAAACATACTTTAAATTTTCTCGAAATACATGAACAAATATTATTATATTAAAAAATATATTTTGAGAAAATTTAAAGCATGTTTTATAAATTTATATATTTTTTTTAGTGAATTTGAAGTTTATTTAATTTATTTATCTATTATTATATTAATAAAAATTAATATATAATTTGTATATTTAATATAAAACTGAATGTTATTTTTGTAGTTATCTATATTATTAAATAATCAATAAAGTGACGAATTAGGAGTCAAATAAATAGAACAATAGAAATTTTATCTGGTTTTCGGGTTTGGCCCTAACGGATTGCGGGTTAATCGAGTGCAGACTAATCAGATTGTAATTTTATCAGGCTATAAATTTTCAACCTCCTATAAATTTGGCGGGCTATTCGGACCAGCCCACGGGTTACGCACTGCCCTAACATTCCTACTAATTATACATTAAAACTTGCATGGAACCAAATGTTTATTTTTCAGGAATGGAGTACTATATAAAACCATCTTTGGTAATTACAATATTTTTTTATGAAATTAATAATATAACAATCGTGAACAATAGCTCATCGGAGCTATAGGCTTGAGCATGTATATAAAAGAATATAGCATAACAATCACATTTTAAAATAAAGAAAATAGAAGATGGAGATCTGGACAGCAACCATAAGAACGAAATAAGAAGTTGTCGTCACGGACTTTGCCATCGCCGACCACCATCTGTTTTATTTTCGTCACGGAGTATTTGTTGGACTTTTACTGCAAATCTAAAAATTATCTAAGTAGATTATGTAAATATAGACGGTAAACTTTTTGAGATATTGAAATTTGATACTAAATTGAAAATTAAAATTTTACTTGTGGTTTTTTTAAGACTACCTAACCACTTAATTACTCCAAACTCATATATGTCTAGTCAATCTCATTATGAAACACAAATTCGAAAAAATATTCAATGTTCACCTAATTTGTATTTTTCAATCATACTTGCAAAATTATTTGAATTACACAACCCCACGACACATTATGAGTAATTTATACTACAATTAATTAATTAAATACTACAATTTTTATTGCAATACAACAAAAAATACACTAACATGAAATCGAAAATATGGGAATATTAGATATACTATGCCATCATTGAAATATAGTACTACTGTGAAAGGTATTTTTGATGACCCAAGCTTAGTTAATTTATTTATTTTCTATTCCGCTTAACTTTCCTAATTAATTTAAATAACGAAATCAAGTTATTATTTAATCTGTTAATTTATATTACTATTAAATATTACTCCATCCATTTACTGAAAATAGACATTATTGTGCATAACATGGATTTTTATGTGAAATTAGTAAAATAAGAGATGAGGAGTATTAATAGATTATAAGATAACTTTGCATATTTAGAAAGTAATCTAATTTTTATTGGAAGTAGGAAAATATTAACTTTGTCATTTTTTTTGGGATATAGGGTATACTAATATTTAATCTTAAATCTATTGTAAAATAAATTAACAATTGTTTGAACCTATTATTTAAATGAATTAAACCTAATGAGCGAAATAGAAAATAAATTAAATAATTAAGTTCATATATACAAATTGTGCACCAAAAAAGACGTACTCCAAACCACAAAATCACAATTGTCTTTGACCCACCGCCACATGCCCAAATCTTTTTCTCACTCTTCGACTATGTCAATTCTGCCACGCCTGTGGCGAGACCTCTCAGATTCCACCACCCTAACCCCAACCATCGCTCAGCTCGCTGACCTTACCAAGCAAATCCCCTTCGTCTAGCACCAGAAACTACATCTCTGGGGCCGTACCTTCTAAGATCGCGGCAGCACTTCAACTCGTCGTCGGTTATATGGATCCCTTGATCTTTGCTATATTCATCCAGGCTAGTGGCTACATACTCGCTTGATGTCCTCGGTTTTAGGTTAGCTGTTGAACCTGGCTACAAAACTGATTTGATCTTTCTCCCTTTAAATAGTTTAATTTCTTACCACACCAAAATGCCATGTTTAAGGAATAGTTTATCAACTTTGAACGTAGTTGCCTGAATATTTGCTTTCTTAATACGACATCACTGATAAATTCCTTGTATCTTTCTGTTGCAGCATCAAGGGAGAAAGAACTTAAAAGGATTACCGATTACAAATACATAACAGTATAAATGGAAAACAACAACATACGTAGCATAAAGAGAGTAAAAGAATAAATCAATTGAGAAGAAAACGAAAATAAGCAGAGTAATGAATTCAAATTGTATTGAACTTGGAAACTATGAAATGGTGGTTGGTATTTATACAAAAACTTTTGGTGTTATTGGCTCTATTTATTTTTAAAATTTGTGTTTAAATTAATTACGTTACAATTTTCCAAAACTTGTCTTGTACACTGAATTTTCACAGTACCCAACGTCTGAATTTTTATAGAACCCAATGTCTGCAATAAAAAGTTTTACTATATCCAATGCTCATTGTGCATGCCAATGTGCACATCTGCATATAGTTCATGTCACTGGGCATTTCTATCTATAGCTAGCTGCATTTTATATTGTACGCACAAAGCTCAATGGTTTTCCCGCCCAAACTGCTTGTAATGGCATTCTTGTGAATTTTCACACAACTCTCCATTTATATGTTGATAGATTTCTCTTCATCTCTTTTACTTTACCAATTATACATTAATTCTCGTGTCATTCCAAATATTCTTATTTTTTTGGAACGGGAGCATAAAAAAGAAATATCATTTCAAGTATCCAAACATGAGGGAAATATCATACGAAATATTTAGGTACTTGGCTGGAAAACTCAAAAAAAATATCCTATTTAGTACTATTTTGGTACAACGTCAAAAGCGCCCTTCATCACTGGGAGACATTTTGAACTGAAAACTAGTCTCATGTAAAAAAAATGTGATTTTCAGTACTAAATTTGCTTTAAAAATTCTTTAGAGCCAACCATGTTCATTCCTACAAGATGAGGGACTAGTAATGTACATTAAAGGGATGGTTGTTGATGAAGCAGCAAACAAAGGTTCAAACGCTTAACTAAATAAAAAAAGAGGTGGTGCACATGTAACCAAGATTTGAAAGAACCAAGCAAGTACGAGAATCAATTCTTCACAAACTTGCAGTGTCAATTCAATAAAGGCAAACAAGGAAAACAGTGCACATGGCCAGGATTAAGGCTCCTTCCAAAATAAGATTTGCTTTCGATTCTCATCAGCAAAAAGATTCAAAGATGAAAGGGCTATCAATTTTTCATCCACAAAAGATTCAAGAATATAAAGATGAAAGTGCATACCTATAAAATGCCACTCTTTCTATCCTTATTACCTGCACATAAAATCAACAATCTACAAATTCGAAGGAAGCATGATACGTGAAACTTGTCATATAATTAAACCTAGAAACGAGTGCATCACACCAGTAATAGGTCTCAACAGAGTAAGTCAATGCCCAGGAAGAAAAGTGAACCGAATAACTGCATGGACAAGTACCAGATCTAAGTTGAAGCCAAATCCAAAGCATTGTTAGATAACGAATCAGAGTTGGAAAACTTCACAATCTGATAAATATTCTTAAGAATCGATTCTAGAAGCCTAGTCCATTATTAAAATTTGGAAGATAGGCCTATCCAAACATTTATTGAGCTATCGTGCATAATATGTAGCAATTTCAATATTCCATGATATTCCCATCCCATATTCATCTTTTTATACGTCAGGCCTCGGTAGTGGTCACTCAGCAAGATAGTTGATTAAAAGAGCAGCAGGCTTCTCAGTCGTTTCATAGTGTAAAATGGCATAATTATATGACGTCCAACAACCTTTCACATACGAGAAGTTGGTAATGTCAAGAGTCAATTTACTGGAGTAGAATGACACATGGGGCAGGATACTTGAAAGCTTTTTATAGTTTCATTCTGCTGCCAGTTGATGCTACTTACCACAAAACGTTGTCATCTACCTTCTAGATAATGAGCGTTGCCTTTGGTGGTTTGCTTCTTGCTCATCATCTCCGCTCTCCAGCTGCAAACATAGAATGGGGTGCTATGAGAGTTTGAACACAAAAACGCAAAAGGCTCCTAAAATTATTTTCACCTTTACGGTCTGAACTCTCTACACATATTTAAGTGACTAACTACACAAGAATGTTTTTTCCTTCTAAATTTTGAATTTAAACCGATAATATCCTGGAATTCTAGTTATTGAAGGCATCATGTGTACCAAAAGGCCATATCTAAGAATTAGTACTACCTTGGCCACAACTCCTATCACAGATTCACAATTGTTGCTACTTGTTTTCAACTTTTCATAAAATAATGAACACTTCTGTTCCACGCTGGAACGAGGTTTCGGCTTCTCTTTGTATTAGCTTGATGCTTGAAGCTGCAAATGTACCAAGCCAATGTTTTCTGCTTAGTTCTTTCTGTTTTTATAAACCTAACCTATCCCGGTCATCCAACTGCAGTTGGTCACTCTTCTCATGCTAAGAAGTGTTCAAATATAGCATGATCAGATCTATTTCTATTTGTATTTGTATTAGCAGCTTTCAATGTCTACTTCTACAGAGTGTCTAGCCCCTTCCCCAGTTGAAACACCACTAGTAATACTATCATCCCATTGATTTTGAATTATCTAAATTCCAAGCAACTCGGCCCCAAATTAACACGGATTCCCAGAGATACAAGTATAGACCATATTACATCGAATTAAAAGCAATGGCAACCCAATCAACATGATTTTGAGCTCATTAAACAAAATCAATAACACTCGCATTTCAACAAACGTTTTGCACAACTCACAACACATCAATGCAGCACTAATCACTATAACAAAAATATAGTCGCAAATCAAATTCGGAGAGTGAAATTACCAGTACGGTGACCGGCGTGACAACAAATGATTCATACCCTCAGTGTAGAGCGTCTTCTTCTACTCCCAGATCATTATAGTACTACTATTCAATTAATTGATTATCATTTTGATCTGTTTGGTATCATTAAATTAGCTTTACTAATCAAAATTTAATAATCACTATAAAAATTTTACTTGTGTTACTTAACCGTTAACACTTATGCTCCACCAATAAGGTAATCAGATTCTTATCTTATTTCTATATCTTTCTCCTTTTTTTTGTTAATATCCAATTAAATCTATTAAACCTACCTCTGGGCTATGTGTTTAGTTTATATATTGAATTTTGAGAGGCAATTTCATACGAGATAATTATCTATGTTAGAGTTATTTGATAAAAAAAATAATTTAAAAATACATTTATTCACATTTCTATCTGCCCCTAACAAATTATAATTATATATAGTTATATTATTTTTACATGGGCCAAATATTTGAACTATGTGTCATATTTTATTCATTTCAATTTAGTCGAATTGTAATTTTAAGGATGTTCTAATTTAATTTAGTCATTGTAGTCATTATGAAAAAGTAAATTTTTTTATTTCATATCAGAAGAAAACGTGCCAATAATTAGGAATGCAAGAAGTATAATTTTTATTTTGAGTCTTCCATAAAAAATAAAAAATCAGCCACATTCCATTTTTAGAAAGTTTCCGGGTTCCCAACTTTTGCAGCACCAAACCAAACAGGGCCTTAGCGTCATTTTCAATCGATTGCAGAGGCGGGAGACGCAGAGCACTATTTCTCTCTCTCTAACTGACAACCAAAAAGTGCACACAGAGAATCACGCAGTGCAAATGGCGGAGGTGCGTAAGAAGCAGCAGGCGGCCAAGCAACTACTAAAGCAAATCGGCGACCAACTCGTCGCCGGCGAAGCTTGCCCAGACGAGAGCGTCATCGTCAAACTACTGAAGGTAAAACAGAAATAATTTCCCCCATACGCCTGTAAAAGAGCTTTTGTACTGTATTCCAACTCATTTTGCTGATTTCGCCCCTTCTCCTCTTTGTATGTTTTCATAATTTTGGAATTGCATACAAATTTTTTTTGAAAAGGGGATGCGATAGATAACTGTTGGCTTGTTTGCTAGCGTTGGTAATCTCTCATCAGCATTATAATAGTAATGCGATTCTCTTTGATTTAAGTCTGGGCGCGTCTTGGGAAATTGTTTTATATCTCATGATTCTGTCTTAGGTTTGTTTTTTTGAAATTTTGTTATTACATGTCCGTTGTTCTTTGCATATTCGTCGACCTAAGCGGTTGGATATATATGAAGAATATTCTACGGTAACCCTTTAAACACGTTTTGAGTTAGCATTTGTAACCCATGGTGATTGGCTTTCCCCGCTATATGTTGTTGAAAATCGTTTTTCAGTTTCCTTGAGTGTTGAGGATGTCGTGTTATTCTTTATGCAGAAAGCTGCAAGTGCATTCATGGAGCTAAAGCAGTCAGATTCAGAAAAACATTCAGTCAACCCACCTGGTAATTCACGAACGAGGCAAGGCATACTTGACCAAAGAGATAGAGATTCTCCTGTTCTCCCACCAGATCCTGCTTTTAGCCATGCAGTTTCTTCGGTAAAATATTGTTGTGCCTTTTTCAAATTGTGATGGATATTATCAGTTATATGACCTCATGAGACTTACATGTTTGGTTGGTCTCGTCTTTCTCCAGAAGATTTTTAGATTTCTCTTACGCATGTTTGAGGAGCTTCATGACACCTCCAGCAAATATTTCCGGACACGGGCCAAAATATTAGAGACAGTTGATAAACTGCAGTTTTGTTTGGTAATGCTTGATACTGGATGCGAAGATTTGGTTGTCAAAATGTTCAAAAGCTTCTTCAGTGTCATAAGGTTAGCTTTCCTCCTCTTGGGTCCACCATTCTTTACACTGTGGTGATGCTTGTTGACGTTATGCATATTTCTTAATGTTTGTTTATGATTAAAGGATATATTATACACAACTCGAGTAATCAAATTCACAATTATCTGATTCCTGCATGTACCATTATCAAAAGTATGGATTAGGATATCAAACCCAGACTATGAACTTATAATATAGCATCTGAAGTATGATGTGTGAATTGCTATAACTTTGTTAAGGAGTTATATCTGTGATTTTTGAGTTACAGCACCACTAATGAGTTCAGTTCCAGTATATGTGGGATTCTTTCTATATTATGTGGTTTTCTTTTCAAGTTTGTTTTTAAGTGCACTTACAATAAAAGGTTTCATATCCGAAAAAAGAAAGGAAGAAGAAGTTAACATTTTAGAATAATGCAAATAGTTAGTACAGTACATCTTCCATATATCACCTTCAGTTGTGACTTTCTATTGCTCTTGTATAATACAAAATGGTTTCAGTGTTACACTTATTATTGTTGTTCTTGTCGTCACTTTACTATTTGAGGCGAGGTGAAACTTTCATAAACTATTTTTCCACATTGAAGAAGAAGCCTAAGGTGGAGCATAAATAGCAGGGGAATTTCGCTCTTTTAATTGCAGATCTGTGAACATGAATGATCTAAATTCTATCAGCATTCTTTTCAAAATGTCTCACATATCTGCTTTACGCATATATTCGAAACAAGGCTCTTCTTCAGTTCAGATAATTACTTTCAACATCAAATTTAAGCCAAAATCAAAATGAATGACTACACTTTTTTAGCATCTGCCACTTTAAGCCTTATCATGGATTTGCCAATTGTTGCCAATGACACGCCCTTGGTTAAAATGTCACCCAAAAATATTAAACTCAAATCTGCTAACTTTATTTGATCACTGCAGTGGGATGATTTGACTATTATACATATATCTGTCTAATGCTTTCAATCCTAAATCAACAAATTGTTTATTTCTTTTCCGCAAACGCTCTATTTGTAGACTTTCACGCAGAAACTTATCCATACTTTCATGTGAGGCAGTCCTCTTGAAAATCCATAGCATTCTTAAGATTATAGCACTCATGGAATTGGAAGCTAAGATATTTTGAAAATTTTATGCTGCATTATACTTTACTTGTAGGGAGGATCATCCTCAAAGTTTGATTGATTCAGTTTCATCAATCATTGCAAGCATCTTGGCAGAGAATGTGGAGACAGATCCTAATCCTCTTGAAAGGAACACATTTCAACCACTGTTAGATGTGATTTTACGGAATATCATTAAGGAGAAGAAGGTAATCTTATAGTTCCAAGATTCCATTTGTCTTACTTTTAGGCTTTTAGCAAAAGCCCCCCCCCCCCCCCCCCCCAAAAAAAAAAGGGTACTACAAGCTGATATTCTATTTGGTTACTAATTATTTGCCATTAGTCATTACTACTGCATTTTCTTCCGAAATGGCACTTTTATTAATATTTAGTTTTTTTCTTTGCTCTTATGCTCCTTAGGCTGCATCACCTGCTCCTTATCGGCTAGCTGCTTCTGTTGTACAAAATTCTAGTGAAAAGTTGAAGTGCTATGTGTGTCAGTTCTTGACATCGTGCATATTGGATAGAGATGCAGTTGGGAGTCCAATTAAAGAAGCTTACCATGAAATTATACTTGAAATCTACCAAGTTGCTCCAGAGTTGCTTCTCTCTGTCATACCTCATTTGACCCATGAATTACTGGTTTGTAGTTCTTTCACTGCTCATTCTATCGCAGTAGTGCTGTATTATTGTTCACAGCTTGAATTTTATATTTTGCTGATTTTTTCCTTGTACAAGACAGTGAGCTTGAACTTTGGTCCTGATGTTGCACTTGCCATTATTTTTTTTATTATTATTATTATCATGACGACCGTTTTTCTATATTTAATTCTGTTTACCTTATAATCTCATTGCGGTCAATGTAACTTGCAGACTGATCAGGTTGATGTCCGGATTAAGGTTCTTAATCTAATAAAAAAGCTCCTAATGTTGCAAGGGAAAAACATTGCTCGGGAATATCCATGTGTCTTGGCTGAGTTGCTGAATAGATTCGCAGACAAGTCTGCAGAAGTGAGGCTTACTGCTCTTTCTTCTGCTAAAGCGTTGTACGTCACTAATCTATCTGGGAGGGATTCACTTGAGACACTCTTCAGTAAGCTATCATAAACCGATCGTAACCGCTTGCATGTTGCTGCTAATTTTCCCACTCTCTGATCTTTAATCATTAAATGAATTGCAAGATGCCATTGGGTGTCGGCTGTTAGATCATGATGACAAAGTGAGAATGGAAGCAGTGAACATGGTGTGCGAACTAGCCAAGACTAACTTGAATCACATATCCTCAGATTTAATAGCTCAAGCTTCCGAAAGACTTCGGGACAAGAAGGTTTCTTTTTCTTCTAAGGGTGTTTAGCTATAAGCTTGTGTTGTGTCTTCCCGTTTTTTAATTTTTCACTTCAACTTCAAGGTTTCAGTCAGAAGTAAAGCCTTTGAAAAGTTGGTAGAACTATATCAGGAATACTGCACAAGGCTTGCTGCACACATCACCTCTTTCAATGAAAAAATTGAAGAAATTCCTTGCAAATTATTGATGCTTTGTTATGAGAAAGACTGCCAGGAGTTCAGGTTCGTACATATTCATATTAAAATAAGCCAATCACTTTGTTCATTTCCCATAATGAAAAGGTTTTCAATTAAATACCAGGCCCCAGGCAATGGATCTTGTGCTAGTGGATTTGTTTCCTGCGTGTCTTTCAATTGAGGAAAAGGCCAAGCATTGGATATCTATATTTTCGCACTTCAAGCCTCCACATCTTAGGGCGCTGAAAACTATTCTTTCACAAAAACGGAGGTGTCTTATTAAATCAATTTCATACTTTTTCTTGAAATTTTCAACTATATGTTTCAAAATCTATTGTATTTCAGGTTAAGGGATGGACTGAAGCATTATTTGGACCTATGCAAAAGAACAGAGGTATAAAATGAAGTTGACCAAAGTGATTTTCCTTAACTTTTTTCAATATGCTTGTTTCTTAGTTAAAAAACAATTGTCTTTCATTTGGAGAATCCTTAGTGACTGCATGACTTGAAATCTCAGACAGAACATGCATTTGTAAAGTCAAATTGTTATGGTCGATTCCAAAATGTAATTCATAACCTTTCTCCAACACTTCTCTCAGCAAGTTAAGTTTTCCCAAAAGTTTGTATGCATATTATCCTTGTGGTGGTAGCGCCTATAAATGACATCAACGTACACTGAAATTCTAATAATTGCTATTGTTAGCACAATAAAAGTTAAATATTTCAGTTGAATCAGATTTGTGAGAAGGATCTGATTCTTGCATATTCTGGATAATTTTTTTGAGGTGATAACATTGACAGTAATTTTTACGTATTTATGATGAGGATCATCATCTTAATTTACGGTTTTCTTTCTTTTACTGGGATGTTGAGATGATCTGATTCAGAGATGGAGAAGTGGATGATTGGGCCTTGAAGTTATACTTCCAGGCAAATCATATATTATGCCATGTGTTTAAAGTAGTCTCAAGTTGAATATCAGTATCTGACCTTGAAGTTATGATATCCTTTCCTGTATTCCCAGTGCCCATTAGGAAAGCTTTCAATTTGCCTACACTGTCCGGATTGATTTAATGCTGAAACTTATATTTTACTCTTCTAGGTTGCCATCATGCATGTGTGATAAGTTACTTGTAGCATCTTATGATGGAATTCTTCCATTAAATTCTCTAATCTATATACATCAAACAGGCCAGGACAGCTATTACCACTCTAATTCTTCATTATTTTGAATGCATTGAATTCTTTATTATTGATTTATGAAATTGTAGGGTTTTTGGACAGTATTACTAGTAGGTAGAACCATTTGCAACATTGTTTTGCATACACTGATACACATACACAGATACATATTGTATATATAGTTTTCAAATATATTGACAATTTGACATAGATGTTGTCTTGTAGGATACTGGTCCCGGAGAAACTGAAAGAGATATAGAGGCACTGGTTGTCAAAATGTCCTCATGCTTTCAGTATCCTGCCAAGGCAAAAGATTGTTTTCAGAAACTTAAGGAACTCAGAGATAATCGAGTTTTTAGTGTGGTAGAAGAGTTTCTAAAAGAAAATTCAGCTGACTTTGACACTATAAAGGTTGGTCCAATACATTGATTACCTTTCATAGTTATGTAAATGTTTTCACAAACTAATTTGGATTCTCAGTTGTTGTGTGATATCAATTCATTTCATCCTTGTGCAGTTAAGAAGCCTCTCATCTTAAATGGTTTTGTCTATCTTATGATATCAGACACGGCAATTACATGACTATTTTCTGTATGCAAAAGGAGTAAAGTGTTATGCTGGGTCATTTCTAGCTCTCCGCTAGTCACTGTGCCTTTAAAGGAACATACAAGATTTTGAGGATTATGAGTATCTTTAGAAGAGGATTTGGGATAAGATTAAGTTTGAGGTTCCTTTGTGGGGCTTCCAATGAATGTTTTAAGGCTTTTTCTTTGGTTTCAGATGCAGCTAGACTGCTAGAGATGGAGTTGGTACTTTTAACTAGAATGTTATCACTTTTGTTTGGAAATGACCTGTTAGTAAAACCAGCACAATTTCTTTTTTCCAACTAAAGAAAAAGATACAGATTTTCTTGTCAATATTTAAAGATGTTGAGGGATTTTTTGGATTATTTCTGGGGGTTGAAGATCGAAGTGTCAGCGTGGACATTCAAAGTGGGAGACTTTAAGGATTACTTTGTGAACAACTTGTAGAAATTGGATCTTAACTTCTCAGAATGGCTTTTATTTGTGAGATTGTTCCATCTTATGCTATCATATCAAAATTACTTCACTTCATTGACCTCTCTCACTTCCTTTATTTGTTGTCTACACAGTTTAACAATATCTAAGCTGCTGTGAAATCCTATTTGCAGGATGTATATTTGAAAGAGCTTGAGGGACAGAAAACACTTTCTGAATTCTTTCATCTACTTTGTAGAAAATGTGCCTATAATATATTTGGATTTGAGCACGTCCACTATATTTTAGATTGTCTATCAACTGAAGACGCAGAAGAACAGCACTTAAAAAATTACCACACACAGCTTCTTCTGGTAAGATTGTCTTATCAACGAATTAGCCTAAATGAATCATATTTTAAATGTTTTTATATAGTTTTCTGCAGAGGTGATTAAGGCGTCATGTTTTCTTTTGCTTAGACAATCGTCAGTGCCTTCCCCTCGCTACTTAAAGGATCAGAGACAAAGTTCCAGCAATTGATACTCGAAAGGGAGATTCCTTTTAATGATCAATTGATTGAGATATTAGCTAGAGAGGGGTGTCATTTGCCTGTTAAGCTCAGGTAAAGCTTTCAAATAAACTACTGTCTAAATTGTTTCTTGAACATGGATTTGAAGAGGATCAACGACATGCTGTTTGGTTATCTCTACTATTTTCTACAAACAATTGTGTGAACTGCAGTAGGACATTTTTGAGGATCTTGCTATGCAATTACCTCCTTTTGCATCTTGGTACACAAACTGATGTAAATTTTTTAAAGTAAAATTTGCATAATGCTTTTCAAGTATAAATAGTTCATCTGTATTGATATTGATTAAAGATAAGACATAGCTAAAGTAATAGACAGCTAGTTGTCGAAGAACTTCCCTATTATCCTGTCCACATATATTTTCAACTTTCAAGACACATAAGTTAAATTTTTTTCTTTACTTTTATGAATGTGACCATCTCATCAGTTTGAATTTGTTTCCTTTCTGTGCAGTGATATATACCCTTCCCTGGAGAAAGTATGTATAGAGGGAACTCGTTCACAGTCTAAACTTGCTGTCACTGCAATATGTGCTTTAGTTGATACCTCTGAGCAATTCATTTACCCTCAACTTTGCAAGGTTAAACACCCGGTGTTCTTGCCTATTGCTGATAAGTATTGCTTGATGCTAAAATTTCTGTAATATGCGTGTGGGGCTTCATTATCCTATGTGATTCTTATGTCAGAAATGTTTTCCGAATGCTCGATTCTGCTGATACCATTGGACTGAATGTTCTTTTTTTTGGTACTAGATATTAGTGGATTCGCTACAGAGGGGAAAGAATGCTCCTACTGTTTTGCAGTCCTTGGGCTGTCTGGCACAATATTCCATTTCAACATTTGAATCTCAAGAAAAAGTGATTACAAATTACATCCTTGAGAAAATATTTCAACAAAATGATGTAAACCTCTCCTTGATTGCTTTAAATGTTCTCACTCAATTCTTTATGAACTTTTTGAAAAATCCATGCTGACTACTTATCTTTTGGGTCTCCTTGTGATTAGGCTCTTGCTTCAAAGGATCTTGAGACTTCAACTTGTTGCAGTGTTTGTGAATTAAAGGTAAGCTCTTCTATGAAAAATCAGTGTGTGCAAAATGTTCCCAATAACAGATTCATGTTAGCATTAGTTATAACAGTAAGTGTATCTTTACGGCATTTGGAAGTTAGAAGAAGAAGCAGAGTTTCATCTAGCTTTACAACTTTCAAAACTTCTCCCACAATGGTTTCTTTTCAGGTGGCGACTTGATGTCATGTTTCAAGGTTGAAATCATTGGAGTGTGTGGAACTTTTGATCATAATTTTACAAAATTATAGATGGATATTATGATCTTGAAAAAAATAGTTTCCACTGCAGTTTCCTGACATTTTCAGTTTTGTTTCATCGTGATAAGTCTATGATATTTACTCAATATTTGTTTAATTCATGCCACAAACTAATCGTTATTGATATTGTTACTAATCTGTCCCATTATGAAATTACGATGGAGCCCCCAGTCCCACTATCAATTTCTGTGACCCCCCAAAAGATGGAAAAGTTGAGGACCTTTCTTCTCATATTCCAGTGATTTATTATTTATACATATAAAACAAATCTTCTTTCGCAGGTTTATGGGCTTAAAACAATTGTGAGGAGCTTTTTACCCCATAAAAATGCATGTCATGGTCGTCGTCCATTCAGTTTTTTGCTTGAGATTATCAAGCAGATGCTACAAAATCATCAGTTGTCTGCTGGCTGCATCCAATGGTGAGGGCATTAACCTCATATATAATGGCAAAGTGTATATGGCCTCAGTTAACAATCTCTGATTAAAAATCATTTAATCTGATTCAGGCCAAACTACTAAACATATCAAACAAGATTTAAGAAAGCTTCATTTGGTCTCTAGTTTTTCACTCACTTGGGGTCTGGGCTGGATCCTCATTCATGTTCTTTTCTTCATTTTACAGATGTGCATGCATTTGTTTTCTTAAATAAATTTGAATAATTTTAATCTTTTGTGAAAGTAAATGGCTGTCTCTGACATTATTTTCCTTCAATACAGCGAGATGTGTTTATTGAAATTATCATGTTGTTGGCCAAAGTAGAGAGATAAATTTGGTGGACTTTCGGGACCAAAACTTAATTGTAGGATCTACTGATGGTATCCTCAGCTTTACTATGCTTTTTAATTTTATCTGTCAGGGATCTGGTTGGTTTTGTTAGGCTGCTTTATTTCATTAGGGTAACATTGTACTCTATATTTTATCACTTGCATATTATTAGGGCAACCACTTACCTATTATTACCTTTCATTATCCCGGTGAATTTCTGATTTTCAGGGATTATTTAAGTACATAAACATTAGTGAAAGTCACTAATGTGGCCTTTCTCAGCCACATCTCTTACCTTGTGCTTTGCAATAATCATCATTTATCTATTTTGTTTTCAGTGGAAGAGATGAGGCTTTTATCCGATTAGCAGCAGCCAAGTCTGTTCTTCGGCTTTCAAGGAAATGGGATTTGCATATTTCTCCAGAGATATTCCGCTTAACAGTATTATTGGCCAAGGTCAGTACTTGAGATAATATACAACTTAATAATAATAATAATAATAATAATAATAATAATAATAATAAACGCGAGGATGTGGACTGAGGATACAAGTCACAGCAGCTATAGCATCTGTTCAAATTGTCTACTACCTCCATCCCACTAGTGACACATTTTCCTTTTTGAGATGTCCCACTCTATATGATAAATTTTTTATAATAGAAACATCATTCTTTCTGATTTATTTTCTCTCCACTTAACTATAACAATCACTTAGAGTGGGACGGAGGGAGTATTAACCAAGTGAATCATCAGTTATGATACTGAGTTTTTTAGCATCCTGCTTTTCAATTGCTCAATTCTTTTCCTTGTTTTTTTCTTCTTCTTGTGAATGTCCAGCATGCTGTCTTGCTTCGTTCAATACAGGAAGACAAAGTAGTTGATTTCTCTTTAACGTATCATCTTTCATAAGCTTATTTATGACTTGTGGATACAGAATAGCTCAGGAGTTGAGAGAATGATTTCTCATGATCTCATCCTCCTTTATGCAGTTGTGCATGGGATTATTCCCAATAAAACTTCTCCAAGTTAGTTTAGAATGCTGGTTATATGCAAGAATAAATCTTCGGTTATAAACTTCCAAATGCCTTTGTGATTCCTAACAAGATTTTGTCACTCTCTAGGTTCCAGGAAATACAGTGGCTACATATCCCCATATCACCAATATATCTGTCAAATTTATTATACAAGTCCAACACTGCAGTCTTTCATATTATTTCTGCTCCTCAGGTTCCCATCCTTTTCTCGTAGGTCTAAAGTAGTTCAGTTAATCACTCAAAAGTTTCTTTGTAGTGATGTAAACTGAATGTTGATGATTATTTTACTAGTCTTGGTTGCATCCTCAAAAGAATAGTAGCTGCTATAGAGTCTGTTTCATGATTTGGAAGCACATTTTGATTTTTTCTTTATCATAAGCACATTTTTTCATTAACAAAATAGAATCGCCCTTTCACAAAAAAGAGAACCTTTTGTTCTGAAACATTAAGCTTCAATTTCTTGTGATGCCATTCACAGAAAAATTCTTAGATCCTCCCGCAATTGAAATCCGCATTGCTTCTCTAATCCAGTCTCTACCAACATCATCACTGGTTCTTGAACCTTGTCCAAATTTATCCTATATCTCCATCCAATTAGACCAACAAAGTGGGACATTCTCCAAACTATTTGCCCTCTTATGGAGCCTCCTATTTGTGATCGCTTAATCACTTTCTTTTCCACTAAGTGATTGTTAAGGGGCCTTTGCTTAGATGTTGGATATACCATAGCAATGATACGGGGTTTAGTTTCTGAATCATAAAAAAGATTTATACCAAATATGAAATATGTTCAAGCTTCTGATATTTGCTTACAAGTTACAACTGGTTTAATTTCAGTAACTGTTTATTTTGGATAGGATCCTTACCAAATATGTCCTAGCTTCTGATAAGCTTACAACTGGTTTGATTTCAGTAACTGTTTATTTTGTATAGGATCCTTCTCCAATTGTTCGCAGATCGTTTACTAGCAAACTACACAAGTTGTTGCTATGTCACGCTGTGCCCATCAGATATGCGTGTGCCTTATCTTTTGTTGCTTTAGATCCTCTTGAAGATTTGCGCTGCAACGTAAGTTCTTGTTATCTACCCTATGGTTAACTTGTCATGCTCTTATTAACCTGTACACTAAATATGTGGCTTCTCTGCTTGATCATATTCTTCAGGCCCTAAAATATATGGAAGAGTTTATTCGTGAATATGGTAAACGAGTTCAAATCCATGAAACCATGACTAAGGAAGGAGCAGCTACTCACTCTTCATGCCTAATTATGTTTTTGATACATATTCTTGCGCATGACCGTAATTTCCCTGCTCCTGACTGTGAAGATGCAAAGATATATGCTGAGTTTACGAGGTACCATTAGCTTCTTATCTGTTAATGTAGGCCACAACAATAAACGTCTACAGAATTTTCTGTTTATTTCCCCTAATTTCCTCTATACCTCTTTGGGCAGTCCACTATTTGTCACCATGCAGTCACTAGTGAATGGAAATTTAGTTGATCACAACTTGCGAAATATTTTTAGCGCATTGAAGAAGGCAGAGGATGCTATTGATACTCAAATGACTCCGGTAATTACTCTACTGTCTAGTATAATTGATTTACCATGGTATTGTATAAATAACTCCTCACTGTTCTTATGTTGTCTTCATGTCTGTCTTCACTGTAGAAACTGCGTCTTTTAGCAGACGTGGGACTCTCTATTTTTGATTCTCTGAATACCAAAATCACGCCTCTCGGCCACACTCAGGCCGTTGTTCTACTTCCATCATCACTATATAAAAATGGCACTTCTAATATGAGAGAGGCAAGTTTCCTACTGATGCTTCTGTATGGCATTTAAAGACCTGTTTTCTCCTGATGCAATTTTAATGATCTTACTTCTGCAGGCTAATCCCTACTCCTCGGTTTTCTGCAAAGCTAATCCAAGCTTTACTAAGAATTTGGTTTCGAGCCTCAAAACTGAGGTTTTTCTTGTACGTATATGAACAATTAGTCCCTACCATTTCTTCATCTGTATCGCGGTGTTTTTGAATATTACTAATAATGGTTTCCTTTCCTTAGATTGGTACCACTGGCACCAAGCACAACCATCAGTTTACTGAGAATTCTTTACGACCAAGTGGCACTAGACACATCGAACCGAATCCTGCATATAGTAACAATGAGGTATTGTTGATAGAAAAAACTAAAGCGCAGGTTGTTGAGCTCGAAATAGAAAAGGAACAGTCTGATACTTCCAATTGTGAAGCTGATACAAGAGGACAGCAAAACCTAACCATGCCCTCCCTTCTTGGAACTGCTGTACTGGACAGCAAAACAGATGCTTGTAAAGAACTGGATGCCACTCCCTCAGACTTTTGTGATTCTATGTCAAAATCTTCATTGCCTGGTGATGAATTTGTTGCAAGTTGGCCTAGAAACAAAGATTTAATTAATAAAACAGACAGCATTCCTGCTGAGCCATCTGGATCAACAGCCAGTGACCAAGTGGATCATGTTATGCCTAAGGTGAATTTAACTTCATGAATCACGAGAAAAATGCTTTCAAATGTTTTGCTCGTCATTGATCTTTTGTCTTTCATTAGATTATAGAGAGTATTGAAAGCAATGGTGGAGGATTAGCCAGGAAACATACTAAAACTTGCACTCCCACTGAAGAATGGTGAAAATTTCTGTGGTTAAATAATCTTAGTTATGGAGCATATGGTTTGTGCATTAAAAACTGACTTCAAATTTTGATGCAGCTGCTTTTCTGTTATTGAGGACAGTTTCGATTCCACCAAGAGCACTCAACAGGTAAATAACCACTTCCTCATACCTCTTACTATAAGTTCGAAAAACTTCACATGTTATTTAAAGGGGTGCTTGGTTGATGGTTTTGGAATGAAAAATGTTTATTTACTAGAAATATCTATTTAACTAATGTTTTGATTTATCCATTTCTGCCACACCCTTGAATATGGAGGCAATGGGAAGTCGTCCAATTGCGATTATTATTCATTCCCTTTCTGAATTGCCTTTTCTAGTCAAGCACCTCCTAAATACACGTCATCATGTGAACACGGTGGAGATACTCCTCATATATCAAATAAGACCAATTGTGTTTTTTCCTCATCCAGTGCCAGTAATCAAAGTATAGAGAACAACTGGCTCCTAGATGGGCCTCAACCCCAACAGAAACAAGCTCAAGCTGCTGCTAGGACAATAGAATTGTCTCTGTGTAAACTCTTAAAGGTTATTTATTAGCATTAAGGAATAACTTGATAAATGATAAAGTGTTATGCCTTGAGTTTATGGTACTTAAAGTGGTAAGCTAGCACTCGTAGTTAGTTAATATATGGTGCATTAATCATCAGATCTGTAAAGCAGGTCTGTAGCCATGGGTCTGAACAAGTTAATTCAACTGCCTTTCTAGCCTTAGCTAACTTTTGTTCACATACACCCCCTTTTCAAATAAATTTTAGGGGATTTAATTATAATACATTTTTTTATATATAATAAATGCTTTTCCTTTAATATTGTTGAAGTAGGGATTTTCTGATTTCATCTAAATTACTAGCTTGCTCTGACAATAGTACCATGTTGCCTCCGTGAAAACCTGTTACATCCGTATGCTATTGTGCATTATCGTGTGCTTTTCGACAAGATACTGCTTAATAACGACTTATTGCTACAGGATTTGGATGATCCCCCAACACAAAACTGGTGAGGTCTTAACCATGAAACTTTATTTTCAACAATATGGTTGCTTATTGTCTTTCCATTTCTGATTGGTATAATGTTTCTCTGTTATATAGTTTCTTATATTTTAAATCACCGTTCCCTTTTCTGCTGAATACTCCTATTTACCAACTCTGACAATAAAGGCAGCAATCAAAAGTCAAAACATCTATCCTTTCCGTGATACTTAAACTTTACTCACTTCCAGTTTTCGTACTGAATGGAATAAAGCCCCAAAGATATGTAGAAAATGCATAATAGTTTGCTGCATTTCGAACGATGACATTTCTTTTTATCCATAAGTCAAACCCAAAACTGGTACGTCAAGAATTTTCAGGTCCAACTTGCACTTATCAGACTCTTGTGCTGGTTCATCTTTCACTTAAAATGTTTAGTAGCTATCTTTATGGAGGCACATGATTTCGAAAGTTATAACTAGCCATTTTACATGCTGTGGCGTTCAATTTTCTTGAGATAGTGAAAAGGGCCCATAACTAAAAAGAAGATTAATTACTAGCTTCTCCTCTACTATACAGTGTTCAAAGCAGCAGTTCTACTGCTATCGCTGAAGCAGAAAACCTTGATTCACACGCACGTGAAGCAAACTTGCCAAAGAAAAGAGACCTCCGCATCAGAAAGGCTTCTCAGGCTGGTAATAATATACTCCTATATTTTATGCCTGGAACTCATTACTTAGTGCATACTACTACATTGTATTCAAACCAAAAGTTCACTCAATCCCACACCTCTTTGCTCACAGCGAAAAAAACTAAGCAATTTCACGACCCCATTGGAACAGCGAGCTCTGAAGTCATCGATTTAAATGGCAACCAGGTAACATTAGTTTCAGTTCTTTAAATTGGCTTTTGAATAAAAACGAAACTACAACTGAATATATAACTATGATTTTATTTGGTACACTGATAAGAAGCCAATTCAAACATACTTACCTTTGGTATTTTCTCCACTATTTAGCTAAGGAGGAGCCGAAGACAGAAAGTTTGATCTCCAAGAACAGCTTAGTTTGGTGAGAAACTAATGCGATAGAGTTATATATATAGGCTGTTTAAATGTTGATCTTCTCTTTTGAGTTTTGAGAATTTTCAGAAGGTACCTTCCACAATGCTTCTCTCTTTCAACGTTAGATTGACTGTAAGTGCAATGTTAATATATAATATCGTTGTTGAACACTCCTACTTTCTTAAATCTCGTGCTCGAATTTAATTTTTCACTTCATCTGAATTCGTTGCTTTTCTATGATGGACTCATACGGTGGTCTGATGATTTATTGACGTCTATAAATTATAATCATTGTACATTATTTGATTTGGTTTGAAATTGTAAAAAATAAAGAAAAAAATTAATTTAAAAATATAAGTGAAATGGTTAATAAAATACGAGATTCATTTATTAAATATAGTTCAAAATAAATTGGATATATAATGATACCTATACAGAAAGAACTATGCAACACATATATGCAAAAGAATGTTATAATAATACAGTACTCCCTCTATTAAGTCTTTCTGTTTGGAACATTTCAAGAATAATTTTTATCGTAGCAAAATTTGACACATCCAATCTCTCTTCACTTAATTACTTTACTCTCTTTTCAGCTTTTCTCTATAATTTTGCTTCTTTTCACTTTTTTACTTTTATTTTATGCTCATTTACTAATTGTTTTAATCTCAATGTCAGAAAAAACAATCTCTTTTATATTAACGGAAATAGTATTACGTTTAGGGCATGTTTGACAAGTTAGTAATACCAATATAGAGAATTATATATGGACATTTATAATTGTTTGATATCATAGTTAAGTTTAACTCAAAGCCCAATATAAGACCAGGGCCCTATCTAATCTTACCAAAATTATAACATTAACCTTGTTTATGTATCTCACCAATTTGTCAAGTTAAGCCATGTTATTTAATATACAATATAAATTTAGATAATTTCTTTTCTATCAAACAACAACGGAAAAAAATCATATCTTTGCATATCTTGACATGAAGCCCGTATTTCTTATCTTGTTTTACATATCTTCTCATATCCCATCTTTTGTATCAAACGAGTCCTTACAATTTTATTTGCTTATGTTGTTTATACTATATAAAAATGTGTGTATAATTCATCATAAATTAAAGGGTTATTGGCACATAATATTATGGTACTTTCAAAATATTTGATTTTTCACGAATTTCAAACTTGATAAATAATATCACGAACTTTGATTAAGGTGTCAATTTCCCACCTGTTAGCTAATTTAGCAAAATAGTGCATAGGTGGGCTTATCAAGACTAATCGCGAAATTGCCACGGACAATGAAAAATTATGTTGAAGAGAGAGAAAGAGAATAGCGAGAGTGAGATGGAGATATAGATAAAATAAAATGGTAGAGAAAAATCCAAATTAGTAATAATATGTCATTTGTTTTTTAAAACAAATATTAAGAGCATCCACAACAGTGGTCACTATGAAAAGTCATCTCTTAAATATTCATAGACCCCACACCACTGTTAACCATTTTTTATTCTATCTCTTAACTAATAAACAACGCTTACAATAATTTATCCCACTATTCTATTCTTTAATTTAAAAAATACAATTAATAAAAGCATTTCATTAATAATAAAAACTTCATTAAAAATCCAAAAATGTCATTACAAATTCCTAAAAATTAAAACTTACATAATTTAATATTTATAAATTTGAAATTGCATAATTTCATTGTAATAATTAAAGTTATAAAATTGAAAGCTATTGCACCGGTATGATACCCAATTGACATTGGAAGGCTTCAATAATCTGATCATGCACAACTTGTTTGTTGCGGATTCATTTAGCTAGTGTCCGCGTGGAGTACTTGGTTCAAAATATCGGGATAAAATACTCGGATAAGGAGGTGGGGGAGGGATGGAGCGTCCTCGTCAGCGGCTAGCTTTAGCCGCCTTCGTCCCAAGTGGACGACACCCCGAACCGATTCCGGAACCACTTGCACTAGCGTCAAAACCATGCAAATGAGCTCCAGCGAACTGGCTTACAACCTCGTCCTCGTCGGGATTGGTACGCGATATCGATTGTATGGAGGTGGAACCCGAGGAGGATTCGATTCCACCCGTCCATTTATCATGGCAAACATTTTTCCAAGTACTGATATGCTTTAAAGGCTCTATGGGTGTCAGTTTGGAGAGAAGCATGGCCACCGCCAAAACGTTGGCTTCGCTCGATCTGCCGATCTGACTCATTTCATTGTTGAAGAGGCCGCTTAACTTTTGGATATCTTCGTTTGCACATCTGAAATGCATGCGAAGCATCTTTATATTGTGTTCAATAGTTCCACACAACCACGTTAGCTCCAGTGCTCCACAGACCGAGTAGTGGTCACAACGGCGAGATGCTCTTTATGGTGGTCGGTGAGTCACTCGCAACAACAACTCGTTGCGGTCTCGTCCTGCCGGGGCGAGTCGTCTCCCCCGGCCGAGCACCATTGCGAATGCTCTAAGTGATGTTCCACGTCATTAATTAAATTATTACCCGTCTTCCATGTCATTTTAACAAGCCAGAACCCTAAATCTATAGTCGGTAGGAAATTGATATCCCGATCAAAGTCCATAATATTATATGTTAAATTTGAAGTACTGTACATGGAAAAAAATTAATAATTTTTTTAAAAAATTGCTAACCCTAAATTAAAACACTACTATTATTTTTATATTAGTAGTATTAATAGTATTATTCCTAGCGTGTGAATAATTTACAAACAAGCAAAGGAAAAACAAATTTGCGCAAAGGTTTGCATCGTCTATCAATGGCGAATCTGAAAACCGATTCCCCTCTCTCCACCCGCATCGCCCGGTCCTTCCTCCACTTCCTCAACTCCGGTAACTCTCTCCGCCGCCGCTAACACGTGCTTTCGTTTCACTTCTCGATCAATAATTGTGTTGAGCTGAAATAAAATTATTTGTTGAATATACACAGTTGAGCTGTCGGACGGAGCTGACGCTGAAGTGCTTCAAGTTGCAAAGGAATGCTTGGCGGAGGTTTTTAAGATTGATCAGTCTTCAATCGATAGTCGGTCGAATTGTGATTCGTTAGTCGACATTTTCAGCTCAAGAGTAGAATCTGGGAGGCGTATCGGTAATAATGGTGTTTCTGATTCCGAGGCGCCGGCTTCGTCTAGTGGGAAGGATGCGGGAGTACAATCATCGGTCCTCTTCTTACTTTGTTGCTTGTGATATTTGGATTGTGATTGTTCGTGTTTAGGTTTTGACTGAATTGCAACTGTACATTTTATCTATCCACACGATTTTTTTTTTTGCACGACACAACTAGTTACCTATTTGATAAGGTTAAAAATTGGATAGGTTTGATGTTAAGTCATTTGATTAGAGTCTCCTAAATCCATTGTACTGATCTAGATAATCAAAACACAACCTGTTGGAAAGTAGAAATCTTTGTTTTTGCCTTTTTGGGGCAAAGCCTCTCTTTAAGTTTGGCAATTAGCAGAGACTTGATATCTGTTGGAGCAGGTGTTAGGTAATAAGTATTTTCATTTGATGTTCTGGTGCTATTTTATGTCATGCCTGGCTCTAATTCTATGATGTTCTATTTCAGGATAAGGACAGAACACGGGAGCCACATTCACTTGGTAGGCTGCAACACTTTTTCCTATGTAGATTGATTATATGGTTTTTATGCATGTAAGAATTCATATGAGCAATATAGGAAGTACCCCTTGTTACTGGAGTGTGATAAAGATTTTATCTCCTTATCCCTTTTCCGTTAGTACTGGTACTCGTACATTGGGGGTGTAATCAATTTTCAGTCCTACTGGGAACACATTGTCATGAAATAAAAACCTATGGCATAAAAGTCACACTACATGTATATTTCAGCATTCTGAATATTAGTTATGCTGCTTTAGCCTTTAGGTTTGACTAAGTTGATTCGGTGAAAGTGTGGAGACAAGGATAGAATACCAGATATATCTTTATGTTTGCCATCTATGTGAGGAGGTTTTTTTTGCCTAGTTATCCTTAAGTTGGTGCTTGAGAATGTAAATAGCAGGGACCAGTTGTATATTTTCCCTTATATAAGTTAAGAATGATTTCTTCCGATAAAGGATAACACTCTATTTTAAATTAACAGGAAAAGATGAACTTTTTGGTCAGTTTTTTGGTGCTCTTGAAAACATCCACTATTTCAGAAGAATGCCTGATGGGAATGATGATCAGATCGAGCTTGATAGAGCAACAAACCTATTTCATAATGCTGTGCAGGTATGAGGTGCTTAGCTTGATATGGAAACTACTTATAGTTTTAAATTTGCATCATTTTATATGGCTTGTTGATTCAAAATTAGTGGTGTGGGAAGCGTAGATAACCGATAGCTCCCATTTAATGCTTCACTAGCCCTTTCTTGGCCAAGAGTTTCTTTTTGTTATGCATGTCAGTGATGTCACTTGACCAAGTTCGTTTATTTTGTTGATATCAACTAATCAAGTGTAGGGTTGGCACGGTACGGTATACCGCACCGAGAATGCCATACCGCATACCGTACCGCAAATTGCGGTATGACTAAATGTCATACCTATACCTTACCGAATTTTTTCGGTATGTCAAAATTTGAAAACCTTTACCTTACCGATACTTCGGTATGCCGTACGGTATACCGCAAATCATACCTGTTTGATATATAAAATATTGAAGAATTGAGATTTAGAATTAGGTCAGAATAATGAATTAATGATGGCTGCTACTGCTTTACGAATTATGCCTCTAATCTTTCTTTAGTTTTAAAAATATAAATATTATGATTTTATAAATAATATATATATTAAAAAAATATATTTATTAACGGTATATACCGCAAAATTACGGTATATACCGTAATTTTGCAGTACATACCGTAATTGCGGTATGATGCGGTATACCGCGGTATATGCAAAATCCATACCTTTACCGTACCTTAATCTACCGGTAAGGTATCATACCGTACCGAAAAGTGCGGTATACCGAAAATTCGGTATTTTCGGTATTTTTTCGGTATGGTAAGTGCGGTATTTCGGTATGTTTTGCCAGCCCTAATCAAGTGGGAATCTTGTTCCACTTGTATCGTACTTATATGGAGAAGCCAGAATATTAATGTTGGAGGGCCCAATTTACTATTTATAGCTGTAAGATAATTTTGGTTTCGTGGTCACCAAAAACTGATGCAACCTAAGTAAGGAATACGAGAAAGATGGATAATATGTGCGAAATTATTATTTCACTTTTCCATCTATTCATAACTGAAATTAAAATGTAATGATATTATATGATGTATTACATTTATAGAACAAAACCTAAGGATAAACTAAACAAAAGAAACTTTGTGAAACAAAAACATACAATGCATATAAACTAAAACTAAACATTTGAAACTAACAAACAAAGTGTATGATTGTTTAGGCACTAAGAGGATTTGAACACTGTACTTCATGGTGGTAAGCTAGAATCAGCAACCATCTGCACTAGTTATCATTTCTATCCATGTGAATATATGTATGCATAATATACTAAACATTGAAATTGGTGGGGGGACCATGCCCTCCCCCCCCCCCCCCCCCGGCCTCAAGTGGCTTCGCCACTATTTATATGGTGCATGCACTAGACATTTCTTCATTGTCAAGCCGTCTTATCGACAACATCAGATGAGTGAGCCAATATAGTTATAGATGTTTTGGACTTTGGTGATTCATTTGATGGTATATCATTTTCTTGGTGTCAGCAGGAAATGCAGACAACAGGGTGTCAAACTTTTGATCAGAAAATGCTGGCAGAGACCTTCAAAACACAAGGTACCTACATTTGATATACTTCAGGCAAAAGGCTTTGATACACAATTGTCAATAATGTAAAAAGAAACGAATATGCCATGGTCCCATGTTTCTTAACTACATGATTCTGCAATAATGTAACTGTAAAGAAAACATATGTTGATCAAAGTCAAAAGGATACATATTTGTGAGAACTCTGTAAAAAGTTGAATTGCCAATCAAATATTTCGCAATGCCGTTGGGTGGGAACCCCTTTAACTCCTTTAGTGTACCCCTCAAGTGTTAGTAGTTAGTACATAAAAACTATGACTTTGATGCTCTATCAACTGCTAAGTTACTAGAAGTTCCACTTTAAAATACATAATGGAATTCTAAAATTGACTTAGGGAAAATATGAAAAACTTTATCAATGATAACATTTGGAAACAACTATTGTATTTCAGGAAATATAAGTGTTTTTGGTAAAAATAAAAAAATTTAAGTGTTTTTTTTTTGTTTCCGAAGATTTTAGTGTTATCTTTGGTTGGGACTTGGGATGTCATCACCTTGAGGATTGCTCATCTTTTTTTTTAAAAATATTGTTGTTCCGCACCTTCTTGTGTTAGGTAACAAGGCCATGCAGTCTAAACTCTACACAGAAGCAATTGAACTATATACCTTTGCTATTGCCTTATGTGAAGGCAATGCTGTTTACTACTGCAACAGGTCAGTATCATATTTATGTAGATTAAAAGTTATCCATTCTATGTCTTCAGCCTTCATACCATTAAATGAAATCCTAGTTTTGTCAATATCTCACATGTATTGTTGGGTTTTTTTCAAGTCCTTAGCGCTTACCTAATATTTTTCAGGGCAGCTGCATATACCCAGATTCAGCGATATGATGAAGCAGTTCGGGATTGTTTGAAATCCATAGAGATCAATCCAAATTATAGCAAGGCTTATAGTCGCCTAGGATTTGCTTACTATGCTCAAGGGAAGTACAGGGATGCTATTGATAAAGGATTTTCAAAAGGTTGGCGGTTTTAATTGAAGAAAACTTTTCCTTTCAAGTTGAATAAATAAAATGAACTGTGATTTTAATCAGAGATCAGTTACATCTCAGTTGCTCAAGACTCTTCTGTCAGTTTCAATAGGTGACATACTTTTCATACATAAGCTTTAGATGGAATGGTATGGAAAAAACTCATACAAAACCTTTGATTTTGTTTCAGACATCAATGATGTTATGTACCTGCCGTTATGTAATGGTTCTGTGAATTTGTTAGTTGAGATCATATAAGTTGACCTTGTGAAGATGTATGGCATGCAAAAGTGGAATCTTATAGAATTATTGTCTTGTTGGCAGCCTTGCAGCTGGAACCTAATAACGCTTCAGTGAAAGAAAATATCCGGGTTAGTTGACATATGCTATTGATATTGTAGGACTCATCAGTGGTTAAATATGGTTATTATCTTGTATCATTCTTATTTTCTTACTCTTAAGGTTGCCGAAATGAAGCTGAAAAATGAGCAACACAGGGCAGGATCTGGTCAGGTAATACTAGCGAAGCGAGATATAAAATTTCATATTTGCGACTTTTGTCTGATATTTCTGAAAGATGGTTCTTACAAAGCAAAACTTGGTGGGAATAAAACATCAAACAACATATTGACAGATTCAACTTACTTTTTTTAATATGAGCAATAGTTCCAAACTTCATATAGCTTCTGTCTCCCTTCGACAGAGTTCTACCTCCACGAGTCATGGACAGTCCAGCCACCAACATGAAGGTCGACCAAGAAGTAGTTCCGCATCAGCACCTCCGTTTTCCATGCCTTTCAACATGAACGGTTTCCCCCCTGATATCACTAGCATGGTGATGAATATGACTGGCAACATGTTCCAAGATGGGCCTGAGGGAGCAAGTCAAGCTGGTCCACACAACGAGCCAGGAGTCAGAGTCGATGGCAATGTAAATTTCAACGTCAATGAACTGCCCGAGGAAATATCTGGTGCTTTCAGGTCTATGATGGGGATGTTCTCTGGAGCATCACCCAATGGGAATCAACAAGATAACAACAATGGAAGACCAGCTCCGAGCTGAGACAACGATTTACTGCTTGAACAAACGCTTGTACAGTCCTCAAACTCGATCTCTACTTTTGACTTATTTTGAGAACCCTACTGCAGCTCTACTCAATAGATTTGCGCAGGAGCAGAGTCTTGGTTGCTGGATGTATAATGCAAATTCAGGTAAATTTGAAATTTTGAATTATCCCTCTATATGGGCAAATGTTTTCAGTTTGTTCGAGGGAAATGTATTAATTAACAATCGAATTATTAATCCCACAATAATTGAATTAAGTTGTGGCTCTGACAAGCCCTCACTTCTACCTAGTCTCTATTTGTTGATTATATTAAATTAAGCTGTAAAAACTTAATAATAGAGCTTTATTTTAATTTTCTCAAACCTTTAAATGTGTTTCATCTTGTGACTTGTCTCTCTTTGTTGATTGGACTAAATTAGGTTGTAAACAACAATATGAAACTAATTTTTGTCGAAAAAATAGATTGTTTTCTAAATGCCGTTTCAGGGTTGTAATGGGCGAAATCTTATTATTTTGGTTTATTTTGTGAAAAAATAAATTGTTTGAAAATTATAAAATTTGGTCAAATTCTTCACAAGTTTAAAAAAAGGGGGAAAATCATAAAATTTGAATTTGATCACAATTATTCTACTAATCTTGACAATTGATCTAACCTTAGTAATTTTTCGAGAATATGCCCTTGCAAAAGTACTATGAGAATTGAGAATTGACTAAGTTACAAAATTTGGCTTTTGGTATTGGCTATTCGTTGGTCGATAATTGATTTATAGTGGTACCTTTTTGTACAAAGTTCCAGTTAACTATTTTTGTCCAAGCTTGCACTCCATAAATCCAAGAATGAGCTGTTCACGGCTGACCCACGGAAACTAAATTTTTAAAAATATAGTAACAACAATTATACTATCTTATAAAAAAGTAGTAGTGCAAATTTTATGATGTATTTATAACCACATGTTACAAGTAACGCGTGTATCAAATTATGTTTTCAGTATACAACCTTCTAGATTTCTCAACTATTATTTCAAATATGTGTAATATATACATCAAATAGTACATCTTAATTGAAACACCTGTACCGTTTTCCGAAAATAAAATAATAGTACTACAATAAAAAAACAAACTTGATATCTTCATCAATAAATGTCTCAGCAATTACACTTGTCAATTCATTTCTAAATCAATGAAATGACTCCAAAATTCCAAATATATAAAAAGAGTCAGAGCCTAAAATTTCGAACTTGAACAAAAATTACCGAACTTGGAGATTTGAGTATATTTTTTGAGGCATTTATCAATCAACTTAGGAAAGTGAAACATGTCATTTTTAATAGACTAGGTAAATATAATTAGTCTAGATTAGTAGTCATTCAATTTCGTTGAGTACATAAAATGGCATCCACAAAAATCCAGCTGATTTCAGTAAAAATCCAGCCAACAAAAAAAACTACTGAAATTTCAATGCGTGTGGTCTAAATAAAACCTTGCAAAACCCCCTATTTTCCAAAAAGCCCACAGCAATAACAAGAATCCACTCTAACATGCACCACCACAACCACTCTCACTCCTCTTGACACTCACAGCCTCTTTATTCATTGTTCTTTCCGCCAACCCAGTTTAGAAGGTGAGGATGTTTCTTTACCCCTCTTGTGTCATCCAATTCAGATTGATTTCGCTTAATGGGGATCATTTGTTGCTCGAATTTGTATGAATTGTATTGCATTTTGTAAAAAGTTATGATCTTGATTGCTAAAGTTTGTGTTTTTCGAATGCTTATGCCTTGTTTTTCAGTTTCTTGAAATGGGATTGTTTACTTTTGTTATGTTTCATCCTCTCGGGAGGGTTAGGGGAGCTAATGGAGTTTTCGAAATTTGTATCCTTCAATGGTGAGAGAATGCTCGAGCAATTTGGATATGGAAGCGTTTCTATTTGACTTCTTGGGGATGTATACTTCACTGGTTTTGGATTCTTTTAATAGTGTGTTTGATCTGGCGTTTTTGTATTGGATGGTTTTTTTTGTTATTGATTCTATTTGTGGAAGAATAGGTTTTTTAATAAATGCTGAGGGCTTATTGATCTATAATGAAAACGACCTTGTAGATGAGATGATGCGATGCTGAAAATTACTTTTATCTGGGAAATTAGGCTACTTGCTCAGGATAGTAAGAATTGGTTTATGTGAGAGTAACTTCATTGGACTTTTTTATTTTGACACCTAATCTATTTAGGGAGGGTTTACTTTTGGAGGATTAGCATCTACTGATAAAAATAGCATAGTTTAATCCGTTATTTACTAAGATGGATTGTAAGGGAAGGATTGAAGAAATGCTAGTAATGAGGATAAAAATACTCAATCATGAAAAGTAAACGTCCCTTGAGCATTTGAAATAGTCAGCTGCAGGTGCATTTTTACTTGTTAGATAGGCTTCCTGTCATTCTGTGATAATCCATCATTAAAGGTTTTCTTGACAAAGTCTTGTTTGGCTTTAAAGGTTTCTGATTCTGTGTCCTTAGGCTTTCAGGCAGCGTTTTGAAGAATGGGCCCTTATTATGTTGGTGCCATCATTCCAATTCTGCTAACGCTCCTGGTGCGTAGCACGAAGAAGGAGAAGAAAAGGGGTCTGCCTGCGGATGTTGGTGGAGATAATGGTTATGCAATCAGAAACTACCGGTTCACTTCACCCATCGAATCAGCCTGGGACGGGATTACGACCCTTGCTGAGCTTTTTGAGCAGTCATGCCAAAAATATTCTAACAGGAGATTGCTAGGGACACGGAAATTGATTGCAAGATCAGTCGAGATATCTGGTGGGAAGTCTTTTGAGAAGCTCCATTTGGGTGAATATGAATGGATAAGTTATGGGCAAGCTTTTGAATCCGTATGCCATTTCTCCTCTGGTTTAGTGCAACTTGGACATCAAAGGGGAGAACGCGCGGCAATCTTTGCTGACACACGTGAAGAATGGTTAATTGCGCTGCAGGTATGTTGTGTCCTGTTTTTGGGTTTGAACCCTTGTATCAAGTGAAGACCAATACTACTTCTATATTTATCTATTTAATGGGTTGTGTATGCTTTAAACTTGACATAACTGATCACAATATAATTCGAAACTACTAATTTATAATTTGTATTTTTCTTTGATCAGGCTTGTTTCAGGCGCAATATAACAGTTGTGACCATCTATGCATCTCTAGGTGAAGAGGCACTATGTCACTCATTTAATGAGGTCTCTCTCTCTCTCTCACACACACACGCACAGACATGTGCACGGGCATGCGCACCCAACTCCTTTTCCATAATGTTTGTACTAGCTAAAATTGCTGAATACATTCAGCTTTAGTCTGTTCACTTTATTAGTTAATTTCCTTTGTGGTGAGTCGGTGACATGACACTTATATTTTGCATTGTGTTCTTTAGACAGAAGTCACAACTGTGATCTGTGGACACAAGGAACTGAAGAAAATAGCAAACGTTAGTGGACAACTTGACACCGTCAAGCGTATTATATGCATGGATGATGAATTCCAGTCAGATGCTTCACTGGTTAGTCTGGTGTCTGGAAGCAGCGGGTGGACTGTCACTTCATTCTTGGATGTAGAGAAGCTGGGCCGCGAAAATCCAGTTGATCCAGAGTTACCTCTTTCAGCTGATATTGCTGTGATAATGTACACAAGTGGTAGTACTGGTATGCCCAAGGTTAGTACGAGTGTACGACTTTTGCTATTTGAGCAACACAATCAGGTTGACGTATGTTATTGGTTCAGAGCTTTCGTAATTGCTCACCCTCCTGTGATATGTTTCCATGAGCGTCACCTGTGAATCATGATGATCACGACATTGGAGTTCTGTATTTTTTTTTAATTTTGTTTTTGACTTAGTTTTCACAAGTGAAGAAAGAAAAATTTAATGTGTAACTCCTATGGAAGTATCATCTCGTGTTTCTATATTTGCTTTTGTTAGGAAGATATGATATTCTGAGGAAGTTCATAATTCACAACTGTAGTTTAAAATTCTAATATGTCTGTTGTGAAGATGCCTACATTCATATGACCGATGCTTACCTTTCCTTTCACCCCTTCCTTTTCTGTTCATATAGGGTGTGATGATTACACATTATACTTGGTCATGCAATCTGGAAGATGCTTACGTATATATAACCGACTCTTCTTTCCTTTCACCATCTCCGTTTCTGTTCAAATAGGGTGTGATGATGACACATGGTAACATTTTAGCTACATTATCTGCTGTGATGACTATTGTTCCCGGACTAGGACAAGATGATGTTTATCTAGCATACCTGCCACTGGCCCATATTCTGGAACTAGCAGCTGAGGTATGGCCTTCTCTGAAGTACTCGACTAATTCTTGAAAGTCAAATTGCCCACCTTTAACTTTTAACTCATATATGCTTGTCTGTTGCTTGATGCTTTTTTTTCCATCATACCATTTTGCTGTAGAATATTATGCCTGCCATTGGAAGTTCGATAGGATATGGGTCTCCTTTAACTCTCACCGATACTTCAAACAAGATAAAGAAGGGAACCAAAGGGGATGCGTCGGTGCTAATGCCAACACTTCTGGCAGCAGTACCTGCCATTCTTGATCGTGTTAGAGATGGTGTGCGTAAAAAGGTATGCAATATTTCATACAAACTGGCAATTAAGTGCTTTCATTTTTGTTTCTAATGAGTTTTGTGAGTAAATTTATGTGCACTAAAACCCACTGGTAAAACTTCAGATAGATGCCACTGGTGGACTCCCAAAGACACTATTCGATTTGGCATATTCTCGCCGATTGTCTGCAATAAATGGAAGTTGGTTTGGGGCTTGGGGATTGGAGAGGTTTCTATGGGACCTTCTGGTGTTCAGAAAAGTTCGAGCTATTTTGGGTGGTCGTATTCGCTTCATACTATCTGGAGGAGCCCCTCTTTCTGCTGACACCCAAAGATTTATTAATATATGTCTTGGGTTAGTATTTCTATAAGCTTGAAAGAATTAAAATATTTAATGTATTAGCCCTAAGAAATGCATTACTGTTTTTAATCCTTCATTTGGACTATGAGAGTTTGTCTTCCTTTTTCGCTGATCTGATGGACTAATTCACTCCACTTCGACTTGTTTGTTATCTTCAGTGCTCCAATTGGTCAAGGGTACGGTCTTACTGAGACCTGTGCTGGTGGGACTTTTAGTGAATACGACGATCCATCTGTTGGTCGTGTTGGTGCTCCTCTGCCTTGCTCAGTTGTTAAGGTAATTGCATCTAGTCTTAATCCACTTTGATGATACCCGCATGAAACGTGACTCCTCATCCTTGTGTGAAGACTAATACATTAAGGATAAAAATACTTTGCACTTACTTTTTCTAAAAAAATTATTTGTTTTTCTTTCTCTCTTTTCAATGATGATCTCTGAACAAATTTTCAGTTGATTGATTGGCCTGAAGGCGGATATTTAATTAGCGACACTCCAAAGCCACGTGGTGAGATTGTCATCGGTGGACCTAATGTTACTCTTGGATACTTCAAGAATGATGAGAAAACAACTGAAGTTTACAAGGTAATTTATTTGTGGTTTAACCTTTCATCTGTACCAATAGAAGCCTCTGATTGTTCATCTGATGCCTAAAGGTGGATGAGAGAGGAACAAGATGGTTCTACACTGGTGACATCGGGCAGTTCCATGCCGATGGTTGCCTCGAGATAATTGATCGTAAGAAGGACATTGTTAAACTTCAACATGGAGAATACGTATCCCTGGGGAAGGTACTGTACAAACTAAACGTTCGAAATGGTTAATTGCCAGAAATAACACAATGTCTGCCCATAATTTGCAACTTCCACATGATTTTTTAAAATGTTGTGTTATTCTGCCCAATTGACCATGCAATCCTTGTCGGGGCAGACAACTGACAACTTTGGTACATAGGTTGAGACTGCTCTGATCGTCAGCCCATACGTGGAGAACATCATGGTGCATGCTGATTCTTTATACAATTACTGTGTGGCTTTGGTGGTGGCTTCACAACAAGCATTGGAAGCTTGGGCTTCGAAACAAGGAATTCAATATTCCGATTTTGCTGACTTGTGCCAAAAGGAAGAGACTCTCAAGGAAATCTCCAACTCATTCCTCAAGGTACTCCCCCTTTTCTTGTCTTGAACGAATCCTCTATTTCCCATCGAGTCTATCAAGTGGTCGTCACTTTAGGTGACAGATTAGGTTGGCGGGATATATGATATGGTCGAGTATTTGAAGGACTAGATGATCAAACAACGTCAAAATTGTTCTATCAACCACATCCCTAAGTGACACCATTTCCCGAGTCAATGTAGGGCACATGAGTTTGTGATAGATTAGATTGACAAAACATATGGTCGAATATTTGAACGGCAAGATTAAAAAAAACAAGCTCAAAATTGCTCTATCCTCGAGTAAGCACCCTTAAGTGAAACAGTTCCATATAAATTGGTGTGAATGTTGCAGGAAGCAAAGGCAGCAAAATTGGAGAAGTTTGAGGTTCCTGCAAAGATTAAAGTACTGTCTGAAGCTTGGACACCGGAATCGGGTCTCGTCACTGCTGCTCTGAAGCTCAAGAGAGAAGTGATTAGGAAAACCTTCTCTGAGGATCTTTCCAAGCTATACTCTTCATAAACCAGTTTTCAGAAATACCCTTTTTTGTAGATTTCACAGCAATCTTGCAGAGGTGTTTATCCTTTAATTTTCTGTTGCTTCATTTCTCCAAAGAGAAAAAAAAACTCACTTTCATGTACTGTACTAAAATACTGTTTCTGGTCTTTGCTCTCTTCATACCACCAAAATCTTGTGTGTGTGTGTGTGTCTTTTCTTGGTTTCATGTGAGAACTTAAATATTTCAAGAAAATTAATTAGCTACAGAATTTTCAATATGTGATAACTGAGTTTTAACTAACAAAAATATGAAAATTAGTGATTCACTATTAAATTATTTCTTGTTAATAATCAAATGTAATATGCTCCATCACTTCCGTTGCTTGTCAATGGGCTTGTCTCATATCTATCAAAAATCTCATCTTTCTTTTCTACTAAAGCCAAGATGCTTTTATTCTTCAAAATATTTATAATCAAGGTGTTTTCACTTGTAATTTGTCCTTCTTAGATATAAACCAACAAAGAGATATAATAATAATAATAATAATAATAATAATAATAATAATAATAATAATATAAAATCATCTATTTATTTCCACAATTCACTATATTCGGAGGTTTTACAGTTATGGAGAATGGGGATGATGGCTACTTGGAACTTACATACAAAAATGGACTCATTCTAAACCTTATCTTCTCTTTTTAACAAGTGGATAATGAACACAAAATTTCTTAAAAAAATCAAACGAAAATAAACTTAAAGATCAAATCTAAAAAGCCAAAAGCTAGTAATTAACCAATAAATAATTAGAGAAGAAAAGTAGTGACATTCAACTTTGGGATGGGATGAGTCAAAGTAGTTTGAAAAGGATGATGACCCTATTTAATCACCACCTAATTAAATAGTGTAACATCACTATAAATTTGTAGGACCAATCATTCCTATCAAGTATCAACCCCTCCAACTTACTCCTCCTCATTCAATTTTTTATATATGCAAATTTTCCCATACACACACACACACACACTATATATATATAGGCATCCAAGACTAATTCTTGAATATATAGGCATCCCAGACTAATTTCTTGAATTCTTGCCTCATCATACACACACACACAGTCACACAGAATGATGGAGTGCTGTTTTCATCCTAGAGAAATGGTGGTTGGAGTTTGTGCCTTGTGCTTGAATGAGAAGCTCTTAGTATTGGCTGCTGCTTCTAAGAAACAAACTAACATTTTCCTACCTAAAATCTTTGCTTCATCCCACATACTTAGACACCACAAATCCCACACCCCACAAGGTCAGCTCTCTCTCTCTCTCTCTTGGTGGTTGTGTTTTGACTAAAATTCAATTCTATTGCATCACTAGAATTGAATACTTATGAATAATATGGTTGCATTGCTTTTACTTTTTAGTGAAATATTTTGGATGGTGAGCTGTTTGGTGTAATTAATCCCATGCATGCTCCATGAGAAAACTAGTGATGTTTTCTTGATATAGTTATGTGTATTCATGAATTATTCATGAATACACATAACTATATCAAGAAAACATCACTAGTTGTTTCATGGAATGAGATAATGAAAATTTAACCCTAAACATTTTCTTTATTCATTTAAATATTTTCAAATAATATCTTTATAATATTCCAACTTTATTCTATTGAGAGTTGAGACCACCTTATGTCACAAATATCGTTAATGTGGTTGGCAATCAATATAGTGTTCTTTTTTAATTTAGAATGAATAATGCTTCATGAATTCAGACTCTTTCATATCAATCAAGTTCGAAGCAAATGGTGTTGCCTCATGGGACAAAGGGAAAACCAGTGATGAAAAGACCAAGAGTGTGATCGAGCACACCAGCTCGCTGAGGTGGCGGAGGCGGATTGGCAACCTCCTCCACCTCATCAACCGGAAGAGACCGGCCGAGGGCCACGTCAGCACAAAGCATCTTGAAAGAGAGAAGGTTAAATATGGGTGGATAAGGATTCTGACAAAGAAGAGGGCCAAAGAATAAAGGAGGTTTAATATTCAAGAAAAAGACACTCTCCCTTTTTTCTCTATCACACCCATAAAATTTGTATGTAGGAATTGATTACATACCATACTTATAATTGAGACAATCTAGTCAAAATTGCATCTTGCAAGAAAAAAAGGTCAGTTTGGTTAATTACAAGAGCAAAGTTCTAGTCTTTACTAGCTACAACATGCAAAAGTGATATTTATAGAAGTGTTATAATGTGTGCATTTTGTATTTGAAATTTGAAGCTTCAAGAAAGTTACAAACTTTGAATTATTAGGTCTTCCAATGATCAAGGAAGCAAGAGGGCCACAACAATATTATGCTGAATTATGCCCTCTTCTAATTAATCTTCAAGAATTCAGTCCATGCATGATGATGAAACATGTTGATTGTACAAACAAGAAATTATGATTTTTATCATGTCTTAACTCATAACACATTTTGAAGCATAACATGGGATAGATGGATGCATGTGCAAAATTGCTTGTATGCCACAATTCTGGCAGGACCACAATTTTTGGGCATTATTGATATAGGTGTGTTCCTCTCTGACCAAAATTTAAATAGACGGCTTGATTTAGTTGAATCTTTGTTGTTAGAATATATTCTACCTTGTTTGAGCATCCATCCACATGAAATTTGTCCTAAGTTAATAATATGAGGCCTATTAAATTTTCTGATTCTTACTATTATAGTTTATTGAAGTGATGGAACTGAACTGTGACAAATTAGCCTTATACCATAAGGTGATGTGCCTATTTACAAATTGACAATGAGCTTGTATCAAAGCAACGTCGTTTCGATATTCCTGTTAGAAGGTCAATATATACTTCAGATATATCATTGCAATTTATATATACAGTTTGAAACATATTCATTAAAAGATAAATCACCCAAATGGTTTTTTTGAGGGGGAAGAAATCAATTAGAGAAATAAAGAATAACAATCAATAATAATGTAATTTTAATTACAACAATTTTAAAAATTACACAGGACTAACTCATAAATGTATACCACTGTCTATGCATAAAATGTTAATAATGGTGTATGGTCCCATAGTAGAGCCACACACACACACACAATGTCACATGCATGTATATTAAATTACATATGCTTTGTATTTGTGCAAAAGAATTCCATAGAGAAAAAAAGATAGTGAGATATGAGGAAAGGATTGGTGAAAAAGGGGACCCCTCTCATATATCATCATCTACCATAAAATTCGTGGAAAAAAATAAAATAAAGGCAACACCTTTAACATTCTTTTCATCTCAATCTCATAGTTAAAGAGATCCCTTTGCTACACAAGTCAAAACAACTTTTAGAGCCCACATTATTTTGTCACACTTTCGTGCATGCTATCCATATGTCTATAAAGCGTCAATTAAAAAACATATTTCATGATCTCGAATGACTAATTAACGTAATTTACACGTATAACTTTGGACTATTCAATTCAGATCATAATATGTACATATAATTTAAATCAACAACGCTCTCTGCTAAGGTCTCACAGCCTTCTTTACAATTAATTATTTCAAACCTTTAGCCCATCTTCTTTCACATTTTGTAGGACACAAGATAAAGAAGTGGGGACTTAGTAGAACTGTATGCAATTTGAGTGTGAAGTAACACACAAGCAATAGACAGTGTCAGGGAGGTTTCACTATCTCATCACTAAATCAATGGTATATATATTACTAACATACAGCATAATGAGAACGAGGCTTGAGCATGCCAGTAATGGATACATAACGGACAAATTGAACGAAAGCAACAAATCGACATTCTGGACATGTAGATCATTAGCAAACAATGAACAAATCACTGCATTCCAATCACCAACATAATCCCCACATCTGATGCAGGTTTCATAGTTTTGTACACATCGGCTATCATTCGTTCAGCTCGACCACATGAATTTGCTAACAATGATTAAGCAGGAAACCGGAAATAGAAATTCGGAAAAAACACAACTTCTATACAAGCAACTTAACTTATGCTTCTTACTTGCGCAGAAAAGAATGGCTGCCAGCATGACTTCTTTCCCGTGTAAAGCATTTGGTTCAATGCATGCGTGGTATTGGTTCATCGCATGACCATCAAGAGACAAGAGGAGTACCAAAACCAGCTGAACTAGGTTGCAAGGAGCGAATCCTGATGTCGTACTTTCTCTTGCTGGAGATTTCACTGCTAGAGGGTGAGTCTGATCCGTCTGTTATGAGGTGGATGGAAGAAGCATTGTTCTGGTCAGAAGCAATTCCAATAAGGTTCCCACATTTCCGGCATAGGAGTTTCGTTCTCCGACGGAAAATACCCCAAGAGTGCTTGAAGATGAAGTATGGTATACAGCTAAATTCTTCAACCTGGTTGAATCGGCTCTCATCAATTGAGAAAAATGATATAGTCCCTTTCTTGATAGATTTACCATATTTGGAACCAATGGTAGATGTATTCCGACTGGATGAGTTCAGGTTTAAATCATAGCCACAGGAACCACAGCTGCAGAGAGAAAACAGTAATGTCACTTCAACTAAATGCATCACATATGATGCTCAAATGCAAAACTGGATAGAGATAAAAGCTTATGAACGTATCATTTAGACAATCTTTTCAAACAAAGCATGATGTCTCCATAACTACAAAGATCACCAACAATTATGCATTTTGTGCAATCCAAAAGATGATCCTAAAAGTTCCAGATGATCAATATAGGAAAAAGGAAATTAATTTTTTTGGAAAAATGGTCATTCCTGTATTCAGGAGTATTATAATCTCAGCAGACTGCAACTTCTGATGCCCCGAAGATCAATTCTTGTCTTTGTTGGGCCATAAATAATTCTTAATATAGCCCAGTGGCCAAACTTCCATGACATATATTCTGCATCCATATAGATATCAATTAAAAGGCATTTGAAATCTCTCACCCTTATAGCTCTCATCAAAGCTTACAGTGGTGGACCTTTGTGACCACTGCAGAGCTTCCCACATTTCAAAAAATTGATCTATTCTACTAACACAAGTTAATATGCAATATCCTGATAGTGCATTTTGATACAAGTTCTTTACTCTCAAATGAATGAATCAGCAAATTTCCATAGGATATGTGAGATTCACTAGTGTGTTATTATCTGAGATAACTTGGAGCTTGTAAAACATAACTTTGACCTTGAAATAGCAAGTGCTACCAGAATAAGTACCCTCTAAAGCTTCTACATGGAAACTGATGTAGTATGAGTGTGTTCTTCTGGGAAAGTATGATTAAGGTTACAAAGTACACGTCTTCGAGTAGTGTGGAAAAAAAGCTCAAACATACATACAGTAGATGCAGACACAAGAAAGATCTGAAGGTATGGACTCACTTTTTGATGTTTTTAGGATATGACACACATCAAACAGTATGATCCATATTTAAGGTACATTATAAGTTGTCTCTTAATCAGATCCAAGTTACTCAATTTACACCAACACCAGAATTTGGACCGTGGCCCCAAGAAAATTAGAAACCAACATTCTTCTTCTTCCCAGAAGACACGACAAAACCTCAAAGTTGACACCTAATGTGTTTAACTTGACAGTCTCCACTTTCCACACTCCCTTTCCCAACATACACACTCAACAACACCTCATGCTGCCTAAGCTGAAGCCAAAACCACCAGTTGTGCCTCGCATCATCTCTAATTTTACTCAATTGTACCCTTAAGATGAAGCACAATCTGGAGAATGGGCCACTGTTAAAAGAGTGTGGCATAGATCTAGATACTTGCAAGATTTTGCTAAGAAAGAAAAACATTTTGGTAAAAATGAGAAACACCAGTTACATGTTGCTTAAGAACCCCACATCAAAACATCAAACCATCAAATAACTTCTCACACCCCAAGCTTATTACACGGACCATTCAGAGAAAAAGTTCATAATTGAATGTTCAGGCCATGGTCCACCATCTACATGCAGCAACCAAGAACATTAAAAATGATGTAGTAGTACACTTAGGCTGTCGAAAATTGACCCAAAACCATTAAACCAGATATCCTTTGAAACAATAATAATAGGCCTTTCCTATGTAATCATAACACTCATTTGGCCACAAGTGCTTCTAGTTCTGTGTGTGTACATTCCATCTGCATTTTCACTACAGTACGCCTTAAGGAGAACGAAAATGCGCTAAAGCACATATTCTAACGTCACTATGATCATCTCTTCATATGCAATTCAGCAAAACTGATCTCATTGCAACTAATCACTCAACTAACCTAGCAAAACGACCAGATTAACAACATATCACGTTATCACGCACCTCAGAAAAGGAAATTAAAATCCATCACTCCAGTCCAGCTCATTCATAATTCATACACAAGCAAGCTAAGGGAACGACTGCTCAAAAACCACGGTCATAAGAAATAATGTATCCAGCGATAACAATCAGGACTCTAATTCCATCAAAATCAACCACGAAAGCGAAAACCCCACCTAATTACTGATTTTTCAAATGATAGTATCCCCAATTCTCATCAATACGCAATTAACTGCAGCCATCACTCACCTGTAAGTAACATCTCGTCGCGAACCTGCAAACGAGGATGAAAACTGATAATTCGAAGAATAACCATCGGAAGTCTCCATGAGAAGTAATATGCGGCGACGGAGGAACCGATGCAGCAGTGGGGTTGAAAGCGACAGTTAATTAACACGGCGTCTACTGCAACAATCAAATCAAAGAGGATCCGATGACAGTTACCTCGGTAAGAATTCAGTGCTTCTCTACTGTGATTATTTTGTGATAATTGGTTTAGGTAAGCCGATTGCTGGGGCCACTGGAGTCATTGCAGGATAAGTAACCGGAGAGGGGTTTGGGTCTGCCCCAATCTCGGTTGATTTAATTGATTCGCCTGGAACTTTGGGAGTACTAATAATTACTCCCATGAAAGTATTGCAAAATCATTAATCATTCGAGCTAGCACTTTTTAGAAAATAATTAAATTAATTCACCCATATACTCCCTCGGTCGTGCCCGAACAGGAGTCACGTTTTTCCATTTTTGTCTGTCCTCAATTAAGAGTCACACTTCATTTTTACCATAAATGATAAGTAAGTCTTACATTCCACTAACTTTTATTATAAAAGCAATATAAAAAATGGGTCTCATATTCCACTAACTTTTTCAACCAATTTTTCTTTATATTTTTTAAAACTCGTGCTCGGTCAAAGTGTGACTTTTAATCAAGGACGGAGTAAGTAGTTAATAAAAATTTAATTCCCCTTTTAGCTTTACATCACCACATTTTCTTTTTTTTTATAGCATACTACTCAAAATTTATAGAAAACGATTCTAGTACTCCCTCCGGTCATTTTAAAAAATGTATTATCTCTCTCCTACAATGAATGTCACATTTTACCTTTTTGATTCGTTCCACAATAAAAGTTACATTTCACTTTTACCATAAATTGTAAGTATACCTCGTATTCTATCAACCAATTCTACACATATTTTATTATAAAACTAATATATACAAGTGAGACTTCATAATCCACTGACTTATTCAACTAATTTTTCTTTACATTTCTTAAAATCTGTGCCCATACTAAATGTGATGTGGAACGGAGATAGTAATAAAAAACAGGTTAAAAAAGTTAGTGGAATGTGAGTCATAATATATTAGTTTTATACTAATTCCGTATTTTAAAAATAGAAACTATTTCTATTTTGAACCGTCTCTTAAAAATAGAAACTTTAAATCTTTTTATTTTTGGATGTGGACCCCACAATCCATTAATACTGCTTTCACTATTTTTTATTTTCCTCTCTTTTATTTTATTCATTTGTTTCGTTCTCTTTCTTACTTTACCAATTGTGCTATTTCAAATGTTTCTATTTTTCAAATACGAAGATAGTAATAAAATATGAGTGAGAATAAGTTAGTGAGATGTGAGGTCCTCTACCAAATATAATAAAAGTGAAATATGACAAATTTTTTAGGATAAAGAAAAATAGAAATAAATGCTAAATTTTTAGAGATGGAGGCCGGAGGGAGTAATATGAATAATAAATTAAGGGGGTGTTCGTAAGATACAAGATTAAGTTGTGAGATTAATTAGTAGGAGGGGGATATGACTAATTATCCCATGACTATCTATCTAGGATTGATTTGAAGGATCTAATTTTGTGAACCAATCATGTGATTAATTTAATCTTGAGATCTTGTCCCTCCAACCGAACATGCACTAATAATACTCCGAAGGAGATAATTTTACCGACTCGGAATTATCGGGTCGGGTCACCCACGAATATTAAACGAGTCCGAATTCGGAGCTCATTGGTTCGTTTACAGTAATTTATCTCTCTTCTCTCTCTCCTCACTTCCAGAAACAGAGGACCACGAAATTCCCGGTTCTCTTTGATTCAATGACTTCTGGTAAGAACTCACCATCTCATTTCCTAAAAATTATGTCTTTGCATCAATTGAATTCAATAAACCTTCAATTTACATAACCGTGTATACCAATTATTTTGGTTTCGGGTATGATCGCTGTAATTTGTGGTTTATGGAGAGAGTGATCTTCTCAGTGTAAATTGAGAGAGTTAATTTTATGTTACCGATTTTGGATATTGATTGATGCAGCTCCAACCTTACGGTGCGAATTTGTTTTAGCATTTTCATGATATTTGAATTGAATTCGAGACGAATTATGTCGGCAATTGTAAATTCGGTGTATTTTTTTAGTTTATCTGGTTTTTGTTTCTGTTGAAATGTACACAACGGATGCATATTCTGAGTTAGCTAGTGTCCTTGTTGCCAGATTATGCGGTTAAACTTGCAGCGGAGCTTGAATCAGCTTCGCGTTTGAGAGCTGCTCAATTCCTGGTGACGCAAAGGCCGTGGCTTGGTAATTAATTTTTTCTCAAGTTTTGTTTCTCTGTAATTGTAATATGCCACTTATTAGTACAATTCATGAATTTCACATGCCAATTGTGCTATGTGTTGTTTTGCACGATTCACAGTTCTTTGGTAGTTCAGCTGAAACAATATGTTCTTACTCTGCAGATCTTTATGGGGTTAATGTCAGACCTGTTACTCCTTTCCGTAGCTTGAGCAAACCGTTTGTTGATACATCACTTCTACACCGCAGCTTACCGGATGAGTTGCTTTTTGAGGTATAACTCTGCTGTGAAGTAGACCTGTCTTTGTTATGTAATGATGATTATGGATATCATCTTTTGTAGCTTGTCATCGTTTCTAGAATTTTTTACCCTTTTAATAATAAACGAGGACATTGTGATTGTAATGTTAATATTACCCCCCCCCCCAGATATTTTCAAGGATGAGTCCTTATACCCTTGGGAGAGCAGCTTGCGTCTGTCGAAAGTGGAGATATACTATTCGTAACCCTGTGTTCTGGCGGCATGCATGCCTAAGGGCTTGGCAGGTAACTGTATAATGACTGTCTATCTTTTCATTATTGATGTGTGTTTTTTTCTATTCTTATATTTTGTCTTTGCGCTTCAGCTAAATGGAATTGTGGAAAATTATAAGATTCTCCAATCAACGTATCATGGCGTATGGCGGAAAATGTGGCTCTTAAGACCAAGACTTCGAACTGATGGTAAAGTATTCTGTTTGTTACTTTATGTTGCTGTGTTTTACATCATGTTTGTAATTTCCCACAAATCTGCAGTCTGCACCATAAGATTGGGAAAAAATAATTCTTTTCAATGAAATGCTTCCAAATTTAAGGGTTGCCCCTAATCTTAAACCTCAGGTAAGAAACTCTAGGCTCAGGGGTACGAGAAATCACTACCACAAGAAGAAAGAAAATGATCACAATCATACCTTAAGCATAAGAACTAATCAAACCTTTCAATGTGTTAGCATCAATGGTATCTGGAATCTGGATGGGTGCGGGTTTGGCTGACGCTAATCAGAGTTCAATTAAAATTTCTCTAGCGAGTTCTAGAGTTTCTTTTACGTATTAGTATATGAATGCTAATGTTATGAATCTTCTATAACTTGTTTGTCTTAGATCGAGTCTTGTTTTAAATTTGTGTTTTTGATTCCCAGGGCTTTACGTCAGTCGGAATACCTACATTCGTACTGGGATTGCAGAGTGGAGAACAACCAATCCTGTGCATATTGTATGGTTTTTTCTAATTTAAGTTGCTTTAGTTTTTCATTGTATTCTCTTTTCTGCTCAGTAGAAGGCCAACAATACCTTTGAGATTCTGATCAAATTATTTGTAATAGTATTATGAAAGGAAGGATAATGTTGGAGAAGGATGAAATATATATCTATAGCTAATGATCAAATGTAAGATCATACTGTTCTATCCCATTCCAACGATGTAGTGGATAGCAGTCCTATACTGCTCTTCACTGAAGTAGCTTAAGTAATCTAAGTTTAGAGCATTGGATCTCCGCTTTTTCACATTGTTTGTAATTTCTGTAATCGTGTAATGAAAACTCTTGATTTCATTCTGCAGGTTTGCTATTACCGGTACATGCGATTTTATCCTTCTGGGAGGTTCCTATATAAGGTCATAATCTTGGAATAGTTGTTTTCCAACCTTAGCAATTTTGGAATTACTTTATTATTGAAGAGTCTGCTTACTGTTGTGGTTTTGTTAACAGAACTCATCACAAAAAGTAAAAGATGTTGCAAAATACATGAATGTTCGTTCAGCAAGATCTGATAGTGTTTTCAGCGGACAGTACACACTTTCTGAAGATAAGGTCAGTTGCCACTTTTTCCATCACTTCTTTTCTAGATTCTAATGTTGTAACCTGAGGAGAGTTCATGCTCTCATCTTTTGCTGATTATGTGATATATGGCTATCCACTGAGCTACGATTTGTTAGTGTGTGAAGTTAAATGTTTCGTTACTGGATAACTGATTTAGTTGTTCCACTCACAGGTTGAAGCTGCTATTTTGTATCCTGGCTTACGCCCAACTGTTCTAAGAATCCGCTTGAGGTATTTTCCTAGTTATTTCTTTCTTCATGAGGTCCTTTAGCGCACCCCCTTTTAAGTTTACGAAGATGGAGAACATTTTTATCAACTCTTAAAAAAAACTATTTCTTTTATAATTGATATTATAAATGATATTTTATGTGCTACTGGTCAATCCTTCCATGATAAAACTACTTCATTTTATTTGTCAACCCGTCAACATCTGTGATAAGATCTCGAATAAACTTGTTTACTATGAAAAGTGTTAAATCTATTTTATAAATTCAAACAGAATTGTCTTAAAAAATTCCTGCCAAAAAGCAACTACTCCCATGCAACAAATAATTTTTTATTCTTCAATATATTATTCCCAAGCATATTAAATTATAGTATTACATGACTGCTGTGTGTTTCAGAGGCACAGTTTTTTTAATCCGGAGGCACAGTTTTTTAAATAGTAATTGTGAATATCTCTCGACTATTTGTTGGACCGTGTAACTGCTATGTGTATTGTGAATGTATCTTCTCATACAAGGAACATTGCATGTTATATGAATCACTGCCACTAGAGCCATAGGCAGTACGAGTCTAGCACCTTACTTCGTATTCATGGCGACAAGAATGAGAGGTCTTGAGTGTACAGTTAAGGTTTGTCTTGTGTGTTGTGATGATTGTTTGTATATTCCTCACTTTCCTTCTAACTAGATTTTGCTCTGGAAGATTAATATCTAGATGGTAGATTATTGGGAAGTCCTTTTTAATATAACCCCATGTAATCCATATCTTTTAGCTGTATATTCTATAAAACAACCTTATGTTGTGTTTAGAGAATTGTGTCATCTGATCAGCCCTTAGGTGTTGGCCAATTATTTAGTTCACACATACTATATCTCAAAAAAAATACTATAGTATTTCTTTGTATTTACCATCTTTGTGATTCATGCCCTTAAAAATAGGTTAAGGGGGACTATACAAGGCGCCAACAATAGAATGGACCTGATATCACTCGTTACAAGCGGCGTGAATGACGCGGAGGCCAGTAGCTCCGACGATGACATCCTCGGAGTAGTCGAAGGGTGGCAGGAGGATGAAACCCACAACCCTGACGTCCCTGCAGTTTCACACAAGAGGGGTCTCACACCCTTTGTCTTTGTCCCATTTGATGAAGTAAATCGTGATCTATTCCTCGTTCTTCCACCATTGATCGTTTCATCTTCGTATATTGACATCTATCTTTTGCATGTGTTATAGGTTGAAAATTCTGTTTTGAACCTGTCTGTGGATAAGATGGACTATTTTGTACCAGGCTAATCGCGGTCGCTGCCCTTTTCGGAGAAGCTTTTCGTGTAAATAGAAAGGATTGTTGGCGTTGGTTGAATTGCTAGTTGTCTGCTGAAATGTGTGATTGTATGCAATGGTGGTCGAAAACTAGTAGTAGTATTCAAGAACTAGGGTTGATCATGTGATAGATAATGTATAAATTTTAGATTTGTAGTAGTAGAAGAAGCCTACTTTGGTCATGCATCTACTACAGAATCCCATCATATGCCAAAATGTGGACATTTAAACAATACTAGTAGTTCGGTGATTCAAGTTATCAAAATGTGGCTGCCTATCAACGTATCTATCGAGGGATTCGTATGTATTTATTCCTTTCCAATCAAGGGTTTTATTCATTTCGTAAGCAAAACGATGTCATTTTGCTTCAATTTAGCATTCCGGTAAACTTTTGTGAAAAATCTATACATATATAAAAGACGAGCTTTGGGCATAATTTTAAATATTTATTTGTTTTGGGTCTCATTGCAATTAATCTAAATTTAATGCATTTAGAAATTTAAAATCACATACGGCAGTTTAATATGCACTACTATAAATGTAATCCACAATGTGAAAAAATTAATCTCAATCATGCGTTTAGGAATTTGTATTAATATTATGTAGTAGTAATGCCCAATTCAATCAGATATAAATTGCATATTAATTATTATTTATTAATTATTAAATCAATGTGACTGCCGTTAGCGCAATTGAAATTAATATTAGTAAATGCTAATAATTCTCAATTATTGCAACGCTTTGCTTCATAAGTATATTTAAATATCGAGTCTATCATTTTCAACCTCCATTTTTATGGTCATTTTCTTCCAAGTTTTCTATTTTGTTCTTTTCTTATTTGTTTATGCTTTCTAATTATGTTTATTCGTGTTTAGGTCTACTTTTTGAGCTTGTGGATTCTGCTTCGAATACAATTGATATGACACTGGAACAAAAAAGAGAGTAACAAAAGGAGGAAGTTTTGCTTGACAACCGTCTTTATATTCTTTGAAGGTGTTATTTTTTCTATTATCTAAACTAAATTTTGTTCAGTTGTCATTTGAATGTGCAAGGCTTAATGCAAATAAGAATGCACTCCATGTAGACGATAATGAAAAATGAGCATTCAACGGCAAGGTCTTGCATGGTCAGTAGTTGGGATAACAACACGAACAGGATTTGTGCAATGTATTCATGGATCCATGATGTCGATATGGTGCTCATATTTTATTGTGTTTCCGTTTGTTATCAACCCTTTATATGTTTGAAAATCTTATATAGCTATCTATTATTTGTGAATTCTATCATAATCTTATTTAGGCTATTTCATGTTTCCTTTGAAAATTGCAAAAAATTCAACATGAAGCAGAAGGTGGAGGCGCTACAAGCGTGAAGAAAGGAAGCTATCATTTTTTTAAAACCTGATTGACTCTATTAAATAGAAATAGGTCAATTTGATGGCTACCTTAATTCAATTAGTGGGTTTCAATATAAATTGGCTCAATTTATTCAATTCAATTTATATTTGTATAACTGTATTCGGCTGAATTATTTAATGCTAAGAAATTATTGTAGAAGGATTTAATTAGGTCTTACAGTTTGAGGTTTTTCATAATTTTCTGTATAGATTTAGGTTTTGAGTTTTAGCATATGGAACCCAATTATAATATTTTGGAAAAAATAGGACTCTAGGTGTAATAAAAGGTAATATTACTTTTAAATATTACTATATATTAAAATACATAAATATATAGAATTAAATCATTTACTGAATATCTTATTCAGTGTACTTTTATGTGACGTATACTAAAAACAAAGTACATATTGTATGGATATTTTATTCACGCATACGAAATATATCAAAATAATGTTGGAGCAATAATATAGAAAAATCAAAAAAATAAGTTAATGCAAAATAAATATAGAATGACCTATTTATATAGGTGACTAGTGAGAAATCAATTAAAAATAAATTATATAATAAAAAATAAAATTATAAATATATAACATAAGAAAGAGAATAAAATCTCAAATTTTTATTATACAAATGGATTAGGACATTGCCTAACCTGTGATTAGAATTATCAATCTGATAAACTTTGTGCACTGACAAATATGTGTACATTATTAATTATAGTGATAAATGGATTAAAGTTAAACTATAATTTATATTTCAATTCTACTGATAAATTGAATATGACTTTATGAAATTTAAATTCTTAATTTTCTGTAATTAATATAAAATATTTAGTTTAATTTAATTTTAGGTTTAATACTCATACACAATATTTGTGTCTTATATTACTGATGAATTTCTTGAATTTATTACTATTTTTTTGTAGTATAAGATTAAATTATTATTACACACATTTATTTGTATTAATTTCTTATAGCATGTAGGTATTACTTAATTTTTTAAACTTTAGACAAATATATAAATTAATGGTTCGTGCATAGCACGGGTATTACACTAGTAGATATAATGTACGTGCTTAAATAATGAATTATTTTGACAATTTCTTTAAAGAGATATTGTTTAAAGTTTATGGCAAATACCAAAACCAATATCCTTCTTTAAACGTGTCATCAATCGCAATAAAGCTGAAAAACAAACCTCTTTTTAAAAATCTAAATAAACCCTATAGTTAAGCTTCGTTAGTAACTAAAAAAAAACTCATATATGAATTATTTTAACCATTTCTTTAAACGTGTCATCAATCGCAATAAATCTGAAAAACAAACCTATATTTCTGATTTGGATTTTCTTAAATTCTAAATAAACCCTATAATTAAGCTTTGGTAGTGCTACTAGTACTGAACTATAAAAACCTTTCCTTACGTAAAAATAGAATCAAAACCCATCTCTCTCTCTCACTCCCACACAGTGGAGAAATAAAGCTTCCTCTATTTCAAGGGTGGTGCAGTGGAAAATGTCGAGTTTGGGGGCAGGCAGTGTTGGAATTAGTAGTTTATACGTTCCAAGACATTGGAAGGATACTTTTATCTTCTCTAGAGAATATGTCATTAGTAGAGTATGTTTCCAAGTATCTATTTCCTAGGTACATTTAAGTAGTCTTCTCCTATATATAGGAGTGTATTTTGTACTCTAAATAATTAATACAAAACAATGAAATACAATTCCTAGTTCAACATGGTATCAAGAGCAGCTTTTCGATCCAAACAATCCAAAATTTTCTTTTGAACTCAGATTTTTGAAATCATCATCGTTCTACCCTTCTCAAACCTTTCAACCAAAATCCGGCAAAAGTCCGATCAAATTCAGCCTCTCCTACAGCCAAAAACAGTCAGCCAAAATCAAGTGAGCATCAAAAAATGTCCAAAACAATCGAAACAGTAAACATAGGGATCAAACTCGATGGGAGAAACTTCCCAGTTTGGTCTCGGCTTATGAAAGCAGCCATAGGAAGCCGGGAGAAGCTGGAACACATCGAGGGGGACTCACAGCCGCCTCCCGACGACCTGAAATTCAAGCAATGGCAGACCGACGATTACACAGTATACTCTTGGCTTATTCAAAATATGGAGCCAAAATTAGTGATGCAATTCGCCCAACATCAAACAGCGAAAGGAGTATGGAAAAGCCTCACAACAACGTTCGAGGTCAGAGCAGATCCGCTCCAAGTATACGACCTCGACACCAAAGTAAGCAGATTTTCTCAGAACGATCAAACATTGGAAGACTACTGGAGTGAGATGCAAAGCTTATGGGTAAACATTGAAACAAGAAAGCCATGTCCATACACATGCTGCGATAAGGGAGTCGCAACTTACCAACGGGAGAACGAGAAGAGAAAGCTATACCAGTTTCTATCTGTCTTGAATGACAAACATGATAGGCTACGACGGGAATTACTCAAGGAATCCCCGGAGCCAACCGCAGAAACAGCGTTCGCCGCCATCAAACAAGAGGAGAATCGCACTCAGATCTGGAAACCGGCGACTCAGGAGTCGGGTTTCTCCGATATAGGGTCGGGATTCGGCGCTAGGAACAGCGGAACACCGCAATTTTCCCGACCGAACAGGGGACCTCCACCACCGCCGCACAAAGCAACACCACCATCAAATCGGACCGGAGCAAAAATCGACAAGTCAAGACTCGTCTGCTCTCACTGTGGCATGACAAAGTACACACGGGAGACATGCTTCCACCTCATTGGCTTCCCGGAGTGGTGGGAAGATGGCCACAAAGAGAATCGGAACTCAAAAGCGAAAGGAAAGATGGTAATCGTAGGACAGGAGGCACCTCAAGACTCAAAATCTCCGGCGGCCAACCAGGAGGTTGCCTACGCCGGAGGAATCAACGGGAGAACAGAGGCGGCTCCGAGGTGGTGGGCCGCTCAAGTACAGACGGAAGGAGGAGAAGGAGGAGAGAAAATGAAGGAGGCGGCGGATGAAGAAGGTAAAGGGTTTAGGTTTTTTAACCTAAACCCTTCTCTTTTTCCTATATATCAAAACAACCCCCAAGATATTAAAATTGCTCCTATCATCCCCGAAAATTGTGATTTCTTAAAAATTACCCTCCTCGAAAAAAGGCATACTGATATTCTCTGCAAAAATCATTTTTCTGTACTTGAAAATGACCCTACCATTGCGATTTCGTGTCAAGTAAGAGAAATCAGTAGACATAAAGATAGGAGATGGATTTTTGATTGTGGAGCTACTGACACTATGACATTTGACAAGTCCGATTTTGAGTCTTTTCATAAATCCCGAAGGACACATGTTGAAACAGCTAATAGAGAAATCTCACCAGTCGAAGGAGCTGGCACGGTCCAAATATCCCCAAATTTGAAAATCTCAAATTGCTTATATGTTCCATCTTTGACTCAAAAACTAATGTCTGTCAGTAAAGTTACGAAAGAACTAAACTGTGCTCTCCTAATCCAGTCTAAATTTTGTGTTCTTCAGGATATTCGGACCGGGACGATTATTGGGCGTGGCACTGAACGTCACGGGTTGTACTACGTGGACGAGGAAGCTCAAACTGGCAGGGAGATGTTGACTCACGGAGCTACAGAACGGGATGCATGGCTGTGGCATAGGCGGTTAGGACACCCGTCATTTAGCTATCTGCACACTTTATTTCCCTCATTTTCTAAACTTGAGCATCTTAATTGTGAAACATGTGTGTTGGCAAAAAGTCATAGACATTCTTTTCAATCCAGAAATACGAGGGTTGACTCTGTTTTTTCCTTGATTTACTCTGATGTTTGGGGACCTTCACCTGTTATTGGGGGAAATGGGTTAAAATACTTTGTCTTATTTATTGATGATTGCACAAGGATGACATGGGTTTATTTCCTGAAAAAGAAGTCTGATGTTTTCTCAAAATTCACAGAATTTTACAAAATGATCCAAACTCAGTTTCAAAAGAACATTAAGATTCTTAGATCTGACAATGGGGGGGAATTTGTCAACACTCAAATGAAACAGTTTTTTGCCGAAAAAGGTCTCATTCACCAAACTTCCTGTGCATATACCTCAGAACAAAATGGTGTCGCTGAAAGGAAAAATAGGATCATTCTAGAAATGACGCGATCAATTATGCTTGATTCTAAAGTACCAAAGTTTTTTTGGCCAGAAGCTGTTGCCACTTCAGTCTATCTTCTTAATAGACTTCCCACAAAAATCCTGAAGCTCCAAACCCCGATCTTTGAGTTATCCAAACTTACCACTGTGCCCGCACCCTTATCCCTTCCACCTCGTATTTTTGGGAGCTCTGTCTTTGTCCACATTCCAAAACATGAACGATCCAAACTTTCTCCTTGTGCAGTTAAATGTGTCTTCATAGGATATGGGATAAATCAAAAAGGCTATAGATGCTTCGATCCAAAGAAAAGACAGATTTTTACTACAATGAATTGTGATTTTTTGGAATCCGAATTTTTTTACCATACCCAACTTACCAGTCAGGGGGAGAAATCTAGTGACCCGCTAAGTTGGTTGCCTATGCCAAATGTCAACATTCCTACTGCAGCTCCACCCGAGTCAACTGTTCCTGCTGCCGAGCAGGCCTCGCACACTCCAATGCAAACCGTGGGGCTCAGTGACACACCCACTATCCCTCCGAAATCTGAGGTAAACATTCCTAGTAATCAAGAAAGTTCTTCTTCTTCTAACAATGATGATACAGAGACGAACGCTATAGATGGGGATACCGGGAGGTACATCTTGCCGGATCGGATCAACAGGGGAGTACCACCAAAACGATACTCCCCCGAGAAGGACAGGTCCAGGGCAAGATATGCAATTGGAAATTTTGCCAAGGCCAATCTTTCCAAAATGGCCCGGGCATTTGAAGACGCTCTATACGAAGAAGAAGAGATTCCCCAAACAATTGAGGAAGCATGGAAAAGCAAGAACTGGAGAGAAGCCATGAAGCTGGAAATGGGTGCACTTGCACGAAATAATACATGGGAAAAGTGTACGCTTCCTGAAGGAAAAAGGCCCGTGGGATGTAGATGGGTGTTTACAATCAAAAGGAGACCGGATGGGACGATTGAACGATATAAAGCTCGCCTGGTGGCCAAGGGGTACACACAGACCTACGGTGTTGATTATTCAGAAACTTTCTCACCAGTAGCCAAGATGAATACTGTTCGGGTGTTACTGTCAATCGCAGCAAACAAAGACTGGCCTCTGCATCAACTGGATGTAACCAATGCCTTCCTCCATGGAGAACTGACGAAGGAAGTATATATGGAAGTCCCTCCTGGATTTGGCGAAGAATTTGAAAATGGAGAAGTATGCAAACTGAAAAGAACTCTATATGGGTTGAAGCAATCCCCGAAAGCCTGGTTTGGGAGGTTCACTGAAGCAATGAAGAAATATGACTATTCTCAGAGTAATGCGGATCATACTCTGTTCATCAAAAGAAAAGGAGAAAAGATCACATGCTTGTTGATTTATGTGGATGATATGATCATCACCGGAAATGATTCAGAAGAGATAGAGGTGTTGAAGAAAAACTTGGGATCTGAATTTGAAATGAAAGATTTGGGGTATCTAAAGTATTTCTTGGGAGTTGAAGTAATGAGGTCACCGCAAGGGATTTTCATTAACCAGAAGAAGTACATTTTGGATCTCTTGGCAGAAACTGGAATGGTGGACTGCAAGCCGGCCGAAACACCTATGGCTACAAATCACAACTTGAAAATAAATGAAGAATCAGCATTGGCAGATCGTGGGAGGTATCAACGACTGGTAGGGAAGCTAATCTACTTATCTCATACAAGGCCAGATATAGCCTATGCAGTGAGTGTTGTTAGCCAATTTATGCACCACCCTCAGATCGATCACATGGAAGCAGCGGTTAGAATTGTTAGGTATCTAAAGGGTACCTTTGATCATGGAGTCCTATTCAAAAGAAACGACCACTTGGAGATCCATGGTTACACAGATGCAGATTGGGCAGGGAATCCAGTCGACAGAAGATCAACTGCAGGATATTTCACGTTTGTTGGAGGAAACCTTGTATCTTGGAGGAGTAAGAAACAGAAAGTCGTAGCATTGTCAAGTGCAGAAGCGGAGTTCAGGGGAATCAGAAGTGGTCTCATGGAAATATTGTGGCTAAGGATTGTTATGAACGAATTAGGCTTGTTATCCCCTAAAACTTGCCAACTTTTTTGTGACAACAAGGCTGCAATTAGCATTTCTGAGAATCCAGTCCAACATGACAGGACCAAGCATGTCGAAGTCGACCGACATTTCATCAAAGAAAACATTGAAGCTGGGATTATTGCTTTTCCCTTCGTCCGATCTGGAGATCAACTTGCAGATATTCTTACCAAGGCAGTTGGAGCGAAGAATTTTGCGAATGTGCTCCGCAAGTTAAGTATCGGGAATCCCGTCACTTAACTTGAGAGGGAGTGTTGGAATTAGTAGTTTATACGTTCCAAGACATTGGAAGGATACTTTTATCTTCTCTAGGGAATATGTCATTAGTAGAGTATGTTTCCAAGTATCTATTTCCTAGGTACATTTAAGTAGTCTTCTCCTATATATAGGAGTGTATTTTGTACTCTAAAATAATTAATACAAAACAATGAAATACAATTCCTAGTTCAACAGGCAGCCCGTACAAAAGATCCGACTGCTTCAAAATTGGCATTTGGTATTGGTATCTGTAAGTGTAAGCTACCGATTTGTGCGTATATCTACCCCTATCCCTATTATAATTGATTTAGAGTTGTTTTCAGGCATTTACATCAGGCTTTTCCCCGAGCCGTCTCGGGTTGCCAAGGAGCAGCGCTTCGTCATTCGTGTTTCCTCCTCCCCTCCCAACAATCGCAAGCCCTACGTTTCTCCCAGTGCGTATCTCTTTGTTGAATTTGTGATAGATTCAATATTTTTAACCTCACAACTGCAAATTCATTTTACTTGTTATCTATGCCTGCACTTCATGAGATACTAATTCGTTCTAGTCATGACTTTGCTTGATGTTGAGTTTCTGGACCTTAAGATCTGCCCTATAAATGTGAGTGTTGTTGCATATTTTTACTAGGATTACAACTTACACTGCTGAACTTCAGGGTGGACAAGGCAGTGCTATATGGCCCAGCGATGGCGTCTTGCAATGCCAAGCAAGCCGAAACACTCTCAGATGTCTCAGTCGCATGCCATCAACTCATCCGATGGATCACTACAAGCTCACAAAGCTATTCTCGCTGCTAGTTCTCCAGCATGATCTCAAGGAGAAAAAGTCCTCAACAATCGACATTGAAGATATGACACGTGAATCCTGTATGGGACGATAAGCCAGGCAGGTTTCTGGAAGCACCGCCTAGCATTGCTGAGCGCAGCAAACAAGTACGACATCGCTGACTTGAAGGATACCTGCGAAGAGAGCCTGCTAGAAGATATTAACACGGGAAACGTGCTCGTGAGACTACAAGATGCTTGGCTCTACCAGCTTGATAAACTCAAGAAGACGTGCGTGATGTACTTGCTTGATTTTGGCAGGATATATGATTTGGAAGAAGAAATGAATGATTTCTTCAGGCATGCACACACAGATCTAGTTGTAGAGATGTTCCAAGAGTTACTTGCAGCATCATCCAAACCAACATTAAAATTTACTACTCTTAATAAAGTATGAGAAGAGAATGATTCATTTCTTTCACGTTGGATATGGTTAATCGGGATTTGTTTTGCCCAATTATCTATTTTTCAACAGAGCTATTTATTAAAAAAATGAGTAAAAAATATCATCTGAATTAATGGGAATCAATATAATTGACATGATTGGAAAACGCCAACAATGTATTTTACAGAATTTTTTTTTATTTTTATTTTTAGATTATGGATTAATTTTAAGTAATGTAATTCATAATTATGTTTAATTTAAAAAGATTAATTAAAGTCTAATTAAAATGAAGAAAATCAAGAGAGCTACACTGTGCGGACGTCTGTGAACGAGCCTGCCTCCATTTGAACAAATCTTTATTCATTAGAGAATCATCTTCCGAGCTTTTTCTAGAAGTATGGCGAGGGTTACTTTTGAGCCGTAGTGCATGTGCTTGGTCATCGCTTCTGAGAGATTTTCTCTACCTTGAAAAAAATAGGAACACCTTATGATTTGAACCAATAACCATCTTTCAGGATTCAACTAACAGTACTTGCTCCGTCCCTGGAGACTAACAAGGGGTAGTACGACTGTACGAGAATATTCTATTAAATTGTGCAAGTAAAAATGTCGGTAGGACTCATTAGTACTCACATTTAGCATATTTTTTAGGATTGTGTTAAAATGACAACACCTCTTAAAGTGACACCGTGACACCACACATACAATAATATTATAAACATTACACAACAATATTATAAACGCTACACAACAATCTGTAGATTGCTGTATAATGTGTCGAATATTGCTGGCCGAGAAAAATTGTTGTATAAGGTGTAGCATATTGCTGGCCGTCTTTTTTGGATTTTTTTATTTTTTTTTGGCAACGTGGCAGCTTATTATTCGTCCACGTGCATAAATGATTGGCTATGAATGGTGGTATGATGTTATTTTAAGAGGTGGTGATACCCTAACACTCCCCTTTCGTACAGAGTCATATATATAGACAATTAGGTTAATGTAAAAATTACTCCATCTATCACATCGAAGATAATTTACTTTCCTTTTTGGTTGTCACAACCAAGATGACCCATTATTAAAGATATAAATATATTTATCTTTACTTTATCCTCTCTATTACTTGATTCTATCCACTCAACACGTAAAATTAATTTGCTCACGCCGCGTAAATAAGATTCGTCTTCTTTAAGACAAAGTGGAGTACTTTTTAACAATTTTTTTTCATCGTTTCTCCAATCCATCTTTTGCAACCTTCTTAATCTTCCAACCTTTGCCAATTCGGTTTTTACTTTTTAGTAGCATCAACTTAGTAAGGACTGAATACAATTTGCAACAATTCCGATAATTCGATGGTAACAAAATGCAAGACTTGCCACAATTTGAAACAAACATCAAGAAACCATCTTAACTCAATAAGCTTTTGACAATCCATAATTTTCAATCAAACAGGATTTGATATCGCCCTAAACTCTAAACCTTAAACCCTAATCTTGCCGATGTCTGAGCTCAACACCGCTCTTGCTCCGTGCAAAAAACTTCCCAAAACCATTCCTGCTCTTGGCAGCAGTCACATGAATGGTTGACAAAGCCAATGACTCCTCGCTGCCCATCGTTGTAGAATGGCTCGTCTCATCCCAAGAAGGCACATTTGGCATGCTTGAGAACAATGCCCCATTGGGTACATTGGTCGTGTCTATCAAGAAATCTTCCAGCGTAGCCAGAGACTTGAGCTGCATTCCAAGAGACGCTATCGTCCTCTGACATTCCGCGAGTTTGTCAGCAGCCACGGCTAGATCCTCCTACAGCAAAAGAGTAGGTATAACAAACATTGCATGAACCAAGTTAAAAACGAAGCATTCGACACTCCAAAGGCAGCAGCAGCAGCCCAACCTGTTTTATCTTAAGTTCACCATTTGAATTTGGTGTGTTCTTCTGTAAGACACTCTCAGTCTCCAATTCTTGACACTTGGTCGACACTTCTGCTGACAACATCCGTTCGTCTTGGATTTCTGCGTTCAAGAAATCGACATTTACTGACATGGTCCTTGCTTCAACTTCCAATCCAACAAGTTGAGACTCTAGCAGCTCCTTTGCCTCGGTCACGGCCTTAAGATCCTTCTGCAGCTCCTCCGACTTCTTTTCAGCTGCCCTGACCGATCCTTGGCTTTCGTCTAAAGCAGCATCAAGTTCAGCCCTCTCAGCTTCCATCTCCTCCAACTTCTTTTCCAATTCAGCTAATTGTTCAGTCATCGAATCGAGCTCAGCTCTAAGCAGACGACTATCCATAAAAATGGATTCCCCCGAAGCAGACTCACACAATGTAAGAGGTGTACTGTTCTTAGTATCAGGCAGTGCAGCCAGGCGCTCCATCTCGAGAAAATCATCCATCATATCAAATTCAACAGTGCAGGCCGTTAGACGACTTGGCAAGAGTTTCTCGTTTTTGAACTGATCGAGCTCTGCAATCAAGGCTGATGCCCACGAGTCCAAACAACTTAGTTCTGACCCGTTCCTGCCCATGTTACTCGTCCTACAAACATCCATCTCTACTGCATTCAGCCTCTCCCCACTATCCGAGCGACTATCTGTTAAAGAATCAGCATAGAAATGGGAAGGCGGAGTGGGAATCAAATTGTTCAGGGGAGACGATTTTCGAGCAAGAGATTGAAGCCTTCTGCATTCAGCTTCAAGTTTAGCAACCTTCTTAATACTCTCCAACTGCAGCTTGCTAGCAGTTTCTGCAGCTTGAATGCTTAAATCCCTTTCGACTATTATGCTTTCTAACTCCTTGCATCACCTCTTGCTTCAGGAGCAAGTTCTCTTTCTCCATACTCTCGAGAACTAGAAGAGACTTCGCGTTAACAACAACAGAATTTCTGTTTTCTGTTGCTTTGGCTCTGGCCTGGAGTTGAGCAATTTGCTTCTCTAGTTCAACTTTTTTGGACTCCCACTCGCTATTTCCCTCTGCAATGGCATCAGAAATTCTCTTTTCCTGCTCGTCTCGTCCTTGTCTCAGCTGTTTGACGCATTCATTGAGAGCGCCATCGAGATGGGTGACTCTAACTTCAAGGCTCGCATTCTGATGCAATGCAACCTCGAGCTGCTGCTTCAATGCTGCCACTTCGTTCTCTGCCTTCTCCCACCCTTGCAGTGCAGAATTAGTCGTTAAAACAACTAAAGAGGAAAATTAAGCAACAAACACGACCAAACTCTCTGAAAAACGCTCACCGGCAACAGCTTCTTCAGCAACTTTAGCATGCTGCTTGACAAGTTCTTCTTTAGCACTGACATTGACAAGAGCAGCTGATAGCTTCTCCATTAGCCTCTTCACGTTCTCTTTTGCTTCATCGTCATTAAATGAAAGTGTAGACATGATTTCCGGCGACTGCACACTACTATTTAGAGATTCTCTTGACTCATCCTGCTTCCGGAAAATAAACATATCAATAGAAAGAACCAAACACATAGAGATTCCTTTGCTCCACAACCAGTCAACGAGATCTTTCTAAACACTTCCATTCTTTTTCTCAAAACAAACAATCACCATGCCCATTGAATAAACACATCACAGTTTCAAACATGTGATCCTAGTTATAACCATGTTCATTGTCCACTACAACATCGGATCAAGAAACCAACCATCGTAGTTTCAATAGTAACGGAATGATGCAAGCAAACAGAAATCAGTTGTGCTTTACTTACTAATCGAATATTCCAACACTATTTCATTTTTGTAATAACAAGTAGACTAAACTATGCCAGTCAGCTGAGGACGAACATATACTAATTTCAAATATAGTGATCCTAGTCATAACCATGTTCACTACAACATCTCATCACAAGACAGAGAATGTAGCACAAACTATTAGTCATAGCTCAAGCACTGTTGCTCGAAAACACATTGAAAGCAGATGGATTCAAGTTTCAACAGCACCACGACGAGTCGACAACTCAATGCCAATGTACTAGTTTTTCAAGAAGCAAACAAAAACTTCAATACTTCCCAAAATACACAAGTAAGCTAAACTATGTCAGATGAGGACGAACGCATATCTACCTGCTCGTCCGAGTATCTCTCAGAAGGAGAAGAAAATGATCCTGAGCTCTCACATTCACCAGGGCTACTCTCTGAGGACGCGTTTTATAGACAGGATAAACATGGAAACGGTTTATAATCAGGGTTATTCCATTGTTTTATAGCCTGGATAAAATAAAGCAGCGGCCCGAAAAAAAGTCGGCGGCCTGTCCAGGCCCGCGTGAACAGTGCGTCTTTTCACTATTTGGCTGGGTGAACTTATCCACCAAAAATTGCAAGGTTTATTTACTGTTTGAGGTGGATTTCCCTCAACCCCTTCATTTTTCCAAACTCCCACTCTCCGCTGAATTGAACGCTCAATTTTCAAACCCCTTTATTTACTGTTTGAGGTGCACATCGATGACCACTCATTATGCCATGGCTGCCGCTGCCATCCACTCTCTCTCGAGCACCCCTCTCTACTCGCATTCACGTCTCTCCCCACCGTCGCCGGCTCCATGGCCGCCGTCGTTCGTGACCTAGCGGTACTGGTGGCGGTCGTCGAGTTCGGGAAATCGGCAATTATAATTTCCTAGAATGAAATCTGAGTCTTCTCTCTCACAAATGGATTTCCATCATACCCTTCCATTCCCCCAAACTCTCTCACAGATGGATTCAGAAAATTGGGTAGCTATGAATTGAATTTACAGATCCGAGCCTCCTTTGAAACATTTTTTTTTTCGATTTTGTTAAGATTCTCGCTCGTAAATTTTGGTCTTGTATCGATCTTTTTGATGGATTCTGTGTCGATTTTATTGGGTCGAAATTCTGGGTTGAAATTCATGATGATGAAGATGATATTTGCTTGAAATTTTGGGTTCAAATTCTGGTAATTGAATTTCTGGGTTCATGTTCTTGTATTTCAAGTTTTGGGTTCATTTTCTCTTTAGCTTTTTGGGTTCTTGTATTAATCCCAAAAATTATCAAGTCTATAAAACAACACTATGAAAAACGTTATCCATACATTATCATACTTTTGGCCCGAAAAATTTATCTTAATTTAACAATCATGTTATATCCCATCCACGCTATAAAACGAGTCCTAAGGTCTTCTCTTCCATATCCATTTCCTCTTTTCCGTCTTTATTTTTAAAGAAATACCAATTCAAATCCTCAATCATTAAGTTATAAGCAAAATGCAAAGTGAAACTGGAACCCATGAACTAAAACAACACTAATTGATTTAATCTTCAAAAAATGAATTCGAATTGAACTTGCTGCAGTTTTTGCTTCCAATCCAACTCACTTTCCCGTTCAAACTTCACTCCTTCTCAACATTTGCGAAAATGAAATCAAACAAACATTTTCCATGAGAATCTTCCTTTAAACTGAACTGAAGTCTTCTTTTATGAACAACTAGTATTATCACTCGTGCTATGCACGGGTCATATAATTTTTATTTATTGAATATAAATTTGAAATAATTAAACATAACAAACTAAGAGAGAGGTAGAGTATAAAAAATAATTAAAGTATTGTCAGTGAAGAATGACTCTCATCTCATTAGAGTGAAAAGGGTTTTCAAAATTGGAAAATGCATATTCTTATGAAGAAAGAATGCATGTTCTTGTGGGACGAAGGGGGTACTATTTTCTAAGAAATTCGTCCTTAGTCCACGATCTACAAAGGAATTATAGATCGACAACAAAATTTCTGGCTACATTTGTTTAGCTATTTTGATTTTTCTTTTCGTTAATAATAATGTTCCTTTTTTTATATTAATTTTTTTTTCTACTTTAGATCTACAAAATAACTGTAGATGGCAGCTAAACTTTGCCTTATATTTTTATAGGTTATTAATTTTGTGTTCATATGATCAAAGATAGAATTCCGCTATCATTTGATGGAACACAATACATCTTAAAAAAATTACTGTATTGAATATAGATGAATTTTTTTATAACAAAATTCCAACATTCCTCACTTTTTGTAGATCTATACTGCACTTATTTTGCATGTGGCACATTTTCACTATGTTTATAAATTCACCGAAAATATTCGCTATACTTCATGGAAATTTTAAAAACTGTCGCGGACGATGTCATCAATTAAGTAAGTTTCTCCTGCACCCCCTGTAATTTCTATCCATTTTTATGGTTTTGTTCCGTGTTGGTCTTCATATTTTCATGCATTAACAAAATCATGTATTTGAATAAAATTTCATGAAATATATTGTATATAGAACGTCTTTAAAATTTCATGTATTTGGAATATTCTAATTATATCAAATTCATCTACATACCCTATATAATTTGTGGTACATTTTTTAAAATAATGCAAACTAAAAATAGATCTGAAAAATCAAACTTGCATGGCCTTCAACCTGCAAATATTGTAGTAATTGAATTTAATACTATTTTTTTATTATTAAAAACAATTTTGATTATTGTTTCAGCATACCACAAGCTCTTATCAGTGATAAATATGTTGCTTATTGAATTTATTGTTGTTCTCCTTGTTCTGTCTCTCTAGACTGATTCTCTTTATCCTCTGCCGTTTTTTTACAGATTCCTACAATTACCATGAACATGTTTTAAAAGATTAGTTCATCTATTTATGTGGCATTATATCTAAAATATATGCACAAAAAAAAAAAAGATAACAACCTAAATAATAATGAAAGCAAGATTAGACTCATAACTAAGAACGTGAACAACTGAGCTTATATATATAATCAAAGAGAAATCACTAATAGACATAGAAAATTAGTTCACGGTCAATTCTCTACCATTTATTTATACTGGTATATATAGAGAGTTTAACTAAGCTTCTTTTCTAAGCCATTATGTATGCACTACAAAATACAATGGTTATTGCACATAAAGTAATAATCGAAATCTAGTTTTGGAACAACTGTGAGATATTGAAAATTTATTTTATTTCAGGTCCAAATGCTTCTGCATTAGTACAAAGCCAAATTATATATTCTCCGATTGATTGATATAAGTGTTAATCTAGCATTTAGATTACTTTATTACACAAATGCTTATTCATTACACCATAGAATAAAGATGTTTACCATTTGGTTAATAATTAGAGCAATATAGAACCCAACGTTTTAACTATTGGGGCAATTTAATTTGTGGTATAAAGCTAATTATCTTGTGTCGGAAAGTAGGCCCATAGCTCACTTTTTTATTCACGTGGGCAGTGGAGAACACTAATCACACGCAATGAGTACTCAGCATATATGTTCTAATGTATACATTATGTTTGAGAATGATTTTTAATATTTAAAATATTGATTTGAAGAAATTTTATTAAAGTGGACGCCAAAATGAGATAACTAAAAAATGTGGCTTTATATATTTATAGATAGATTATATTTTATCTTTTCATCTAACAAACAAAATAAAATAAGATTGTTTTTTTAAATAGATAGAGTATGAAAATATGTTAAATTGACAGAAAAGAGGACCTCAAAAATAGATTAGATTTGGATGAAAATTGAAAATATTGGTCAATTTCCAGTTTTCCATCAACGTTTTATGCACCAGGCCATTTGATTAATGAGTAATGGACAACAAATAGTATATTTTTTATAAAAAATTATGGAAAAACAGAACCATACCAAAACTGAAAGGATTATGAATTTATCAATTTGGGGTATTTTTTATGGGAAAAATAGATGTTGCATCGGAAGGAGTACTATACATTTTAAGCCCAGAGCATAATCCTATACTTAGCATATGCATCAAAGTTTTTTATTACAGATTTACAGGGTTATGAAAAAAGTGGAACCTCCGGCCAACCAATTTGTCGGATCTCTGGCACATTTTTATCGCACGGCTAATACACCCAGGTATGTCAACGTCACCATATCGCTGTCATAATCCAGCTCCAGCGGGTACCCGTTGAGCAGGCGGTAGTCGTTCCCACGTTACACAGCCCTGCCTTCACTCGACTACTCCCTCTCGCAGCGGAGTACATCATTGATCATTTGTCTGCGACGCTCTCAAACTCGGTCTCGCTGCTGTCGCTAGCTTAACCACGCCCTCTCGCTACCTGCATTATCATGCTATCCATATGATCAAGGTATCTATTTTAAAAATGGGATTTCGTCTATTTAATTTGAATTTTTTGTTTGATAATAGATCATTTTGAAACTCTTTATTTTATCAAATCTAAAAATTGAATCAGGTGTTGACCTGAATAGAAAAAATTATCCCCTTCTAATACCTGATATTGACGGCATCACGTGGAGTTATTTCCATCTTCTTTGCCGCCAAATCTTGTTCGCTGCAGCTGTCGGATTTTTCATCTACTGCTGCGTGGCCTCTCAATTCTTCAGATCCTATGTAATTCAATTGTTCTAGTGTGTTGTGTATGGTAGGATGCTAAAAGATTTTGGCGCTATTTATAATGTCTGAAAACTTGGAGCAGTAATTTTTTTCCACAGTGGATAATACACAATCTCTCTTTTTTTCAGAGCACATGGCTCAAAAATGAGATTGAGAGAAGCTTTTTCCCCAATCGCCTTTACCTGATTAAATGCTCAATCAATCACTAAATTACTATTAATGCATTTGTGCTTTATTTCACTCTTTGCGTCTGCCACACGTTTTGCAGGCTGCAGCTTTATACATTTGCTACAGTCAATATCAATTCATAGAATAACAAAGATCAAATCACAGAAATAATGCAGTTAATACATGATCCAATAATTATACAATATGATTACCCAAAATTTTATTAAAATGGGCGCCAAAAGTGAACAGCCAAACTGTGGCTTTATATATGTATAAATTAATACAAATATAATAAATGATGAGCCAATTTCTTTGGAATTAAAACAGTATAATATAATCGACCTAACCTATAGAGAGAGAACATTACCTGGAATAAGAATTAAGAACACAACAATTCCACAACTTTGAATTTTGTTTTTGTTTAAAATCACTGTTGTCTTGTTCCCGCCCAACAACTTTATAACTTTATTTACTTCTTTGTAACACTACTTTTTTTTGGGTCCATTATTCCAAAGTTTAGAAAAGGTAAATAAGAAAAAGGTGACGATAAAAGTATCACTATCATATCATCAAAAATAAAACTACGGTACGAGTTTTCAGGGTCATATTCTAATGCTTATAGTCTCCTAATTCAAAATTAAGATCAAATCTTAGATTTTAAAATGAGTGGATAAGATTAAATCTTACGAATCTTAATAAATAATAGACAAAATATCAACAAAAGGGTAATATCATCATTATGTTATCATATGATCATTTTCGTGAATATTTTTTTATATCAACATAACGTATTACAAATATCAACTATATGACATAAGAATATCAACACTAGTACAAGAAAATATCAACACATATTTATTGAGATTTTTAAATGGTTTTATTGAGATTTTTACATGGTTTTATTGAGATTTTTTGATGTATTTGTTGATAAAAATCTGGTTATCAACATTTACGAAAACTAAAATAAAAAATATCAAATTTCATTATCCAAACGTCGTCGGAACATATGCAATTGAGATCTCGTTGGAATCCTTATAAAATTATCTTTAATTTGATATATTTTTTGCGGAAAAATAATTTAAATCGAGAGAGCTACGTAAATTTAAAGTTTTAAGATGATTTTAATAAGAGGAAATTGACATTAATACCCTCTAATTTTATTTATTAATTTTCTTAATTAAAAATATAATCCACGTGACATTATTTCAACCACTAGACCTTTTAATCTAATGGCTAATATTTAGTTTTAATTTAGAATTGCTAATTAGTTAGCAATTGATCACACTCCTAAATTTTTATACTCCCTCCGTTCCATAGTAATGGAGGCAAAACTTTTTGGCACGGAGATTAAGAAAAATTGTGTTAGCTAATTTAAGTAAAGAGAGAATAAAGTGGAAAATAAAAAAAGGTAGAGAAATGAAGATAGAAAAAAGTAAGAGAGAGTAAAGTAGGTGTGGAAAAATGTGTTGACTTTTACTAAAAAGGGAAATGACTCTATTATTATGGAATGGACGGAAATGAAAAAACGCCCCATTACTATGGAACGAAGGGAGTATTATTTTTATTAAAGAAATTGTATCTTTAATAGGCAATTTTTTTTTCTAAAAAGGTAAAATGAATTTTTATGTCATTGACGAGAATATAGTAGTAGTATATTAACTTTGTGGAAGTGAGCAACTTGAATCAAGATCATCCCTCTTCGATTTTCACCCTTTAAATATGTGATTATTTTTATTTATATCTCGCAATTCTCTATCAGTTACTTGAATCGATTATCCAAATATTTTTATAGCTTACAAGCTCAATTATCTAATGATTTTGACCACTTATAAGCTTTTAAAATATTATATTAATTATAAAATTTTCAAATATCTTATAAGTTGTTGGAGCTTATGAGCTCTCTATAATAAGCATAAGTAAACACCTTTAATACTCTGTGTAGCACAGCTAATTCATACTGTAATTGATTGTATATTAATAATATAATTTATTTTAAACTATTATGTAATTGTGCATCTATTCAATAAGGTTTAAATGGAAAGTAGATTATGAAATTTTATTTTTGAAATTTATATCCTTATGACTTGAGTTAGGACTGCTTGCAAGCCATAAAATTTGAATGGGCTTAGCCCAATTTTTATGTAGGGGACTTCACTTCACTTCACATTCTGTAAAGAAAATATTCACTTTCCAGGGCATCAACAATGGTGATTACAATTTAAAGGAAAAATATGTACATTTAAATATACGGCACTAATATTGAGACGTAATTATTTTCATTGAAATTTTTTAAAAAATAATAATAATTAAGAACGTAAAAGAAAGTATCCTTAAATTAATGATAAATTAACTTGATCTTTTGGTTGTTTAAGAGTGTCCAGCGTGGGAGGGCCGCGGCCCTCAGCCCGGAGTTGGCTCGGGCGCGGGCCCCCACTTCTAGAGGCGCGGCCCGAGGGTGCCCAAGAGAGAGGCGCAGGCTCGGCCTGGCCGAGGCCCTTGGGCGTGAGGCGCGGCCCTCCACTGTAGAGGGCCGAGAGCCGCGGCCCTTGGGCAATTCGAATTTTTTTATTTTTTTTATAAATACACCATTTTTCCTCCATTTTTTTACCCCAATCCAAACTCCACTCTTTTCAATTGATTTCAATTCAATTTTCGTTGTATAATTTTTCCTTTTATAATAATACAACATAGATTTTGTTATAATTTTTTTCAATTAAATTATGCAATTTTTGTTTTAATTATTATAGTCAAATAATTGTTATTCTATTTAAATTAAAATATAATAAAAAATATAAAAAAATATTTTTAATTTGAGGTTTGGGAGGTCACCATTGTGGTGGCCAAGTTTTGATGGGATGGGCCAAGTTTGTTGGGCATGCCCAAGAGGGCCACCATTGTGGACACTCTAAGATGCTTTTGTTTGGGTTCTCTAATTTTAGTTTAGACACAAACCATAAGAACACTTTTTTGAAGCGCTAGTGATATATTTAGAAACACAAATTAGCATCCTTATATACATTATAAACTTCCTCAACAATTTTTTTTTTTAAGTGGTAATCGATGTATTAAATTCAATTAGGATTCATCAATTTCGAACTATAATTTTATAATTATAATTTTGATTTAATGGTCAGAATTAGATATGCATTGTGCATTAAGGTGCAAAATAAGAGTGTCTCTTATGTTCTGGGAGTGTTGGCCAAACGGTAGTGTAGTTAATATCGGAGTTAAAAGTCTAGTTCGAATTCATATTTATTCAAAAAAGAATAGTGTCTTTTATTGTTTATCTGGATAAATATTTTCGTCAACGATAGTGTTTTTAAAACAATAAATCTATGTGATTAAATTTTATACAACCAAAAACTAGTTTTATTTGAAAAAAATAGATTTATTTATGTATTTAATTAAAATATATGGATGCACATATTGTATATGAAAAGTGCATAATATTGTGGTCATATATTTATGATTTGTGTATAAATTTTTAAAATTTTTTGGATTCATAAATGTAATTAGTGCATACTTTAATTCAAATTTTAAAAATAATAGAAATGAAATTCAAATATAAAAATAAAAAATAGGTTAAAAGCTAATAAATCCTTTTAATTTATCCGGTTACCATATTTTTATTTTAATATATAACTAATATATCAAATTATTAATATAATTTTATTTTAATTGTATAAAATTTAATTGTTTATCTTCACTCTTTTTAAAAACCAAAATAAATAGGTAGGTCTGTTCAATTGATTCATCCGCAAGATGTGTTGTCTGGTTTGATGATGACATAAAAGCCGGTGAACCTTTAGCCCGCCATAAAAATTGTTGGTTAAACCATGAATAAACTAGATGTTAGAATCGATTTTTAAATTTATATTTTAAATGATCTTAGAAGTATCAACGAAACAATATAGTAACATGGGTTAATTAATTATCAAAATTGGAAATGAAAGTTAATAACTTGAGTTAATTAATTATCAAATTGAAAATGAAAGTGAAAAAATGAATACGCTTTGAATTAACTTTTCAGAATATTATTGGTAGGTTTAAATTCTAATGAAATATTTTGTGAACTTATAGACTTTGTTGACATTTAATATTATTAAAATTTAGTTTACTAATCACTTAATTTCAATATATTTTGTATAATAACACACATTAAATCGTGTAACTTTTATTTGTCATTATATCATTTTTAAGTAACTTCAATTGATAAGCCATCTACATTAATATTCGCATTTACCAATTTATAATTCAATTAGTCGGCATTATGAGTTCCACTTCTTGGCGGCACGATTTTAAGAAATGTTAAGAAAAATAAGTGAGAAAAAATTAGTGGAATATGAATCTCACTTGTATATATTAGTTTTAAATAAAATATGAGTTGAATGATTTAATGGAATGTGGGACCATATTATCATTTATAGTAAAAGTGAACGGGAACTCCTATTCGTGAATGGATTAAAATTGAAAAACGAGATTCATATTTGTGGACGAAGAGAGTAGTACATAAATGGTTTATAAGTTCAAGATATTTATAAAATGACAGTATAACCCCAAATGAAATATTATCATCCAATTTGTCTTTTCCTTCACATCGAGAATACGACTTAATTATTCGTTCGATTTAATTTATTTTGTACTAGTACTATTAATTAAGATGTCATCAAATACAATGACCCGATTTCGACTATATTACAACGATATAATTGGATTTTAGGGCATCAATCATCGATAACGATTAATTACACATAATTAGATAATACTCCTACTGAAAAAATGAGAATTATATCACAACCGGAAACAATTAATTTAAGGTAATGTCAAGTACTATTTTGTCAATATTATAAAGCGACATATATATCAATTCTATACTAGTACTTAATCAGCGATTAAGACCACAATAGTGCAACACACCAAGCAAGCATAAATGCGACAATATTGTCTCATTTTATTATTTTGATATTGTAACAATTAAAATTCTCATTTTTACATTTTAAATAAGTGATATTCATATTCAATTAAATTATATACATTCCATTATAAAATGATCATGAGTAATATATAAAAGTAAGAGTTATACTAAAGTTTTTTTACTTATTACTTCCACGTCCTATAAAAATATATGCACTTTCTATTTCTCTCCTATCAAAAAATTAGGTATTTCCATTTATAGAAAACTGTTACCAACTTATTATCCACATATATCAATTTATTTACAATTTATACCACTGTGGCCATCATTACAATTCATTTAACACTATGTTTGATAAGTTAGTAATACCAAGACAGAGAATTATATATTGACGTTTCTAATTGTTTGATACTATCATAGTTAAGCTTAACTCAAAGCCCAATATAAGACCAGGGTCCTCCCCAATCTTACCAAAAGTAACTTTAACCATGTTTATGTAATCTACAAATTTGTCAAGTTAAGTCATGTTATTTAATATACTATACAAATTTAGATAATTTATTTTCTAACAAACAACAACGAAAAAAAGATCATATCTTTGCATATTTTGACACGAAGCCTGTATTTCTTATCTTGTTTTACAAATCTTCTCATATCCCATCTTTTTTTTATCAAACGAGTTAATATGAGTATTACTAGGGGTGTCGAAACGGGTACCCGCGGGTATCCACACCTGACGAGTCGGCTACCCGCACCCGATTTCAGCCAAAATTGTTGTCCCGATACCCGTCTCGCACTATGTCGGGTATTACCCGATACCCGTGTCGGGTATCTCGCACCCGACACAACGGGTACCCGACCCGACCTGATTTTTTAAATTTTTTTTTGTTTTATTTATTATTTGCATTATCCTCGACTTGTTGATAGTTATATATCCATAGTAATGTTAGTATTTTGGTACATCCTAAAAGCACATAAAAGAATCCATAATCATTTGTGATTAGACTATATGTTTATGCTACTGTATTTGTGTAGCTAATGTATAGATATCACATATGCTACTGTATTTGTGTAGCTACTGTATACATATGACATATACTATTGTATGCTATATAAGATTGGTATTTGTATGCTCTTTAATAGAAGAAAAAAAGATAAAAAAAATTATATGTAGAAATCTGAGTGTGACCCGGATAATTTAAAAATTATATTAATATTAATGATTACAAAACACTTAACTAAAATCGGATAATTTTCGGGATTATCAGGTATCCCGAGCGGGTATCGGGTATATACCCGATACCCGCAAAACCAAAAATATGATTACCCGTTCCCGACCCGTTACCCGTTTTCGTCGGGTATCGGGTCGGGTGTGCGGCCACCCAATACCCGCTACACGTTTTGACACCCCTAAGTATTACTCTCCGTTAAAATTACTTTAACTAACATTCTCTTCGTCTCTCTCTTACTTTATTGATTGTGCATTAATTCTCATATTCTGTTAAATACACGTATTTTTATTGAACGTATTTTTATTGAAGGAAAGGAATATCATTTATATTATTTCATAAAATCTGCGTTGAATCAAAATGGTATATTATATGGCGGGTATTGGGATTAGATAGAAACGGGGCAAGTTGCAACAAGCATTCATTGGAATGTGATGTTTGATTAGGCGTTTCCACGGCAGAGTTGTCGAAAGTCTTAATCTTATGGTAAATTTATTAAATATTGACTAACTTTTTTTTGATAGTGTAAACCCTCATCCATAAATATTGACTAACTTTACCACCTCTATTATTGATATTAAAATTTAAATTAGTGTCAATAATTACTTACTTAATGCTAACATTTTATATACTCGGTGGGCTCTTTGAATATAAGTGGGGACGCAAAATTTAATGGACCACTCACAAATATATTATGGATAAATACTAATTATACTTTATTCATATTTATTATAATCAATTTATGATGACACCCTTTTTTTAAATGGTGGTGATGTGTGTTCGAATATTTTCTCTTCGAAGCATGTTTCACGTTATTGTGTGTCGAAAATTGTATATTATGATGTTTGTTTTACGTAATACTACTACTTAAAATACTATTTTCTTACGTATGTAATACGTTATGACGCATTTCGTTTATTTATTTATTAATTTAAAATGATATTTTTCTAAAATTAAAAATATCATTTCTTAATATACTTGTACTTATAATTACTACTACGTGTTAACAAAAAAATGTTTCGATGCAAATCATATGGGAATAAGTGTAATGAAATCACTTTTAAATTGGACGGTTACTACGGATCAAGTTAGTTGAAAAGAAACTATAATACTATTTTTTTCAACCTAATCCAAATCACTCAAATAAAAACACACAAATTGTTGAATTTATGATAGTCAAAATTTTAGGTGGCGCCGCACTATAATTCTTTGCATATTTACCATGTGCAAATTTTCAATTTCCGATGGAAAGCATCTCTATATGCACAGATTCATTTCTTATTACACACTAATGACTCAGATAATCAAATACTCCGATATAGTGTCATAGTAAAAAAAAAATAGTAGAAGCATGTACAAGTATATGTTATCAAAGGAAGATCAAATAACAAGAAGAAAGAAGAAGAGGATAAAATTTAAATTAGTATACTATGTTTACTACTTACTTTATCACATATCTTAATTTCAATAACTCACTCAAATACACGTGTCATGAGATAAATAATGTGATTGGGGTTTGAATTATTTGGTAATATATCACATCTAATGAATTCAAGCATTTTTTTTCTTATAAATAGTGATTCTAAACTTATACTAGTAGTAATATATAAGGGGTTTTATTTCAACTCATTATAAAAAAGAAATTGAGATGGAGTTGAGCACTTAAATCGTTTTTCACGATAATTACCTTGACTTTGGTGACTAATTACGGAAAATAAATGTATCCATTGTTTGCATGTAAAAATTTAATTACACGTGCATCACTTGAAATAAAAATTGATTAATGTATTCAAGATACACTTGTATTAACATAGACCCATACCGAATTTGTATGAGATTAATTATTATCCTAGATTAATTTTGTCACATAGCATGATAGTTATATAGAATTATTGCGTTCAAGTGCCCACAAGTTTGAAAATTTTTAAAGGTTATTTTGATTGTTTCATATTATATATATAAATTTTATTATTTAATTAGTTAAATTTATCGTACATTAGAAATTGAATTGATGGGTCATGTCTAATTCCTTTTTTCCTTTTTTCCTTTTTTTCTTTCTGATCATCTTTGCTCCAAGACTAATTAATATTAGTAGTAATAAAAATAGGAACCTTTCAATGTTGATTAAATATATGATAATTTTGAGCAGATTAAACTGTGTTTTGTTTTAGGTAAAACTTTTTCGATAAAATTGTAAAATATACTTTGGGCCCTTAGTATAAATTTTCTCAAAACAAATGGAGTACTAGTGTATTTTTAAAAATTAAATATTGAACTCTATGTAATCTATTATTCGTTCATCAATCATAAAATTCAATTTTATCTGATGTCTAATAATCTAGCACGTAGATAATTAATTATCATTACCGAAGTTCAACCACTGCTTTCATTTTACATTTTCCATTTTCTTTTTAATAGAAAAGACGTGCAAAATTTGACATCGTAATACAAGTCTAACTCAAGTTTTAAAGAACAAAACCTGATTGGATATTGTACTATATATTCAACGTGAAGCGTGATTTAATTTGGACACGAGATTACGACTCGATTAATAGATCAATAGATAGGGGAAATATAAATTATATTACGTGCCTTATTTGATTAGTCCACCTTCAATTTTGTCAATCTTTGCAATGAATTTATTAATGTAATTGAACAGCTAGTAAAATGTAAAATTAGTCGTAAAAACACGAGATAAAAAATACTATTAATGCTAACTTTTTTTGTGATTTACAATAAGACTGTAAAAGTACGTTACTTTCAAATGATTGGTAAAGTTTAAAATTAGTCATTCAAACAAAGGAGATAAAAATAAAAATAAAAATTGTGATTTACAAAAATATAATGTAAGTTACTTTCAAATGATTAATTGCCCTATACAGAGTTGTCGATCAAAAAGAGGGTCCGGTTACCATTGATTAAGACACGAAGTAAGAATTTATTAAGAGCGCTATTAATTGCTACTTAGATTTCAACCATTTTTTTTTATATTTGCTAAAATTTTAAAATAGTGTTTGACTCTTTTGATTTGGAGTAAACTTAAATTAATTCCTATTTCTTAAATTAGGTTTTTTGAAATTGAGTAGATATCCACTCGACGTTAAAATTCTAAATTGAACGAGAGCAAATGAGACACTCAAGTGAATTTCAAGAGTGTTTCAATCTGTTTAGAATTGTGAAATCCGATTTATATTATCACAGAAAATTAAAATCACGCGTATGACATTCATAGAATGTCACTTAAATACTATGCATAGTGCTTTCACGCTTCACATAGTGTAAAACTTTCGATAAATTACTGTGATAAAATATATTGAGCACTTTGTTATCTGATGTCCTTAGGCTTTTTATTCGTGATATAATATAGTGAGTTGAATGATGTCCTTAGAGTTTGTTGTCGTGATATAATATAATACAGTGATTAAATTGAAATTACTACTAAAATACTCCTTATTTACAAACTATATTAGCTCACACTTGATGAATTATTTGCATTTATTTTTGAAATAGGTCAAACTTCAAAGTCTAAACAGATAAGCCATATAGATACTGTTGCAAGACATTGATTAAACATTTCGAGTTGATTGATCAGTCACAGGAGGCATGACCATGTACAAGAAAATGAATGTCGTGTACTAAATTCAAGTAGTTATCATTCTTAAATGCATGTTTTGTTACAACACGTGGTAGTTGAAACTCTTTTATTAAGGCTTATCCAGTGAGAGAAAAAGTAGGAGTGATGATAAAGAAAAAGATTTAGTGTTATTTTTTTGCTATAAAAAAGAATATCTCATCTGGAACGGTCTAAAAAGGAACACGTGTCATTAACCCTTATACTTGAATTTATTTATCCTTAAACCTTAATTTTTCTTTCTGGATAAAAATTGTCCCTTTGCAAAAATTAATACTAAAAAAGAGAATGGTAGTTACTCCCCTCCATCTTACTTTAAATGGCATACTTATCATTTTGGAATTAATACAAAATGGTAGAAATTGGTCACCACATTAGTCATGCATGCATGACACACACAATATTATGGGAACCTATGAAGAACGGGCGAACTGCTAAGAAGTAAAGAGTAGTTACATTATAATCTTTTACGTATTATAATAGTATATATTTGTGCTGATTAATTTCTTAACAATTTTTCTTTTTTTTCTTATGTAGAGTATGTATTTTTTATCTTTTTTTATTCTTTGTTTTTAAAATAGTTGTAGGATTTAATTAGGATATTAACTAAAAAATTTCCATTATTCTTTAGTTAAAATCAATTTAATTTTGATTGAATTTCGTATTGTATATTTTCACTATATATTTTTTGGATTTCAATAATGTGTAATTTTAGAATTTCGGTTTTGTATTTTTTGGCTTTCAATAAAGTACTGTTACTTTAGAATTTCAATTATGTAACTACAAAATTTTAATAAATTTTATTTAATAATTAAAATTAAAAAATTAACTTAATTACTATATATAATAAATGAAATAAACAAGAAATGAATAAAGAGTTAACAGTGAAACTCATTAATAGTAGTACTCCGTAAGAGAAGGAATGATAGTTATGACATATAATTAAATGCTGTTTTCTATGTGAGTAATGAAATAAAAAGTGATATTCCGATAATGGGATACGTAATTAGCTTTAATAGTCCAAAAAAAACCAATCCCATTTTTTATTTTTAAAGAAAAAATACTTATCTTTAGGTTTACACTAAACTAAAACTTAAAGTTTTTTCAAATTTTATGAGTAAAAGAGACATAATATAGAGAATGTTCTTTTAAGTTTGAGTTAGTGTAAATGCTTGGAGTAAAAATGTAAAATCATATTTGATGTGACATTTATAATAAAATGGGTTTGAGTTTAGTGTAAATAATTGAAGATGCTCTAAGTGACGGATGTTAGGAACTTAGGATGTGTCGTGAATGCTCTTATAAATTTTTATTAGATATTAGTATTGATCCAAAAACTATAGGCATGAATAGTATGATGTGTTATTTTCAACACGAGAATTATTAATTGCTATTTTATCAAATACTAGTATTAAAAAGAATGAACGGACGCAGGCTTTGGTAATTTAAGGTTGGACTCATTTTGGCATGAATATTACTAATATTTTAAAATTCAGCACTTCTTTTTTTTTTAAAAAAAAAATTATAAGTATAATCAAACTTTGTCGTTTTAAATTGATAAATATAGTAATACTTCCTCCATCGACATCTCATAGAACTAGGGGTGTCGAAACGGATACCTGCGGGTACCCGCACCCGACGAGTCGAGTACTCGCACCCGATTTTGGCCAAAATTGTTGTCCCGATACCCGTCCCGCATTATGTCGAGTATTACCCGATACTCGATTCGGGTATCCGGCACCCGACCCGGCGGGTACCCGACCCGAATTTATTATTATTGTTATTATATTTTTTGTAAATCTTTTTTTATTATTTGATTATCCTCAACTTGTTGATCGTTATCCGTGTTAGTATTTTGATGCCTCCTAAAAAAACATAAAAGACTTCAGAAAGCATTAGACATTAAACGTTCACAATTTAATTAGTAGTACTCCATATGATATGCTCTATATATATATAATGCAGTGTAGCATTTGCTACTTTACACATAATGCATATGCTATATACTAGTATATAGTATTAGTTATAGAATACATATGCTATTAATAAATATATATGTGCTACTGTATATATAATGCATGTGTGTGTAAGCATATGCTACTGTATATATTAGTAATTAAATATATATGCTTATGTATAGTACAATATTATTGGTATCTTTATGCTTAAAAACATACTTTATTTTTAATAGAGGAAAAAAGACAAAATAATTATATATTGAATCCGAGTCAATGAACGGGATGATTTAAAAATAAAAAATTACAAATACTAAATTAAAATCGGGTAATTTTCGGGATTATCGGTATCCCGAGCGGGTATCGGGTATACCCGATACCCGACCCGTTACCCGTTTCCGTCGGGTAGCGGATACCCGATACGTCGGATATCGGGTCGGGTGTGCGGGTAACCAATACCCGCTACCCGTTTCGACACCCCTACATAGAACTAGGCTCAATTTCCCTTTTCATTTGTCTCATAAAAATAATCCATATTCATTTACTGAAACATCTTTTCCTTCTCGTTTACTTTATCATTTATGGGCTCCACCCTCCACCACACTATTTCAACTATTTTTTCTCTCTCTCCCTATTATTTTACTAATTAGGTATTAAAATTCGTGTCATCCTTTATATACACAGTCATTAACGTTCTGTGTACTATGATTCTCTCATTTTTTATATTCACAAAAAGATGCTCAAAGTTAAAAGAAAATTACAAGCAGAAAAATATTCGACATTCAAAACCAAAAAAGGCAATAGCCCAACATCACCAATAGAAACAAAAACACAACCACAAATGACAGCTTGTTAAGGGCAAAACAGCTAGAAACAAGTGCCCACCATCAACAAACAAGTACCAATCTTCTAATCTCTCATATTGTTGGACATTTCTCCCTAATGAGGAGGAGAACTCCAACACTAAACCTCTATTCAAATAGTGCTAGTGCCAAAGTAATTGTTTCTTTTTGAACTTTTACGTCAGATTTGAAATTAAGAAAATGTAACTATTTTGAATATTTTTCAAGGACCACGATATAAAAAAAATGGAGATTTATATTTTTTTCATACAAAAGAAGTTCCCAACCAAGAAAAATATCATCGATTCTTTGGGTGAGCAATCACTTTCATTTAGAGAAATATGGCCATGTGGTCTTTTATTGCTTCGTGAAAGAATATTTTTTTATATATATATTTTATTTAGAGGGTAGAGGGTGATAGCACATACTGTATTTATTACGCAAAGAGACGATTGAGACCAACTTACCATATACAGTGACAATGCCTCGTGACACTCCAGAAATCTTGAGATATCAATATTTGCTTAAATTTATAGCCACAGGCCAAAAATTGACGATAGAGACACAATACACCCATAACCACTTAACCAGAATTCTTAATTTAAAAAAAAAAAAAAAAAAAAAACAACCCAAAAAATTGACGATAGAGTTGCAACTGAATCATACTCACCCATGCCAAATATAACTCTGAAGCACTCGACGAACCGAGTTGTTCTTCATCATCAAATATCGAAAATGTAAATGAAGTACACGAAATATAAAGAAAATCACAAAAATAAAATATTAAAAATGGATATTAATTAATCATTCTAGCAAGTCTAGTAAGATTTGAAAATTAGATTATTTTCTCAGTGGTATAATTTAAATATCAATTGATTTCATAGTCAACAAAACACCGTGGGAGGTTAACTTAAGGTTAATAATTAAGAAAAGCAGGATACAAAATAAAATAAATTGGGAAAAAAAGAGAAATAATTCTCTCATTGTCGAAGAAGCTCTCTATATATGGAAAATTTATTCATCGGATAAGCATTATATTTCCGAATTTAATTACCAAACTTATAGTTCTCAATTCTTTTTACGTACTGTGACTAAGAATAATACTAATAAGTAAATTTTCCCACTCACGCAATACTTAGGTCATGTTTGGTTGCCAGAATTTTGTTTGGGAAAGTAATCCGATTCCTTAACTTTTAAATATCTGTGTTTGTTTCGATTTTTAATCAAACATGGAAGAATCCCGAGAACAAGGAAAGTTAGTACAGCTTTCCAGGATTCTGAATCCTAACTTTTTTTAAGTATTCTTTTTCCCTTAGGATTCTTACATATTTCATGCAATATGGAGTATAATTTTGTTACTATTATTATTATTATTAATTATAATTTTTTTAAAAATAATTTAAAATTATAAATCATACTTAATTTCAGTATAATAAATAACTATGATTACAATTATCATAATTATAACTATACTTTATAATATTTCATAATAGTAATTAATAATTTATTAAATAATTAAAACATAATTATATATAAATAGTATGATAAATAATAATTTTTATATTTTATAAATTAATCAATAAAATCAAAGTGAAATTTTAAATTAAAAAAATTAATTCAATTATAATATCAGTAAATATAATAATAATAATTATTATTATTATATTTATTATTATAATAAATGAGTATAATACTCCATATAACTATAATTACAATTATATTATTATATATTTTGATGAATAATTCATATTTAAACTATTCATCGTAATAATACATATAATAAAATAATTATTACTCCCTCCGTCCCACATTAAGAGTCACATTTTTCCATTTCGGTCCGTCCTCAATTAAGAGTCACACTTCATTTTTACCATAAATAGTAAGTAGGTCTCACATTCCACTAACTCAATTCACTCATATTTTATTATAAAACCAATATAAAAAAATGGGTCACACATTCCACTAACTTTTTCAATCAACTTTTCTTTACATTTCTTAAAACCCGTGCCCGGTCAAAGAGTGACTCCTAACAGGAGACGGAAGGAGTACTATTTATAATTAATAATTTTACATTATTTTGTTTTATAAATAAAAAAATATATAAGTACACTTTTAGTTTGGTGTTTAAATTAAATATAAAAATTTAAAATATAGATATTTTTCATACACAAAAAAGTAAAGTTACTAGGAATCATATTCCTGGATTCATTTTCTCAGGAATTATTTTTCTTATCAACTTTATTTTCGTCTCAACCAAACGTAACCTTATAGTATTCCCTCCATTCACGTGGTTCGTGTTCTTTTATTTATAGTCAAATTATAATTATAACAAAAACATAACACATTGAATCTTATTTACTTTATTATTTACTCCATCTTTTATACGTAAGAAACTACTCGAAGTCATTCCAATTAGAAAGCTAGAGTTCAATGTCAAACGAAGGAGCACCTGACAAGAACTAGAAAATTGCAAATCATTCGTAATTAATATACGAGTAAAGGCCAAATGTGGTCCCTAACATATGACCGTTTTATCAATTTAGTCCTTAACATTATCTTTTTGATTATTTGGTCCCTCACAAATAAACTCGAACTCGAATCGGTCCTCACTTAACAGAACCGTCAAAAAATAGACGATGACCGCAATTTGACTATATTAAATTGCTAATGGTAATTAATTATACCTAATTATAATTCTTTTCCTATTAGCAAAATTGGAAAAAAGATAAGTATCAGTTGCAAAATGAAATGAATAATTTGTAATTTAATAGGAATTAAGAATTATAATTAGGTATAATTAATTACCATTAGTAATTTAATATAGTCAAATTGCAATCACCGTCTATTTTTTGACGGTTCTTTTAAGTGAGGACCGATTCAGGTCCGAGTTTATTTGCGAGGGACCAAATAATCAAAATGATAATGTTAAGGACCAAATTGATAAAACGGCCATAGGTTAGGAGCCACATTTGGCCTTTACTCTTAATATATCTCGACCAACAAACTGAGAAATGGAAACAATAAAAACTTTATTCCATCGTACTTAACTATTTTTTCAGTTACATAGTGTATTTTATTTTTTCCTTCAATCATTTATTTTATTTTCTATACAACTTTGCTTTTTATTTTATTTTATAGGATACTTTATTTTTCCTTTCAATCGTTTATTTTATTCCTTTCACTAATTTATAATTCTATTTATCTGTATTTCATTTTCTATTCATTTAACTTACTAATTTTTTTAGTTTTAATATAAAAAATAGTAGTACTACTAACTCAATTATAGACTTTATAATGTTTTATGATAAAGGTATTGATTTGAGGAAAGAAATATTCAAAATTTAATAATAGAGGACCAGAAATAGTATGAACTTCTTATTTTGGCGGTTGACAGCTAAAAGCAACCCACGTGCTTTGTCGGAATTTTGCTATTTGTACGTATCAATATGTATTCAAGCTACATACTCCATCAGTTTATGCATGCATGTACCATTGCATTATCTCTACAACTATAGAAATCGTAGAATTTTGGTTTCTCAACCACAAATTTTCAATTTTGAGATAAGGTCATTTTTGCTTATTTTATTATTTTACTAAAAATGGTGTCAAAAAGTTGTCTTGTTATAATTAAATGACATGCCTCAAAAAGGAAAGTTTTTGTCTATTACTCTCTCAAATCTAAAGATCTACTGTGATAGCAATGCATAAAATTTAAATATGTAGAAATACAAAGAATAATCAGGATGGCCACTGCCCACTACTAATAAAAGCTTCATTCTCAGTCTCACTATCATGAAATCACGCTTAAAACGAAAATACCAAAAATATCACTACTACTAATATTACTAGTAAGTACTTACTAGTTTTTACTAAATTTTGTTTTCGGTGAATTGCTCGCCATCACCAATTTTGCTAGATTTTGTACAAAGGGTTATAGTATAAAATAAAGATAGTTTTCTATTTCCACTCGAATCGATATAATTAATAACACAATCTATTAGAACAGTATTTTTATTAAAAAAAATTGAACCGATAGGTATATCGATCTTTTTTTTTACAGCTCTTGCACTGTTGCACAGTTACATGCACTCCATAAATGACTCATAAAAATAAGTACTACTAGTATTTAGTAAATTGTGGATGTATAAATTTCCAATTAGAAACTTCACGATTCATACTGTCTGACAATATTTTGTCATTTTAGAATAAACTGGAAAGGCAATCAATACCAGAAAGAATAGTAAAATATCCACACAATTGATTTATGGAATAAATATACTATACGTGGAGGATTGGGCTCCTTTGTTTATACTGCAAATAAATGCACAATACATATCAACACAAAGTGGATTTAAATATATTTAATTGGAATAAATGATGAAAATCGCATATGCTTAAATGATAGTACTAGAGTAATATTTAAACTAATTAACTTAGATATTAAGGAAATTTTCCGAGATTGAATTTCTCATGGTAATGAATGAAATAAGAGAGAAGAAAAGTGAAGAAGCACGATCAAGTATTCCAATCGTAAATCATTAAGGGCTAGATAGAAAATGAGAGTGAAAAATGAAAAAGAAGAGAACGATAATAAATTAATGTTTCGAGTTGATGATTAACTAAGAATATTTGATTTCTCTCTGTGCATCCTTCTTTCAACAATTTTAACAGGGGTTGATGATTAACAAAGAATATTTTATTTCTATCTGTAATAAAATTTATACAGTATTTTCAAAGAAATAGGTAAAGAGCAAAACAGACTCAAAATAGCTAGGAAATAACAAAGGAAAGGACAGATGTATATAATTACCCTGCTAAACGCAAGTTGATCGATCTAAGCTTACTTAAATTAGAAAATAATGGTTCTTTGTCCTTTAGTTAGGGGATATTGATATTCAAAAAATTATAAATTTTGGCCAAATTTGATATTTCTAATCAATTTTAAATTAGTCTGAAATATCACAAATTTATATTATGTGTGTTATTTCTCAACTGAATCTAAGTTATATTCAGTGAAAAACTTATTTTGTGTGGCAACCGTGAAACATTTATGATATTTTAGAACACTTTGTAAGTTCGTGACAAATAGGATAAAAAGCTACGTAGAAAACCACGTTGATTTGGTAGTGCCAAATAGGACAAAAAAATGCAAGTAAATTAGTCGGATATGGTGATTGACCTGCCGTGAGAAATAACAAAGAAAATGTAAAGTTTGTGACTAAAGACTACTTTAAAGATTTTGGAAAATACCAAAATTAAGCTAAAGTTTGTGATTTTATGGACCAATATCTTTTATATTAAATAGATACTAAAAAAATTTAGAAAAATACATTAAAAGTTGAACTATTAAATTTATGTTTGTTCAAATGAAACTTAATTATCTAAAAAGCAAAACCCATATCAACATTCATATGCACGGTAATTAATATGCAATGGTAAATATTGATAATAATCTAATAATTGAAGAGATTGTAAATTTGAATTCCACACGTTTTGGATTAGAATTTTGAATCTGACCCACTAGTAAATGTAATTATGTTAGCATGTGGGATATGTCAAAATACTATCCAAAAAGATGAATTTATAAGTACTTAGTACATATTGACTTAAATACTCCAATCTATTTTGTGTTTATTAGTACTAGTACCGTTTAATATACGGCCCACAAATTAGAATAAGAAATTGACTATGGACTCCATTTAATTCACACCTACAAAGCTAATGTCAAAACCAAATGAATTTTACTATACTATTTTTTTAAACGTCAATATGTGGTAACTTAAAATCTTTGTATAAAATACTGAACTTTTATTTGCACCGTAAATTTTTTGTTTATAATTTCGAATCGAAGAAAAATACTGTATTATTTCGTACATAATACTTTAGGAATGTGATCTAATGCGAATTGTAAATATTGTACAAATTCTAAACTATAATCTGGACCATTAGATAATGTCAACAGATGATAAAATAATAGCAATAAAAAATGTCAACACAATGTCAACGGTTGATGTTGTGTTGAAATTGTGTTGACATATTTTGTCATTTGTTGACTTTTTTTAACGGTTTAGATCATAGTTTAGAGTTTGTATAATATTTACAGTTGGCATTTTATCACTGATACTTTATAGTTTAAATATAACCTAATTGTGAAGAATTTGTTTTGGACTAGTAGGGCCAAAAACCATCAACGACAAAGATATAGAGCAAGATATCTTTTTATAGGATTAATACAAGAGAAATGATATGCAGGATATCTTAATTTTTATGTGAGCTCCTTATATGTGAGCATCACTCTCGTTTGACGCATATTTAACGTTGTTTGTTTTGCTTTATATATTTAGTTTGATTTTGATACATTAAAAATGTTATTCAAATATTTAATTTCACAAAATTCATAAAAATCAAAGCTTGATTTGTTATTTTATTAATTTATTTGAAATATAGAGAAAATGAATAAATCGAACTTTGATTTTGATGATTTTTGTGAAATTAAAAATTTCAACAATATTTTTTAATGTATTAGAATCAAACTAAATATGTAAATCAAAATGAACAACACCAAACATGCGTCAAACGAGAGTGATGCTCACATTATCACATAAGAAGCTCATATAAGATATGTAGCATATCATTTCGCATTAATACCGTACCTAGATACAAATCTCTTCAAAAGCGAAAATTTATTTGATTTAATATACTTATCAATTGATGTTATATTCGTATTACACTATTAAAATATAAGAATAAATGGTCAATTTTGTCACATTGTTTTAGTCTTTTAGATGTTTATCCGAAAATGTCTTAAAAAATTTATCCTTTAAAAATAGAAACTATTTCATTTTACTTCATCCCTTAAAAATAGAAACTTTTTCTACTTTCAATTTTAGGAAATATTTTTTCTCTCTAATGGGGTGGATATTGATTATCCACTAACACACTTTAGTTATTTTTTCTTTCTATCCATCTTATTTTACCAATTATGCATTAAAATATGTGTCATTTTAAAAGTTTTCATTTTTCAAAAACAGATGTAGGAGTACCATTTAGGTAATTAACCATCATTTCTTCTTTTTTTTTTTTTTGAAAAATACTCCCTCCGTCCCCGATTAAGAGTCACACTTTTCCATTTTGGTCCGTCCCCAATTAAGAGTCACATTTTATTTTTACTATAAATGGTAAGTAAGTCCCATATTTCACTAACTCACTTCACTCACATTTTATTATAAAACCAATATAAAAAAGTGGGTTCCACATTCCACTAACTTTTTCAACTAACTTTTCTTTACATTTCTTAAAACCCGTGCCCGGTCAAAGTGTGACTCCTAATCGGGGACGGAGGGAGTATTATTCTACAAAAAGTGCATGACTTCTGGAATATCGACGCGACAACAGAAATTACACGTCGATTGAGTAGTCAGTGTGTAGTTTTGGATAATTAATGTGTAATTTAGATAATCAACATGTAATCTCAGTTGACAAGTCGATGTTTCGACCGTCATAATTTTTTTTTTGGACATTTTATCCCAAAAATGAAACGATAATAAATTGTACTATTTACCTAAACTATGAGCATTTTGGGTAAAACGTCCCAAAAAATAATAGCTACCTTTTATGTAAAATGGACAAGCACAAAATATTGTGAGGTTTAAAAGGATGCACAACACAATTCATATCCACAAAAAGCAATTTTCCACTACAATATAAATGCATAGCTTGTATCAGATCCCTGAGAGCAAGAGCCACATATTTACACGCAACAACAATAAGTTCACAATCAAAGTGATATTTAAGTGTTGCATACATATCTACCTCAAAATCAAATTCTACATCTTAAAACGTAACTATATTTATTGTATGAAACATCATACTACATAAATAGAAATGGCATTTATTTCATTAGCATCAAAATTTGACAGGCATAGCGATGAAATTTGGCAATAATGTAATGTGTATAGAAAATGTGACAAATTTGAATTTAAAATTAGATAAAAATCTTATTTGGAGTTGCAACCAAAAATGGTAAGAATAATTCTTCACTTGGGTATGGGATAATGGCGGGCTCCACCGCAGTGGTAGTATGAACGTACTTGATTAATCAACTCACCATTTCCCCCACGTGACATATATCTATTTGTGCCTTTCAATACTGAGTCCTTTTTCCCCACGTGTTCTTATTCTACCAATACCTTCCTTAATTCCTTTTCTACACCATTTCTCCTACTCTCTCTCTCTAAAAACAGAAAAACTCCATTAACAGACCTCTCTCTCTCTCTCAAAATACACTCAACTGTAGTAATACTACTGCTACTTCTACACTAGCAATGAACACGCATCTCCACAAATCGCCGATCCTCTCGCTCGCGGTCGCCGCGCTCGCCTTCTCCTGCATGATCACCACCGCGCCGCCGCCGGAAGCGGCGACGGAGAGGTCGACCGATCACGATATCCTCTCCTACTTCGAATCGGCGCTCAATTCGCTGAGGTATCCGCCGCTGAAGCTGAAAAACCACTCCTCAGCGGCGCAGGTGGCGAAGAAATCGGCCGCCGACGAGATCACGAGGATCGCGCGGGGATCGGATTTCGTGAAGTGGATAAAATCCGTGCGCCGCGCGATTCACGAGAATCCGGAGCTGGCCTTCGAGGAGCACGAGACCAGCCGCCTCGTCCGCCGCGAATTGGACGGTCTGGATGTCGGCTACCGCTTTCCATTGGCTAAAACGGGGATCAGAGCGATGATCGGAACCGGAGAGGCGCCGTTCGTCGCCCTCAGAGCCGATATGGATGCTCTGCCGATCCAGGTTCTACTTTTTTTAAATCCCTAATTTATTTAATTTTCCCCCTTTAGTAAACCTTCCATGTTCGTCTTTCGCGTGTTTTCCGTTATTTGATTCTGTGGAAAGAGGGGACCATTAATTAGGGAGAATAAAAGGAAGATTAATTTGTACGTTGTTGGTGGTATGCCTAATTGACTTCCACCTAATGTTTAGGAATATGGTACCAATTTTTGACCAATAAACCTGTGGAAAATCCTCTGTTTTTCAAATATGGCATTTATTGTTCTTGACAGGAAGCCGTTGAATGGGAGCACAAGAGCAAAAACGCGGGTAAAATGCACGCCTGTGGCCACGATGCTCACGTGGCGATGCTCATGGGCGCAGCTAGGATCCTCAAGGCTCGGGAGAATCACTTGAAGGTCAGTTCAGCCACATGAATCGTCTTTAAGCTAATCAAAATGATGGTGTCGAATTATGTTTCGAATAATAATCGATGCAAGTTGCGGACAGAATAAGCCAAATTAGTGCTCTTATATAAATGCTTTTATGTGATTAAGAGAATCAAGACTCTGATCTTACTAGGGAATCTGTTGACATGTGGTTGCTGGCTTTTATCTGTACATGACTAAGTTAGGGGTCTCTTACTAATTAATTTCATCTTTTTGATGGGGGAATAACACTTTACAGACATCTTCGTACTAACAGAGTATTTTGATGCTTTGTTAGTGGAGTAACTAGGCTTGGCATCAAATGCAGCGAAATTTGAAATTTCGTTGAGACTTTTTCAACTAACAAATTTAAAGCATTTTGATAAGGAAAGTTTTCGTGGATCATGTGTCACCAAAAAGTTTTTGATAGGGAAAGATCAAAGGCATTTTTCAATTCCTCCTAGTACAGTTATCCAAAGTTATCATGTCTCAATAAATATCATGCCCCATGAGATTTATGTATTTCTTCAGAAAGGCCACATCAGGTTAACAGACTTGTATGATCGGAACAGAATGAGATGTACAGGATACTCGTCTAGTACTAGCATGAGCGGTAAAATAATCCATGTCTTTGGGGTAAATTCTAGACAGTGACTGCCAACTACTTGCACCGGGACCATTTACATCATAATCATCGAAAAGTTTTGGGTTTCTCTTTCATGTGTCTCATCATGTTATGTTGGTGATGGTAGTGGGTGGCAAGGGGAATTGGTAACTATAGTCTGAAAGAGGAGCAAGTGATCTGTATTCAAGATTCCTTCCTAAGCTAGAGTGTGACTCTTTGAAAAATAAATTAAAAAGATAACATCAAAAGTCTTAGCTAGTTCTGGATCTCAGGTTGAGCATAATTGTGATAAGAGTTGAGGTAAATTGAAGCGACGTGAACAATTTAAATAGCCACTAAGATATGTGGTTGTAATGTGCGCCACTAATTTTCGATTGATCTTTCATTTTCTTACTGATCAGTGTGCACATCAGTAAGAATCGATTTTGTTCGAGACAGGGACCTTGCCTCACCTATTTTGTACCCTTCCATATGAGGTGAATTTTCCAAAAGGCCATTGCCAAAGGGTATCCACCTACTGATTATTGCATTTTTATCATTTCCTGTCGGTTCTTCTGTCATTAAAGGTCTTACATGGAAATGCATTCATATATGAAGAGAATTAAATTGCTGTTAGAATCATGGGGTCATCGGATAATGTCAAATGTATTAATGGAAGTATTTGAGTTCTTGTGATGAGGTGACTGTACTTATTTTTAACTCTTGCCAATATTATGCTTATGGCAGGGGACAGTGATTCTTCTCTTTCAGCCAGCAGAGGAAGCTGGGAATGGAGCAAAAAGAATGATTGAAGAGGGAGCTCTTGAAGATGTTGAAGCCATCTTCGCGATGCATGTATCGCACCTTCTCCAAACATCTGTCATCGGGTCAAGATCCGGTCCTTTACTAGCTGGTTGTGGTTTCTTTAAGGCTATTATAACTGGCCAGCAGATCACTGGTGGGAATTCCCATCACTCCAGTGACCTTGTCTTAGCCGCCTCAGCCGCAGTGATCAGTTTACAGGGCATTGTATCCCGCGAATCAAATCCTTTGGATTCTCAGGTAGGTTACAAATTCAGTATCTACACTGCCATTTCTTCCTAAAGAATCAAGTTGTATCACTAGTTCTAACAGATGTGCAAAAACTAATCGTGTTCGGTACTGTTTATATACTCCAGGTTGTCTCTGTTACTTTTGTGGACAGCAGAGACGATCCTAATGCTTCGCCAACGAGCATAGCGTTTGGTGGCACCTTGAGGGCATTCTCCACCGCAAGCTTCCAGCGGCTTGTAAAACGAATAGAAGAGGTCTGTGACAATTCATCCGAGCAGTCTTTAACTATTTGTGCAATAGGGCAGCCATGAATGACCCATGTTTTTTAACCTTGAATCATCTCACAACAGGTGATAGTAGCCCAAGCTAAGGTCTACAAGTGCTCAGCAACTGTCGACTTCTTCAAGGACTCAGACTCGATCTACCCTCCCATGGTGAACAACGACCTGATGTATGAGCATGTGAAGAGGGTCAGCACCGACCTAGGGGGACCCGCGAACTTCGAAGTCGTGGAGCCCGTCATGGGAGCCGAGGACTTCTCCTTCTACTCGGAGGTGGTCCCCGCGGCCTTCTTCTACATAGGCATCAAGAACGAGACACTCGGCTCCGTGCACTCGGCGCACTCCCCTCATTTCATGATCGACGAAGACGCACTCGCTGTGGGTGCAGCGACTCATGCTGCGATTGCTGAGAGATATCTAAGCGAACGCGCGCCGTAAACGGGGTTCGTTGTGAGCAATGGTGATGATGTCCATATCTAAATTTTGGTTAAATTAGGAAACACGTAAATGGAAGCATTAGAGTATTATCTCTCTCTCCCCCATCCTAAGAAGGGTGGCTGTGTTCATAGGAGCAGGAGGAGGAGAGTTAAGAGTATTTATTCATTCTTTTCTCTCTTCATGTAGAGCCACCATTTCTCTAGCTATATTATGCCTCATTATAATCATGTATCTTCTTATACATTGATTCTAAGTGAAATGCTGTTGGCTTATACTCTATAATATTTCCTGTCCAATTATCTGTTTTTGTTAACCAAATGTATCCAGCTTAATAAAAATAAACAAATCAAGTTAGCATCAATAATCCAACACCTACGGAGTGATAAACGGAAGCAGTGCAAGCATTTGCTAATATCCCGACATAGGAAACACAGGGTAGATAGGCATATAAATAATGAACAAAAAATAAAATGAATTTAAGAAGGTTACATAACAATAAAAGCTGCAAGATGCATAGTTGAAGGAATCCAATTCTGACAAAATTCTACACACAACACATGAGAGTTGAGTTACATCTCACCTCTTCTCCCCGCACATGCATCTAGCGGCTTGCAAAGCAAAATATGTGAGGATGATGTCCGCGCCTGCTCGTCGAAGACACATCAGCGACTCCATCATCACCCTCTCCTCGTCTATCATTTTCAGAACCCCACCAGCCTTGATCATCGAGTATTCGCCCGACACCTAGTAGTATACAGCAAGAACGATGTGTGTCACTCAATTTTACAAAGGTGGATCCTCAACTGCAAGATCTCCTATTGCATCTACGGATGATCGCCGCGCATCAAGAAAATCACAAAACCTACCTACCAATTGCCATTTTCTTGAAATGTGGCAATCGTCCGTGCATGTAATTCGAAATGTTGCACGATGACTGCCTAATAGGTATTCGAAAGGTTTTGATTTTCGATTTTGAATGAGTTACCTGGTATGCAGCAACGGGCAAAGAAGAGTTATCCCTCAGAAGGCGTATAATGTCGAGGTAAGGTAGACCCGGCTTGACCTATTAGCAATGGAAATATCGTCACCAAGCGTTCAGATGATCTAAGTCAGCGTTAAATCTATGCTCATAGTCATACTAACCAGAAGGATATCAGCCCCTTCAGCCTCGTCCTCATGGGTTTCGATAAGGGCTTCTCTATAGTTAGCTGGATTCATTTGGTACCTGTTTTTACAAGTTCATGTTACTATAAAGTCTGCCAGTGTGGAAACTCGAGATTAAGATAGAGTAAGCCACGCACGTCTTTTTGTCTCCGAATCTCGGATTTGAGTCTAAAGCTTCTCGGAATGGGCCGTAAAATGAACTAGCATACCTGAAAGAACAGTGTATAGAAAGTGTGAACTAGAAATCTTGAATTAGAAATAGTGATATACCAGCTCTTCCATGATTCAAATACATCGCTTATGTGTGTGCGCGCGCACGCGTGAATTCTTAAAAGCAGCAGGCATAGTATTGGTAACTTTGTTAAGCAAGAAAATATGATTGATGCAAGAAAAATACTTGGCTGTGTAAGACATAATGGAGACGTGCTGAAATCCCTCAGCATCCAGAGCAGCTCGAATAGCCCCGATACGACCATCCATCATATCACTGGGGCTCACAACATCTGCTCCTGCTCTGGCCTACAAACGACGTTCACAAGGTAATAAATCAATTAAACCTCAAAACCAAGTGACAGTAACATAAATTCTTGCAAAACTGTATGCTGTGTCGGATTCGTTGTGTTACCTGAGAAACAGCCTGTTTACAGAGCTGATGTACAGTTTCATCATTCATGATAACTCCTACACAGATCACAAATCACAAGTTACCTTTCAAGTGTTATCTCAACCAAATATGCCATGACGAGACACACAACTCACACAAGCCGAGCGGTTTTGTTTCAATCGCGAGCCCACAAAATCCTCATAAATAAAAGGACATTCATGTCTAAGATAAAATGGCATGAAGTATGAAGAAAGGCACAAGACCAGCAGTTTTGTTTCAATTGAGTCCAAATAATCAGAATATGAAAAGGTGACATTTAGCAATTTTTTTAGTGAATTTAGATAATATTAGTGTCCCAGCACACTTAAGGAAGCAGATCTTACCATCTTCCCTAACAATGCCATCATGGCCATCGGAGGAATACGGATCTAAAGCAACGTCAGTGTATATAACCTACGAGGGATACAGATTAACGATCATCAAATCCACAAAATATGAGATAGGACAAAAACAAACCATTATACTACCAAAATAACTAACATACAAGATCAGGATACTTGTCTTTAAGAAGTCTTATAGTTCTTGGTACCAGCCCGTTGTCATTATAAGCTTCTTTGCCTGTGGAAGTCTAGAAAAGAATCCAGTTGAAATTAATACTTCCCCACAACTCAAGAGATCTAGATAAGGACTCATGCTATGCTAGTAAAAAATGGGAAAACATTTCGAATAAATGAGAACCTTCAAAGCATCGGGAACTTTTGGGAATAGCACGATGCTGTTAACACCAACATCTCGAGCCTTACCAACCTAAGCAAGACGTGCAAAATTCAGACAAGTGTTATGTAGGAAACCAACATAGGTTAAGACAATTAAAACAGTATCTTTGAGACGAAAAATCGTTGCAGTCACCATAACCAACATATCATCAAGTAAATCGTATAAAGGGATAATATCTACTAGAAAGAACAACCTCTTCCACAAGTCCATGTCTCCATCCAAGCCTATAACATCCAGGCATTGCTCCAATCGGAGTGTCTTCTTCTCCTGCACGGTATAATGCTATGAGATCGTTTCTGAGCACAACATCAACACGTAGAAGAAATGTTCTGGTGCATAAAGCAGACATTCCAATTCACCTTCATGAATGAAAAGTGGATAAACCAGGTTTGCAGGGCTTATGCTAGTTTCTTGGAATGCAGCCCTCAGTACCGGTGATCTGCGATTCCTCCTTGGTCTTTTACTAAGCGGCTGTTACAAACAATATGAAGATCAACCCATAGCACTATCAGTACACGAGCACAACCAGATTCATCAAAGCTTGTGGAAGCGATTTCCCAACGAAACAAAACATGCCTTACAAAATTTGGATAAGATTAATTTGAACCGGATATTTGAGAACTATAGCAGTTAAACATAATTATAACACAATCAATTCAATTCAATACTCCTTATGATCAAAATAAGCATACACATCTAGAGAAGCCCTGAGTATCAATCCTAGAACGCATGCCCAATCGGGGTTCATAAAACGAGCAAACCTACAAGGGGGGTGACGAGAGGGGTCCCGGCCGGTGCAGATGGTTTTGGGGGTACAGGGGGGGCTTCTGGAACATTCCCTGCAACGACAGCGGCCTCACACTCCTCATCGCTCTTTCCCATCTTCTTAACCGGCCCGTCACCGTGAGCCTCAGCAGCATTCACTGTGAGGGTCCTTGGTGCAAATTTGACCGAGTGAGGCTTTACACAAGTGACATTCTGATGCACTTTCAGCCCTACATACTCAAATTTCACACCTTTAGCAGTCCCAAAATTCACTGAGTTGATCGTCATTGAAGCCATAAAGCTGCAAGTTTATCAATAAAAAGGCCTCTGCAGTGCAAGAAAACACATATTTTCAGATTTTACAGTTTTACAACAAAGTGAATCTATGCATTCGTCTATTCTTCTGGGAAACTATACCAATGCTACACGTAATTGAACTTAATTCTAGAGAAGTATGAAAAGATCAAAGAGAAAGAAGAAATGAAGCGCATCAAAGATATCTTACTCAAAGAATTGAGCAAAAATAAAATAAAAACGGAATCTTGGTGATGATTTGACTTGATTGCCAGTAATAATTGAAATAAAAGTCGAAGAAACAGATGCAAACTAAGCCGCAAATCGATTTAAAAGTTGATTGACAAAATCGCCATTTGTGAACACAGAAAAATCCCTAGGAAAAAATAGAAACAAAAATGATTACTACCTTTTAGCTCCTCTCTCTCTCTCAGTGTGAGTCCTTATCTGGGAAAGGGATTATAATTGGAGAGTGATTTGGGTGTGTTTGTCACGTGAAATTCTGGGGATAGAATTAGTTAGCACTGCAGGAAGAGTAACCACAGACAAAGGGGTAGTTATTTAGTTGGCTGCCTAACAGTCTAACTAACATAAAAGTGGCAAGAAATTTGCTTTAAGTTTTGATTCACTGTTTTTCTTCAAACTGTAAATTTTATTGAAAATGGTACACAAAAGAAATCATATATGGAGTCTGAATTCAGATCCCACTCTCTTCAGCTTCTAATTTTTCTCCTCCTTCTCCTTGTCATTTACCTTCTTCTCCTCCTCCTTCCCATTCTTTTTCCCCTTCTGTACCTTCTTCTCCTCCTCATTCTGCTACTTCTCCCTCTTCATTTCCTTCTCCTACTCCTTCTTCTTCTCCTACTTCTCCTCCTCTTTCTCCTAATCATTCTCCTTCTTCTTCTCCTTATCATTCTTCTCCCTCTCCTTCTCTTTCTTCCTTTCATTCTTCTCCTTCTCCTTTTGCTTCTGATCCTCCTTCTTCTCCTGCTTATACTTCTGCTTCTCCTGCTTCTCCTGCTTCTACTGCTGCTTCTCCCTCTTCTGCTCCTCCTCCTTTTCCCCTTCCTTATCCTTATCAATCTGTATATCCTTATCCTTCTTTGCTCCTTCTCCTTCTCCTTCTCATTATCCTTATCCTCCTTCTGCTTATCCTTCTCTCACAAAGTTTCCTCCCTTGAAATATTTTCTTCATCATCGTAAACGTAAGTTTATCTCATGTATTTTCAATACATGAATTCTTTTTGTCTGTCTAACTGTGATGATATTATAGGAATATAAACATTTGCAATCCTTTGGTTTGAAGTTGCGTCCTACCATGTTTATTTCTTTGTATGTCACATGCTACATGCAATGATAAACAAAATATACTGTCGAGAATTGCAATCATTTTTTATTACCCATTTGTTCATAACGAGATACTGCTACTAAAATTAGAGTAACATAAAACAAACAATTTGCACTGGGATTTGCATGCCTAGATTTATTTTACTGGTATTCATTGTATGTATATAAATATACATTTCATATATTCCAACACGATACCAAAATTCTTCCAAAATCACGAGAATGCTATGGCGTGACAATCTTTCTGCAAATAATTACATTACTAGATTTCTTCCAACTTTTAACTGTCTATGAAGAAAATAAGTTACCAAAATCATTCTGCAAATCTCACTAAACCTATGAAACATAGGTAGCATCATAGTTTGACGAAAGTGCTTAATTAAAAGTACAGAATGAATGAATGAATGAATGAATGACTACTCTTATTCCTATGGCCGGTTGCAAACAGAAAAGCGCTTTCGTATGATCAAGCTTGTCACTATCATCCAATCATAAATGAGAATGATTTCACGACTTGAGAATGATGTTTTGCTACATCATGGCCTGCAGGTGCAGATGAATAGGTAGGACTATAGAATGTTGGCATGGTGGACTATAAATTGCTACAAGGCGGGTTAGAGGGGCGGATCATTATGGGTGCTTTTAAGACGTTTCTCCTCCAACCAATAGGTCGGGGGTTTAAGTTATCACGGTAAGATAGAGAACCTTTGTTGATCTTTAATTTAAAGAAAAACAGTAAAAAAACATATAAGAAAATTATAGTATACTATTCAAGTATATTTTTATTTTAATTTTTCTTGTTATATTCAAATTAAAATTTATAAATATAAAATAAAAAATTAATATTTCATCAAATAAGGAGTAATTTAAAATTCAAATAATATATAATTAAAAATATTTGAATACAATGAATAATACACATTTTAAATTTCAAAAAAATAGTAGTACATGACTAAAAGTGCATTACTTTAAGAAAAAATTCATAGTTAAAAAATCATAAATAAATAACTTACTACTATTAAATACATATAAATAAATTTGATTCTAAAAGTAAAAAAAATACATAAAAATAAATTCCGATTTTTATTAAAAAATGTGATATGTCATGTGGCACGCAGTCAATCGTTGTCTCAAGACTCTCAACTAATTGTTTTTGCACACATGAAGGAGATGAAGCGCATGCTCAGAGCAGCCACCGGAGCAACTCCTAAGCACTTTGCTGCGGTTGCCTTGAGAAGACAACGCTAACTGTTTGTTGCAATTGAGATCAATGTTAATTTCAAATTCAATAAAGAACATATAGCATTAAATTCGTATTTTACTAAGGTGTAAAATGTATGTGTAGATTACATATAGTATTATCTCTTTATGTAATTGATGGTGCTAAGTTAGGACAGCCAAATTATTATACCCCAAAATTACTTACATGCCTATGATAAGAATCATAATATTCAAATAAACCACCAGGAAACAAACTAAAGGTTCCAACAATTTCAAACCTCTACATTTTGAGAGGGAAAAAGAATGACATTCAACCAAAGCTCTAAGCTAAAACTATATGACAGAATTCGAAGCATAGACTAGAATTTGGAACAGCACAAAAAGACTCAACTGCTGCTATCAGCAATACACAGAAGAAGTTCTAATTCTAACTTCTGAGTCTGGCAAATGTCAAGTAACCAGTATGCCCCCTCGTCTCACCCATTCGTCTAGCCAAGACAGTCTGAGGTCGAGAATTCTCCTGTCCATTTGTTGACCGTTGTCTTTTCTTGCAACCCTTAAGAGATGCCAAAACCCCATCACCATCCTGCCAACTTGGCAAGTGCCCTTCTCGAACTTCATATGTGTGGAGGAGTATCTCAAACGTTCTTATGTCTGCAACATTGAACAAATTTGATAATTAGATTGGAAATGGTCAGCACAAATTTATAGGTTTTCAAGTTGAAAGTTTGGAGTAGCAGTCTACCGGTGAAGGATGATTTGAGCGTCTCACAAGATCTCTGCACTTGCTCAATACAGGGAGAGAAGGAGCACAAGACCCCGTCTTGCTGCAGCATTTTTGCAGCAGAAGGAATCGCTAGCCATGGCTGAGGCAGGTCGAGGAAAACAGAATCGGCTCTACCCGAAAATTCATCTGGGAAACCCTCACCCTGTATGTCTCTCACACCAACTGTCACCAAACTACTCAATCCTGTGCGTTCAAAATCCTCCCTGAAACAAACATATGCACATACATGTATATTGTCATAAAAAATGATATAAAAGTCACTCAAAAACACAGAAATCCGCTCGAAATACTTCTAACTGCACATCCAATTAGTAAAAATTCCTATATGAAGGCAGGAGTACTTCTAACTAAACAGCCAATCAAATATAATCAGATTTAAAGCATCCAGATTTCATCAAATAATTCTAACTGAAAATACAATTAAACATATAATCAAATTTGAAGATATGAAATAGCATTGACATAATGATAGGAATAAACAACAAACATAAACGCACAAGAGCTTCAAAACGACAGAATGAATACACAAAGTAGCCACCTGGCTGAAGCAGCCCTCTGTTCATGGAAATCAAAGGTATAAACATGGCCATGGGGAGCAACAGCACGAGCAAGAGAAGTAGACAAGGATCCACTTCCCGTGCCGGATTCAAGCACCACGCAACCAGGAACAATCTCCAAATACATAACCACGAAACTTATATCCGCAATATATAAAATCTGCGTCCTGTGGCTCAAAACCAGAGTCCAAAGCTCAGGCGTCGGAGCTAATAAATAAACGAATCCGCCTTTACTGCTGAAGATCTTAGAGCCGAACGGCTTCCCGATCCAATCAGAATGCTTGAACATACCAAAACGGTTCTGTAAAACCCCCTTCTCCGAAACTTGTACAGCCTTCATCACGTCGTGCCGCTCATACACAATGACCAAATCCCCCTCCGTTATGCAGCGGTTGAAGGATAGCGTTTTGGTAGAATCAGTTGGCAACATCTTTGGCGATTTTCCAATCCAATATTCAATTAGTATCTGTTGTTTTTGTAGAACCAAATTAGAGATTTGAACGTTGTATGAAAAGGTTAATTAGGTTTCGGAATCCATACTTACAGGCTGATAAACAGAGATGATTCGAGAGCGAAGGATGAGCCGTCGATGGCGGAAGCGGCGGTGAGTGTATTGGATGTCAGTTCAGCGGGCAGTGCTTTGCTTTAGTAGGGTTTAAAATTTATATTCTTTTATTTTTAATGATAAATAGCATAAAAATCAATTTCATTTTTTATTTTTGAGAAAAAAAATACTATCTTTAAGTTTACACTAAACCAAAATCTAAAAGTTTTTTAAATTTTATGAGTAAAAAAGACATAATATAAAAAATATTCTTTTAAATTTATGTTTAGTGTAAATGATTTGAGTACATATTTGATGTGATATTTACACTAAAATGAGTTTCAGTTTAGTGTAAATGGTTCGAGATGCTCTATGACCATCTCCAATGGTACACCAAAACTCATTTTTACACCAAACTCAAATCCATTTTTGAATTTTTCAATGGAATAACACCAAATATGGTGTTTACTCCAAAATTTTGTAAGAAAAATACTAAAAAATAGTGTAAACTTAGAGATGATGTAAATGATTTGAGTAAAACTACTTTTTGATGTGATATATACTCAAAAATGGGTTTGAGTGTGACATAAATGGTTGGAGATGGCCTAAGTACGAACTTTTCTCGAAATAATTTAAATTGCTCCGTAGTTTGTTGCACTAGAAATTCAAGACTCATAAATAATAGAGAACTAAATACTGTTTTGAGATTAAGCTAATAATTATGCGAATAAATATATCAATTTAAATTCTAGTAGTACGATTTGTTAATTTTAGTCCGCTCCATTACTCGAAAATTGAATGCTACTTTATGGTGAATCTCAGTCAGTAGTCTCTAATTGTAATGGACAACTTTCAACAACTAGAGTGTCTACCAACCATTGTGAAAAAACAGTGGCCCAACAAGTAAGCCTATAACAAAATACAGCAATTTGGCCCGACTCATTTAGTCTCCAACTATCACACACGCATTATGATAGTCTCCAACTATCATAATGCATTCATTTTGCTATAGATCGAAAGATTATGCATAATCACCAAAATCTTCATTTTTAACATCACATTCACTATGCGAAGATTAATTAGCATCTAAATGCTTGTTTATTTCTTTAAAAAGACTTCATTTGAAAAGTGAATTGTATATGTGTATTAAATAAAATAAGTTAAAATTAGTTGTGATATTCTTGGTATTATTGAAGAAATTCAGTTCAGGATAGCTAACATAAATAGAATGAAAGCTTTTAATAATATAAGAAGAAAAAGAAATGAATGAATCATCATTCGATGATAATCGATATTCACAATTTATAAATTTGCTCTTGTATATCGTGGTGGATCTAGGATTTTTTATTCGGAGGTATGATAAATAATTATAGCACTTCAAAGCCTCAAAATTTAACCCATCTTTTTATTTTCTTAATTTTTTTTTCTCAGTCAAAATTTATGATTTTATTTTTATTATTAAAAACATCACAAAGATGTGTATTAAAAGAGAATTAGAAAGATAAAAACTAATTATATACTCCCTCCGTCCCGCTTTAGCAGTCCCATTGACTTTTCTGCCTTCTTTTTGTAAAAATGATAAAAAATAGTTAAAGAGGTGAAATGGTAAATTAAGAAAGAGAATAATATAGAGAAGAGTCTTATCTACATTATTGTGTCTCTTACTTTACCATTTTTCCACTTTAACTATTTTTTATTAGTTTTACAAAAAGATGGCAGAAAAGTCAATGAGACTGCTAAAGCGGGACGGAGAGAGTATTATATTGTAACGTTATGGAATTAAACACATTAGAATATTTTTAAAAAGCTAAAATGATGAAGATATAAAATATTCTTTTAATGATTGGAAAAGCCGAAAGAGTTATAAATATATGTGTGAGTTTTTTTTTTTTTTTAATATATGTGAGTTATGTAGGTTTCAAATGCATTAAAATATTTTTTTAAAAGCTAAAACGATGAAGGTATAAAAAATGCTTTAAATTTTTTGAAATAATAGAATAATAAATATATATGTGAATTGTGTAGGTTTCAAATGCATTAGGATATTAAATAAACAGAAGAATGAAAAATATAAAAATGCATAAGATATAATAAAACAAAAAAGAATAAAGATGTGTGCATTAGACGGCCTATTTTGAAATCCATATTAGTAGAATATTTAAAAGGAATAAAAAGATTTGAATAAAAAAAAAAGAAGCATATAGGGACGGCGTTGACAAGTACTCAAACTTAGGCCCTTTGCCATGAAAGAGGAATTGATTACCGCTGGACAAATATGAGAATTGTAAATTTGTACTCCCTCCTATGCCTGCTTAATCGGTTCTCCGGTTCTCGGGTACCCGGAATCGGAACCGGAACCGACCGGGTAATTGAGGAACCGGAAACCGGTTTACCGGTTCCGGTTCCGGTACCGGTTCTAATATTTCTAAAAAGTTCCGGTTCCGGTTCTACCTGGAACCGAATAATAAATCAATTTTAGATTTTCAATTTTAGATTTTAATAATATTATGAATATCAAATATAAATATACTACAAAACTATCCCTAATAAATAATAATACTATAGGATCTTAATCTTACGGTAAGTTTAATCCCTTTGGTTTGATTTGGATATTATTGTTGGTTTGATTTGGATATTGTTAACATAATTACTTGTTTTTTTGTTTTTACTTTTTAGACTTGGTATCATTGATTTGGAATTTTGATTGTTGTCGTTGGTTTTGATTTAGTCGTTTGGATTTTGTTTAAATATTGTTGGAATGTTGGTTTTGGTTGTATACTAGTTATAGTATTTTGTTGTGTTGATTTTATTTTTTAGGTGTTATATTTTTTAGGTATTTATTGAATTATTACTTTTAGGAAATGGAATATTGGATGATAAATATTACTATTATCATGTTGATTTGTATTTTTGAGTGTTTATTTGAAATTTTAGGTATTAACTACTATATTTCTAGATGTTGAATTATTTAAAAAAAATTTAAAACGAAAACTATAAATCGGATCCGGTTCGTAACCGGAACCGGCCGGATCCGGTTCCGGTTCTGGGATTCATGAAAATTTGTAACCGGGTACCCGGTCAAACCGGACCGGATAGAACCGAAACCGGTCGGTTAAGCAGCCCTACTCCCTCCATAATAGAAGTCTTGTTTTGCAATTTTATCCATCCGCGAATCAGAGTCTCAATTCATTTTTACCATAAATGGTAATAGGGTCCCACCTTCCACTAATTCAATTCATTCACATTTCATTTAAAACTAATATATACAAGTGGGGACCCCTATTTCACTAACTTTGTACCACCATTTTTCTCAACATTTCTTAAAACCCGTGCTGCAAAGAAATGAGACTCTTAATGTCGAACGGAAGGAGTATATCTAAATGCATTATGGCGGTATTTGGTTTAGAAGATTGTATCCCGAATAAAATTTGTATTGTGTTTGGTTCATGAGATTCAATCTCACAATTCAATCTTAAATTATAATAATGAGATAATTAGTCATAGCTAACTTTTTTTGACTAAAATAATCTCACAACTCAATTCTAAATTGTATCTTGGTATTATTTTATCTAGGATATCGAACATAACCTATGATTATAAATTTCGGGGTACACTAATACCCCATTGTTTCCATATGGCTCCGCCACAGCATGTATATGCGATGTACCTTACATGACAATAAATAAATAAGATTAAATACTCCGTATTAATTATATTTTAGAAAAAAAAATAACAATAAATCCATATTTGGTACTCTGAAATTAATAAAGTATTGATCAATAATTCAATATGATGCAAAATACATGTACTCCATAATACATGGTCATAAACAAAACGCAACAAACACTAAAATGAAATATAAATCCACCACGAAACAAAACAAATAAACTATTTGCGTCTAGAATGTGGAAAAGTTTGTTGCACCATATCTTAACAAGAGTATTACCTAACCACGAAACTTTTAGTAACATTTGCAATTGTCACGCACCAAAAACAAAATAAAAGTCGTATATTAAATTTCTTACACGCATCATGAAAAAAAGGAAACGATTTAATGCTCATTCGCTATATAACAGTGAAATAATAGTACAACTAATAAAAATATTAAAGCGTAGATCACTAGACAATAGCATGTTAGGTCAACAAATAGTATGTAAATAGTGGTCGTATATAAAATATTATCGAAGACGAATTATAATGTACTTGATGCATTAGTATTTTAATGCTACACTGTGTGAGAATGAAAATATTGGTATTAATTTGTTGAAATTTGAAAATGGTGTGTTTTTTAAAGTTAAAATACTAAGATATGAACCATATAAATATTCATCATTTCTCGGTTCGGGAAAAAAGAAGAAGAAGGCAAATTTGATTATTGGACAAGCACAATTATTGGAAATGGATTGTTTGAAAAAAATCTACTATATCTGAAATTACAAGCAAAACAATTGACTAGCAATAATTGAAATCCCTATTGTTCATATGTATATTTAGTAATGCTCTAACTCGATATCATTTTTTATTGAAAGGATATTATTTAGTGACAGACTTATCATATTAGAGAAATAATTGAATTATTGAAATGCCTATTGTTCATGTATATATTTAATAATGCTCTAACTCGATATCATTTTCTATTGAAAGGATATTATTTTATTGACAGATTAATCATATTCAAATATTGTTGACGTCATCGCAGCTTCATGATTTGATGAGGGGTCCAAATTCAAAAATCAAAATGATGGTAGGTTTACTATAGAAATTGACTATAGTACTAATATAAGTGTATGGCATAAATATGATTTAGACATTTTGTGCATATTTGTCCTTTTCATGATATTAATAAATGGTTGTTTAATGAATATTCATCGTGACAGGGACGATCTCGACGGCAATGCCGCACTATAATTAGTTCATTCATGCCTGATTTTTATACTCATAGTAGACGTCCATTCGTGAGAATTATTATGCTAAATATGAGCAGTATTATCGTTTAATTTAATGCATATTTAGCATTATATTTTATTTTATGTATTTAATTTAATTTTAATATATTTAAAATATTATTAACATTTTAATTTTATAAAATTCATAAAATACAAAATTCGATTCATTCATTTTCTCTAAATCATCAAATAAATGAATAAAATAACCAAAAAAAAATGAACAAATCAAACTTTGGTTTTTCATAAATTTTGTAAAATTTAAAATTTCAATAACAGTTGTTTGTCAGGATTTCGAATATGAAAGTAATTCAGTTTCTTAATTTTTAAATGGATGTTTGTTTAATTTTCAGTCAGACATGAAGAATAACCAAAACCTAGAAAACAAAAAAAAATGCAACATTCCAGGATTCTACTTCCCCGAATGTTCTTAAATGTTTTTTTCTTAATTTTTGGATTCTTACATATTTAAGTGGAGTATATAATACTTACTACTCCTAACATTTTATTGTTTTATACAACTATAATAAATAATAATATTACTATTATGTTAAAAATTAATAACTATTTTAAACATCTTAAATAATTTTAAAATTATATCACACTTAATTATAATAAATAAAATAAAATAATAATAATAATAATAATAATAATAATAATAATAATAATGATAATAATAATAATAAACTATATTACTAGTATGTAATTATAATTGTAACAATTTTATTATTATGTTTTCAATTAGTGTTATTGTACTTATAATAACTTATTAAAATAATTACTAATATAATTATTTAAATTATAAATGATAATAATAATTGTTATAACTAATTAAGAAAGTTCCAAAGTGAAAGTCATATTTTTCTTTTACTATCAATGATAATTAAGCTCTACATTCCATCAATTTATTTCAATCACATTTTATTAATAAAATTGGATACTCCTATGTTAGTGAGACTCACACTCCACCGACTTATTTAATCCACTTTTCTTTACGTTTCTTAAAACTCGCTCAAACCAAATATGACTCCTATCGTGAGACGGATGAATGTAATTAAATTCTTGATTGATAATTTATTAACTAAATTTTAATTAATGATCATTATCAGTTAGAAATTTAATTAAAAAAATCTTATCTTAATTATACTACGTATTTTGTTAATTTAGTTATTAGTACTATATTAATGTACCAATTAAATTTGATTGATTATATAATTTCAAAATTTTACATTTAATAATAACTTAAAATACAATTAAGAAATCACAGGAGTATTACTTTTTAGACAAACAAAAGGATCTATTTTTCGTTATTAATACAGAATAATCATAGTTTTGGATATTGATTTCCGTTTTCGCTATTTTGAGTTGTTTCTTAATTTCTGTGCGTATATGTTGATTTATTAACAAATTCGTCATCTCTCCCCCAAATATTCCCTCGGTTGGTCAGCCAACAAGACGATAAATATGTATAAAAATCCAACTCCATGAATAATCAAATCCAATCCAAACCGAATATCACTCTCACTCCGACGTCCACACAAACGAAAAAACGCACAAGCGACGAACAGCTGTGAAGAAATACCCCCTCCGCATCCCGCCAAAAACCAGTGTAAACCGCATTTTTGTAACCGCACAGATCGACGGCAGTTTATTGTAATCGCGCCTCGGTTTGTGGTAATTTGATCTCGAGTTTGGAGAAACATGGCTGTGTGTGTGGAGACGGCGGCGGCGGAGCTCAGGGACGTATACAACTCCGGCAAGACGAGGACGTACGAGTGGCGCGTTTCGCAGCTCAAAGCGATGCTCAAAATCGCGATCCACCACGAGAAGGAACTCATCGAAGCTCTGAATTCGGATCTCGGCAAGCACGAGCACGAAGCTTTTCTTCATGAGGTGAGGGAGTTTGGATTGCTGGATTTTATTGCTGATTATCCGATTCGTGATATATGTGTTCGTGTGCTGCGATGATGAATTACTACTATTGTTTGTAGCAGTTACTGTTTATCGCACTGAATGCACAGATTCAACTTGGTGTAATTTCTATTATTCGTTTTCACACTATTTGACACGTATTTTAATCTGTGGATGTATATTATTATTGACTGGAATCTGGATGTTGCTGCGCCTCAGCAGAATTGATCAATTGAATGCATATTCCGAAACTCGGAGTTGAATTTAAATACGTTTTGTACTTGTGGCTATTGATGATATTTGTCAACTGCATTTAATGCTTCGTGCTCATTAATGAAAAATAGCTAGGATTTTTTTTTTGGTTTATTTATTCTCTTTTTGATTTTGGAATTATGACGGCTAACGGTGGTTCCTGGTGGAGTTAATGATATTCCTCAACTATTAATTTGATGTGTACAGCGAAAGTTATGGTTGAAATTTTGGAAGTTACTGAATTTTACGAGGCAAGAGGGAGGACATGAACCATCCATTTCAGGGTTGCCTAACGCATGGGGGATTTCGAATTCTTTTCTTGTACATCATGTTTTGTTAGTTGTAGATTTGTTATTTGTAGATAACTGGATATGGATGTTTGACTTTTACATGCCATCACAGGATTTTCAACTTCTGATTCTTGTCTGCGTTCATAAATATTTTTCTACGGTTGAAAGAGGATTTCTAGTTTTTTTTTTTTTTTTTTTTTTGTGGGGATTCAGTTAAGGATATAGATTACTGGCATCAAGTATATAAATTAAATCTACCCTAATAATTTGTTGGCCGTAGAGAAGACTAACCTGTACCTCTTTGTTACTTTGTTTGCTTCGTCTTATGGCCTAGAGAGACACTTTATAAGCAGAAAAAACAATGCAAAAGAAAAGGGTTTTGCACATGAACTGGCATTATGTTCATAGAAAAGCACCAAGACCATAGTTTTGAGAATAATGCATATGCTATGCTTTTTGTATTAGCTGTGCAAATGAAGTTTGGAGAAATAAACAGGTAGGGAGATGTCAAGAAAACTAAAGATAAAATTATCTCACTTCCTTTAGAATTTTTGCAATTTTTAATCTAAATGATGTACTCCTAACTAAATCACTTCTAAAAAGCTAACATAGTCGAGTTATTTCATCTTCACCTTATCAGATAGTATATTGTTTATGAAATGAAGAGAAGCTTTGGTGTTGCATCGTCAGAGATGCCTTGGGAGATTTTTTTATCTTTACGATCCTAAGCTTATCATCTAATTCTCTGTTTATTTGTGCTTTTATTTCCAGTTCATCTGTTGACTGTTAACCTTTTTTGTTTGTAACTTCTTGTTCAAAAAAATAAGCCATGGAAGTCTTTAATCTTATTTTCTCACCATTTCAGAATACTACTTAACTATTTTGTCATGCAGATTGCAGCAGTAAGATCAGCATGCAGGATGGCACTGAAGCAATTGCATCGATGGATGAAGCCTGAAAAAGTAAATTTGTGTTTATTTGTAGTTTGAAACCATCCCGATTCTCTTATTTGTTTATGCAGATACTTAACTGGTGCCTATTTTTCTTGTGATTGCAGGTTAAAACGTCCATGACCACTTTTCCCTCATCAGCTGAAATAGTGTCAGAACCCTTCGGTGTCGTATTGGTTATCTCAACATGGAACTATCCTATCCGTATGGTCTATTTATTATCCTGCATATGTTTGGCGTTTTTTAAGATTTAAAATTTTTCTGTGCCATGTGTGATATTGATAAATTGCCTTTGTTATTTTCCGCATATGGCTGCTGTTCTCTGCCAAAGTATTGTCGCTTGAGCCAGTCATTGCAGCTATTTCAGCCGGTAATGCTGTAGTACTTAAGCCATCTGAAGTTGCATCTGCAACTTCCTCAACTATGTCGAAACTTCTTGGGCAGTACATGGATGTCTCAGCTGTAAAAGTTGTAGAAGGTGGTATTCCGGAAACAAGTGCATTACTGGAGCAGAAATGGGACAAAATATTTTATACAGGTACTTGCGAGCTAATAAACATCCGTAATGATTCTTAATCAAAACGTCTGCTCAGCCTTTTATCAAGATTTTAGATGCTGATGTTGCTAGGCTGTTTTACAGACTATAGTATTTTTTCTATTTCCTTGTTTATGGAGTACTAGAAATTATAGTGATTCATCTCTCTTCCCTGCATGACAATGCTAAGATTAGCACCATATGTTACAATATTTGTCTTTTAGGTTGAAATTTGAGAGGTTTTCTTGATTTTCGGAGGCAGGTTTGTTGAATTTGATGGTTTCGACCTTTTCACTCTAGATAATTTTCTGATTGCTCAAGCCAAAAGGTTTTGAACTCTGCAATGTTTTCTAGTCTCTGAGTTAAGAGGACCACTTGAATCTGCTGAGCGATTGTATAAATAACTGAATCATAGACTTTACTGGACGTAGAGATTCTTTTAGCTTTGCAATCGAGTGATATTTCTGAATGAAGTCAAGAACCTCTCAGTCTAGCTCCAAATGTTTAGTAACTATTCTATTAGTTAACGAATTTATAAATATAGTTCAGCCCATTAAGATATATAGAGACAGTAAATTCTATAAAATGAGAGCTATATAAGACTATAGGTAAGAATCTGGAATTTGAAGAGAGAGAGACATTTCACAGTTGTTTTTGGTTATAGTTGGCTCTTTTGGATATGAAGTGGTTCAGCGTGTCTCTATCTCTATTTGAATTGTAACAAATTGGTGTTGGTATTACAAACATTATTGATCCTAATCAAGCAAATGTTCTACAGGGAATAGCAAGGTTGGGCGTGTTGTATTAGCAGCTGCAGCAAAGCATCTCACACCTGTGATTTTGGAGCTTGGTGGGAAATGTCCAGCAATTGTTGATTCAGATATCAACCTAACAGTAAGCCCCTTAGTTACCAAAACTTGACGAAATATGAGTTTTTCTGAAACAAACAACAACAAATGATGTGCTTGTCACATGGAGTTCTAAATTATATGTATGCATCTATTGTTCATCCTTAAGGTTGCAGCAAGAAGAATCATCTCAGGCAAGTGGGGTTGCAACAGCGGACAGACCTGTGTTTCACCTGATTACATGATAACTACAAAGGATTATGCTGCAAAACTTGTAAGATATGCCAAATGAACTATACTGTACATGCGAATAGAGGTATACGTTTTCTCTCTGATCAAATTCTGATACAATTGATCAGGTTGATGCTCTTTCATCTGAACTAGAAAGATTCTATGGAAAAGATCCAGTGAATTCAAAAGACATGTCAAAAATTATAAATTCCCGACATTTTGAACGGCTGTCAAAGCTTTTGGATGAAGAGAAAGTTTCAGGAAAAATAGTTATTGGTGGTCAACGGGATAAAGCCAATCTGTGAGCTCAAAACTTGGTTCTGCATTTTCTTCTTCAGCATTAATATGGTATTGGCTGATGATGTATTCATGCAATTCTTTTACATTTCCATCTTACAGCAAGATTGCTCCCACTGTTATACTAGATGCCCCGGAAGATTCTCTTATCATGAATGAGGAGATTTTTGGTCCTCTACTTCCCATTATCACGGTAAAAGTTGATAAGCATCTGATATATTTGAGTTTGGACTGACTTTATACAGTATTTTGATAATTTCATTCATTTATACATATTTCTTGCCATGATAAACCAAATCAAGATTTCTTTTATACTCCATAAAAAGGATCATATTTGTTGTACTGGATGATCCAGAAGACTAACCCGGTCCTGAAGGACAATCTGTCCCTAATTCCTTGGCCGATTCTTGTTTTAACTATGGAACATAATAGTGTATTGATTTTCTTATGTTTCTATATTTTCCTTTTGTATGAAGGTCAACAATATTAAGGATGGCATTAACTTGATTACTTCTAAAGAGAAGCCCCTTGCGGCGTATATATTTACGAATGACAAAAAGCTCAAGGAAGAATTCGTGCAAAGAGTCTCAGCAGGGGGCATTGGCGTTAATGAAGTAACTCTTCATGTAAGTCTTTCTTCTGGAGTCTCATGCTAATGTGAAACTAAATGCACGATACATGCTTAAATTGTCTTCTTGTTGCTTCATCAATATTGTATTGACAAATTGATGAAAAATGTCACTTGATAGACCTGAACCATATTAACAAACTCTCATTTGGACAGCTTGCTGAGGACACATTGCCATTCGGAGGCGTGGGAGAAAGTGGAATGGGATCATACCACGGTAAATTCTCTTTCGATGCTTTCAGCCATAAAAAGCCAGTTTTGTATCGTGGGTTTAATGGGGAAATCTCTGCAAGATATCCGCCATACACCCCTAGAAAGCTGAAATTTCTCAAAGCTGTGTTAAGTGGTGACATAATTGGCATCATCCGTGCTCTGCTCGGATGGTAAGATTTGTACACCTGTATTCCTTCGGGTTAATAAGATGTAAGATTTGGTTTGCTGATGACTGCTAACAGGCAAGGTTTAACCAAGTCCTGTGGCTATATAGATTGAAATATTAATCTCGTTTGCTCTTGTGTACTTAAGTCTTTTTTCTCAGCACATACAACTCATTTGTACGTAAAATTGATAATCGATGACTTTCTTTGCTTCCACAATTTACTGTGAACTCCATAACTATCATTTTGTTATGGTATTGCTCTTAAATCTTAATTAAACAAGAGTTACTAGGTTTTTATTATTAGAGTCTTTAGTTTGCAGCAACTCACCCATACCAAAACAATAGAAGTAGATCAGCTTTAGTTTTGTACAAATATCTGCATCTGTATAGAGAAAGGAAGAAGAGGTAGATTAACAAGCCTGTTGCAAAATAGTAGCAGCAGTAGATCGCTGCTCTTGTGTCAACGTCTCTGGGAACTTGACCGAAACGTTGACGATCAAGTCCCCTCTTGTCCCGGGCTCGTGTTGCTTTGGCATGCCTTGCCCTTGTATGGTCCTCACGTAGCCGGTGTGCACGACGTCCTCTATCCCGAGGCTGGTCGTCTCGCCTCCCAGCAACGGGAGGGGAAGCGTGCACCCCGTTAGAGCATCGACCAACATGATCTCAGCTCCCATTTGTAGATCATCCTCTTGTGTCTTGAACAAGGGGTGCTCTTTCTCTGCTATCACGAACACTAGATCCGCAGCTTTTGTGCCCGGCATCTGGTTCCCCTTTCCCTCGAACGTGATCTTCGTACCTCTCCTCCATCCTGGCTCCACCTTGATCGTCACCGTCTCATCTTCCTCCACTATTTGCCTGCACCCAGAGTTGCATGGGAAAAAGGTGTTAGGATAGCATAGAGCCCTGTTTCCTGCATTTTCCTACAGGATTATCTTATGCTGTATGGTTGTTTTTGTTTCTGTTTTTACCCGTTGCCATTGACGGCGTCTCTTGTGATGACGACCTTCTTGACACAACCGAAGCAGAGCTCCTCGAGGGTGCACTCGAGGTGCTTCTTCATTGCTGCCGGTTTGATCAGCCCACTCGAGTTTGAGAAAATGATGGGGGCTGCGACCCCCCTGCTCGCGCTTCTTGAGAACGTGTGGGTCAAACCGCCGGTGCCGGTGCCAGCACCCCTGAATGATTCTTTATGGCTCAAGCTCCTTGAAAAGGGCCCTTTAGCTTCCCCGCACGGAGGGTGGGTTCTCCGGCCTTGGCAGCTCAGATTCCTCGACAGCCGGGAGAAGCCTGTGCCGCAGCCCCATCGAGGGGATCTTGTAGCTCGGTTGTCGTCGTGATTGCTCCCTCGTTTGAATCTGTCACGTCTCTTATGATCTCCTTCTCTCCATGGTTTACATTTCTTGGTCTTTGATTTGATAATCTGCAGGATTAGGATGTTAGATAATAATATATAATGAATAATAATGCTACATGAGAGATGGGTTTGGTGAAGGAACCTTGGTAAAATGTATAGGTTTGTTTGGTGTTTGGTTGGAGAAAAGGGGTTGCTTCTCTGGGCAGCATTTGGAGAGGAAGGATTTGCATACGTTTGCAAATCCTACTAAGCGAATAAAACCATTGGGGTTTGGTCTTGAATGCTCTCCCAATCCCATGGATGGTAGAGTAGAGAGAGAAGACAAGCAACAAAAAAATGTCTATGAGAGAGAAGAGATTAAAACAGAGAGCAACAAATTTCTGTGTTTTTCTGTGTGTGAGAGACTAATACGGAGAGCCTTATGAGGATTTTTGAACGATAAAATAAATTATGCAGAGTTATTTTAGAGAATAAAGTTGAATTAATAATATTTTCATTTAAAGAAATCAATATTTGTTGGGTTTAAAATTTTAAGTATGTTTTGAACAACTAGAGTGGAAAATGATTATTGAAAAATTGTGCTTTAACTACATTGTTTTTAATTTATCGATATTTTAGATAAAAACTTTTACTCCTATTTCTTACTATTTAATATTCGAATTTACTTGTAAACATGCAGATTTAATGTCATTTAATACTATTAAGATTGTAGACTTCTGATGTACTCTCATAGTTTCTTGTTAATTAAGTTACAATTATTATTACTGCATGAAAATTAAGAAACAAATAGTTAGGGGTGTTCGGTTGACTAGACTAAATCTCATGAGTAAATATGTATCATGTTTGGTTCATAAGATTAATCTCCTCAACCTAATCCTAGATGGATAGTCTCATGATAATTAGTCATAACCTCCCCCCTCCAACTAAAATAATCCTATAACTTAATCCTAAATGGATAGTCTCATGATAATTAGTCATGACAACCAAACGCCACCTAGTGTATTATGTAGAGAAAGAATAACGTATGAGAGATAATAAAATAGAAAATAGAATTTGTATATTTTTTGGACAAAAACTGAAATGATTCAATTATCTTTAAAAGTCCTGGAATAGAAAAACAATTCAATTAACAAGTTAGGAACGAAAAGAGTATCACTATAATATTTTTTTTCTTCACTGATTAAATTCAAAGTTCTTAATTCACTTATAATATTTTGGTTCAAGTAATAGTCAGACTAGTCCCCAGTCAATCGAACTACTTACTAGTACTCCATCTGTTCTATAGTAGTAGAGTTATTTTGGTATTTCGATACGTTCCATAGTAGTAGAGTCATTTTTGGTATTTTGGTACGTTTCATAATAGTAGAGTTATTTTCATTCTCTGATCTATTTCTTACGGTACATATAATGACCATGATACCCTATTATGGCTATGGCCGGCCATAATGTGACCACGTAGCTTTTCCCTTTATTAAACTTTGGCAGTTTGTATATAAGTAGTTTATTAGTACTATATCAATCATTAGAGAGTGTATTCGTTTTGACATGTGCATATCAAACTTTATAAGTAGTTTATTAGTACTATATCAATCATTAGAGAGTGTATTCGTTTTGACATGTGCATATCACGGATCTCTGTGTCCGGGTTCGTGTGTTTTTGTTTTGACATAATTGCAAATTTGCAATGGATGTCATGTTGCCATGTTTTTCTCCATATGCACTGAAATACTAGAAAAACGACATTAGACATCCTTCTTACGTGTACATGTACGTCTAACAATCCATATGCAGAGTTGGCAGTTTATAATTAGAATTTAATAATTCATAAATCATACTAGTAATTAGTTAGAATCTAACAATTTACATGCACTATTATTTATTTGGCAAACCACTTCGCACTTGTAATTTTCTTAAACTTCGATGCAAATAAAGCAACTAAAATTCACGATAGAACATTTCCCATGGATACTTTTGTTTGGAACAAACTATATATAGAGAATAGAGATATATAACGTTTTTTCCTTCATAAATTATTTATAATAAAACTTTTACTCCTTCAACTTTTAAAAGTTCCTCCTCGAATAAAAGAAAACCACATCAGTCACGAAATCGAACCATAAATATAGTGGACAGATAACATCAAACTAATAGTATTTTCTTTATTTATATGTATAATAAGTCTTATCCAATTTTGAATTTACATGAATTGTTTTATAATTGTCTCAAAATTAGGCAACTTCTAACTAATTTCTTTACAATAAATCTATGTGACCAAATTTTGTACAACCAAATTCTTGTTTATTTGACAAAAAAATAGGTTTATTTATGAATTTAATTAAAATATTAGATACATATATAATACATGGAAAGTGCATAATATTGTGGTTATATATTTATGATTTTTTATAATTTTTTTATTTTTTTAGAATTATATATGTAACTAGTGCCTACTTTAATTCAAATTTTAAAAATAATAGAAAGAAAATTCAAATATAAATATAAAAAATGAGGTTTAAGGCTAATAAGTCTTTTTAACTTATCCACTTACTATATTTATAATTTTAATATATAACTAATACATCAAATTATTAATATAACTTTATTTTGGTCGTACAAAATTTGGTTGTTTATCATTACTTTTTGTAAGTATGTACACACACAGAAATTTCCAACTGGTTTCACGTCATTAACTTCAGTCCGCGTAAAAATCAAGTCTTTTTCATTGCTTTTTCTCTGTGTTTCTTTTTTCTTTCTTCAGAGAATCCCAAATCCCATATCACTTTACGAGAATCCCTTTTACTTAAGAGCCCTTTTCGTTTATCCCGAGATCAGAATTCGTATATGAGCATGGATAGAGAGTTGTACCTCAAGGCATTGGTGCTGTACCTTTTGACATGGATTGCAGCTGCTGACCAGCCTCACACTATCACCTTCAAATCTGCCAGAACCTTCCGCTCCTCTGTGGTTTTCCCCGTCGCCGGAAATGTTTATCCAAAAGGGTACTTCGTTTTCTTCAATTTTATTGGAATTTTGAGAATTTGCAGTGTTTGGTTCTGATTTCAGTTGTGATTTTGGGGGAATGTGATCGCCACTTATTTGATGTTTAGTTGGTGAATATTGATGTTGTGTTAGAAATGCTGATGCTCTGAATTTTAGGGGATTTTTTTTTGGTGGTTTTGTGATGAATTTTAACGTTCATGTTGGTGTGCTGAGGTAATTAGGTCTGATTTGTGGAATCAGTGTGTTTTCATTTTCCAATCGCTGATATAGTAAAATGTTTCTTGGAAAAATGGCAAAACTGTAGTAGAATCTCTCTTCTTTTCTGTATTTGGAATGATCAAACTTAGAAATTGGATCTGCATCAGTTGATGAAACATCTATCTTATCTTTAGAAAGTAGTTCATCCTGTTCACATTTTCAATTCTATTTTTGACCTTACTTAGGTACTATCATGTAACAATGAATGTGGGGCAGCCTCCGAGGCCCTACTTTCTTGATATCGATACTGGCAGTGATCTTACATGGCTTCAGTGTGATGCGCCTTGCACGAAATGCACCCCGGTAACTTTCTTGCTCGATGTTTGTTGAGAGTTGAATGGTTGTGAGAATGTGTTCTTTTACACTTTGCTCGACGTTTCTCAGGCTCCTCACAGTCTTTACAAACCGAAAAACCTCATCACATGCGTTGACCCTTTGTGTGTCTCACTTCATGGGCCGGGGAACCATCACTGTCAATCACCCGAGGAGCAGTGTGATTACGAAATTGATTATGCCGACCATGGTTCATCTTTGGGCGTGCTGGTTAAGGACTTGTTTCCTCTTAGATTTACAAATGGTACCATTTTTGCTCCAAAGCTTGCATTTGGGTGAGGGTCTTTCCCTTTTCTTTACGAGCTTTACTCAAAGGTCGTAAAACACTAAAAAATATCCTATTACTATCAATTATACATGTACTTTCAAATTCTTATCCTAGTCAAACCTTGTTTATTTTACACTAACGAGATTGTTAATTTGTGTTAACTGCACAAAGACCGTTGATGTGGCATCTACGTGGATGATGGTGATACAGAATAACAGATAATGTCATCTTAGTGGTCTTTGCACGGTTAACTAAATTTACGGTTATGCTAGTGAAAAATAGAGAGAGGTTAGATCAGGACAAATATTTGAAGGTGTATAAGATAGTTTTAGGGTAAGTCGACATTTCGGATTATTTTGGATAGTTTAGCCTTTTCTGTTTATTTTGTTAGTTAGCTTATGCCTCCAATTCAGCTACTTATATCTTGAATCTATCTAGATGTGGATACAATCAAGAAGTTCAAGACACAGCCCATCTACCTTACACGGATGGAGTCCTCGGACTAGGCCTTGGCAATTCAAGCATCCTGGCTCAGCTACGGAACATGGGTTTGATACGAAATGTTGTTGGTCATTGTCTAAGCCGACAAGGTGGAGGGTTTCTCTTCTTTGGAGATGACTTTCTCCCTAATTCGGGGATCATTTGGACACCATTATTGAGCCAATCGTAAGTTTTATTATCTATAACAATGCAAGCTGACATAATATGCCGATGCTTAGTATCCTCTCCTTGTTTCAGGAAATACTACTCTGTAGGGCCAGCAGATCTCCAGATTGCTGGCCAAGCTACTAATATCAAGGGCCTTCCCATAGTTTTCGACAGTGGAAGCACTTATACTTACTTCAGCTCTCAAGCATACAACACTCTCGTTTCTTTGGTAAGTTTTGTTTTGGTTTGGATGGTTCGTTTGAAGCTGCCTATGTGGTCTAACAAAGTTAAATCTTGCCAGATAAAACGTAACTTGAATGGAAAGCAACTGAAAGACGCAGTCGAGGATAAAAGCCTCCCTGTCTGTTGGAAAGGCGCTAAGCCCTTCAAATCGGTTCTAGATGCTGCTAACCACTTCAAGCCTTTGGCTCTGAGCTTCACAAATGCCAAAAATGCTCAGCTTCATCTGCCCCCGGAATCTTACCTTGTCGTTACAGTGAGTCGCAGCTCATCCTTTCCTTCTAAGCAATTTCTTGGAAGTGCAAAACTCACCCTTTCTTGATTCAGGAACAAGGCAATGTCTGCTTAGGTATTCTCAATGGTGGAGAGGTCGGGTTAGAAAATCTGAATGTGATTGGAGGTAAGAAATCTCGACACATCACTGCCCAATGCAGTTAACAATCTGTTTTTCTTGCAATCTGATAAGTGAAAACGTTGAATGTGCAGACATTTTTCTGCAAGACAAACTGGTGATCTACGACAACGAGAGGCAGCGAGTGGGATGGGCGCCAGCAAACTGCAACAATCTTCCAAAGTCCTGACCACTTAACACTCTTTTTGTTTGCTTTCAGCTTTACAAGGCCGAGGCAGTCTCACTACAATTTCTTTCTTTATTTATTTATAAACAGCATGGATAGCGGAGACTTCGATCTGCATAACGATGCTGCCATTGATGGCACGTTGAGGGATATCTGCCCCGCGAGATTCAGATTCTGAGGCGTTAGGCGCAGATTTTTGACCCAGAGGTGATGTTAGTGCTGTAACTCCATGGTGTTGTTATTGTTTAGTAAATGTAGAAATTTTGGAACGTAGATGCATAGGAAATTATTTGGGCTTTTAGAGGAAGATGCTAGCTATACCATCTTGTGTATCATGATGGTGTTTCGTTTAGGCGTTATACCTTGTACGGATACATGTATATTGATGATGTCATTTCTAGATAATGTTTTGATGTTGGATTTATCTAGTACGTCCCATAAGAATATGCATTTTTGGTTGAACACGAGTTTTAATGCACAGTTGGTAAAGTAAGAGAGAAGTAGAAGGAAAAAGTAATTAAAGTATTGATAATGGAGAATGTGTCACATCCCATTGGAGAGAAAAAGAGCTTTTAAGTTTAGAAAGTGCATATTGCGACGGACTAAAAAGGAAAGAGTGCACGTTCTTGTGGAGAGAGAGTATTAGTACTAACAAAGTAAAAATTTCAATGATTGAAATCTTTTGCTACACAATTGGTGTTTCGATATGGTGTTTTTTGTTGATAATGCGATGCACTCATGCACCGCTCGATTTACTTTATCAAATGTCTAAAACAATTTAAATATGAAATTAAGCAACTTTAGAAATTCACTAAATACATATTTACTATATAATTAAGATAATTACATCCTTAAATTATGGAACAAAATGTTCTCGACTTGCAATCATATTCACCAAATATCCCAAAATTTTGCAGAACAAAGTGTATAAACTGAATTAAAATACTATACAAAGTACTGATTAAAACTATTAATTTTATTTTCAAACAAAAGATGTCACGATTTCAGGCCCGTGAAGCAGCAAAAATCGATCATGAGAAGAAGCTATTGCAGATAGCTTGAATATAGTACTAAGTTAAAATCACAGCTGATGCTAGTGATAAAATAATAAGTGGGATGATTATGTAGTCATGTTCGTGTTCATTTCACCACCACGGTCCACGAGTGTTAAGATGAAATTTGTTATTAGTATTATAAATTTCCTATTAGTAATTCCATAAAATGTGGAGCAGCTTCTATAGTATATACATTTGACAGTAGATGAAATAATTGGAAAGGAATTGATTGACTGCAAAATCCAAATTGCAGCTAATAAACAATGTTTCAGTCGTCACCACCACCGTCTTCATCAAAACCACCGTCGTCATCATCTCCACCCCAGTCAGCTTCTCCCGGATCAACGCCACCATTGATATCGATAGGCAATGCGTTTTCATTATCATCCACTTCCATAGGAGCTGCTGGGGACTCGGGATTAGCCACTACTCTCATGGACTCGAGGCTAGCCTCGCTGAAGAAGTCAGCGTAAGGCTTGGATACCTGAGAGTCATTTAAAAAGTGAGTATGGATTGCAAAATACTCGAGGATCAGACCATAAGCAAATGTAAATTTGCATCCTCATCAAATAACAGAAGCACGAAAATTCACAAAAAGGGACATTTCTGGTTGAAATGGGTCAATTCGCAAGTTATTAGCACTAAAGATCACTCACATAGATGTCCAAGTTTACAGAAGGTGATTAAAGAGTGCAGCAAAATCAATATCCTGATGCCATGTGACATTTTACCTTGAATAATACATTTCTCTTCTCTGCATTTTCAATCAGATTCTTCCAGTGGTCATCTCCTCTTAATGTTGATGCAGAACCCACGACCTATGGTTTTGCTAGAAAATTAAAAATACAATCCCATAAAGCAGTAAGATGATTCCTTGAATCGAGAGGCATACCAAAACAGAAGACCTTGCTCGAGTAATGCCAACATTCATTCGTCTATAATCTTTAACGAAACCAATGGCTTGATTGTCATTTGCTCTGACACAAGAAAAGATCGCAACATCCTTTTCACGTCCCTAAAGATTTTAGTCCCAATTATTAAAATATTAAATGAAATAAAAGAAATTGTTTAACATATGATGTCGCCAGGATGATATAAACCTACCTGAAAACCATCAACGGTGTTGATATCTACAAGTTTATCAGACTGCACACCAAAGGTGCTACGGAACTTCTCTCTGAAGAGCTTGACTTGATGTCTGTATGGTGATATGATTGCAAGTCGAGAACTTGCCTTAAGCTCTGGATAGCTACTAACTAATTTGCTATACATAGCCAGGACAAAGTCAACTTCGTCAGCATTTACATGAGAGCCACTGCCAGACGGCTGGGACTCCTCCCCTTCATGTAAATCGAAGAAACAAAATGGCCCATAGCAACGGAAATTATGCCATGGGCGCCTTGTTTGATTTTCAATATCAGGCCCATCCTCCAATGAATCTTCATAAAATTCCTTAGAAGGGAAGCTCCTAATCTGTATCCAAAGATTGAATTAAGAACTTCTCTTAGTTCACTAAGTTTTTCCCTCAACTGGTGAAAGTAATACTTGAATAAGCAATAGCATAAAGTGCCACACCTATCTCATCTACAAAAATCAAAGTCAAATTTTATGCATAGTGCATGTGACAAAATGCTAGTTAAGGGATAAGATGAAATAAAAAGAACAAATAAATAGTTGATATTCTTCATGGCTCATAGTTAAGCCAATGCTTCTGTTTTTCACCATACAAATCTTTTATTTTTCTGTCAATTTTGTACCCAGAACCTTGTATTTCTGGACGAGTCCCCTACAACAAGCATACTCATAGCAGAAAGAATAGAAAAGGCAAAAACGAGAGAAACATAAACCTCTGGATTCATGCGATATTGGGTCTTCAGCATCTGTACTGGATAGCCTGCCTGCTGGAATCTTTTGAATAAGCTCATTCCGTATCTACAAAATTTTAAGAAATTATTTGTTCAGATTCATGTACAATAATCAGTAAAACTAGTAACGAATATTTTATCACAAAGTAAGGTTTTCAAACTATACAATGCTCCTACCCAAAATTTTCTGCAACAGGGGAAATTACTGTGGCTGGCAGCTGAACTGGATCCCCGACCTAAATAGAAACAGTCTAATTAGATATTATCACCGTTAGTAATAAATAGAGAGTAGAACAGCAAGAAAACAGTAAATCAAAATCGAGTATGAAGAAACAAAACTTAGTTACAACATCATTGGTCAGCGACATGGATAACTGCAATTAAGATGACATAAACATTGAAATGTACAAATGCCTTAACTGCAGAGACTGTTTCATCCATTCATCAGTCAGAAATGCTACTAAAATGTAGTACAAAAACCAAAGAACATTACTTAGTAACTGTTTTACTTCAAAAAGATGCATACGTTATAAATTCAAGTCACATTGAAGTATTTTGCATGGCGATTTGACAAAAAAAGCTTTCAAGAAGATAAATAATTATAAAAAAAATACAGGACTATAGTGTCTCAGAGGTGTAGCTAAAAGTACGTCATTGGAGTTCAATAACTAAATACTTTCTTCTGCATGGAAAATACCTTCTGTCCTATGGCAGCTAATTTAGAAAGTGCATTGATGTTGTACCACGGTTACTTAATAAAACTGACTGACTTGTGGAAGAAAAATTATGTCCATGTATCCTACAATGTAATTGGATTAAGCATGGTCACATTCTTAACCTTGAAAAAATAAGTTTCTCCAACCATCACAGATAATATGCACATCTCAGTAAAACAAAATACTGCATATACAGTTAACATCATTTGCACAACTTGACATATGCTGAAGAGAACTTACCAAGAAAACTTGTTTGCATCCACTAGCCAGTGGTATAAGCGTAGCTGACTCCACCTATCGCAGACAAAAAATTGAAGAATGTTACAGCGTTCTGATATTAGCCTTAACCAAAGGAGTCGATGAAAATTTGGTTGATCAGGTAATCCACACATTGTCAAACTAGCCTAACAATCTCTCACAACAACGTTTCTCAAATAGAAGTAAATACAGGATATAAACATGAAATACTAACATTTTCTAGAAATAAGTATCAAATAGACATATTCTTAATTCCACAGCAGCCCTACTTTTAAATGATGAACAATACTTACAGCTTGGGCAGCCTCATCAATTATGACAACATCAAAACTCCGATTCAATTTACTAAATAGAGTTGATCCGCTGAAGCTCAGAGTGGAGAAAACCTGGTACAGATAGCTAATCATTGAAACTTATTTACCAATGAAGCAAAATATAGAACATTACTAGAAAAGGTTAACTCTAACATACTATAACTGCCTCATCCAGTATGGAAGCACGCATACTGTCTTTGTCCTTTGATATGCCTCCTTGCTGCTTCTGCTTGTCACCAACCTGAGAGTCCATGCCCGCAAGTTTTTGCTCTACCTAAATCAATTAGGTACCATTGTCAATTTTTGAAACTCTAAATCAGGCCTTTAGTTTATTTCTGATTGCCATATGCATACCAAGTAATCCATGGAAACTGCCTGGACTGAGTGGTGGGCTTTAAGACCTACTCGCACAATCTTAGGGCTGTATGAATGGTCTGTTTCATCACGAATGCCTGTATTGTACCCATAGAAGCATCATCACTTCATGTGCATAACCTCAAAATTTTAATTCGACCACTTCATAGGTCACCAAACAAAAGTGTAATCATAAGTGATTTAGACCTTCAAAAATTACAACTGTGTGACAAGATAAATTAGACTGACAACTGCAAATGAGTATTGTCCTTCATCCTAGCAAAGTCACATTTGGTGTCAAATTTACCCAACTATCTTGTATATATTAAGTGTAATTATGTTAGTCTATAATCAAAGTCAATCTTCCTTTGTTGATATCACCAAAATTATAATTTTAAAAACAAGGAGATGTGGTATTGGAAGCTGAGATTTGGCAGTTTTGCTCTGGTCACTGCTGGAACTAAATGTGGCCAGTGAAGTTGACATTTGAATTATTATATTAATAAATCTCACAACAGCAATAAGCAGACCATGGATAAGATATTTAAGATGAAATTATTGTTATAGAACTTATTACTGGAAAGTGGAATGTGGAAAGTGGAAAAACAAGGGAGATGTAAACTTATTTGAAGAAGGACCTACGCCCAAATGTAGGGACGGGAGACTGTAGTTTGAAATTGAAAATTTGTTATTGATTTTATATCTTTTAGAAACGGATGTCTAAAAACTGTGGTGAGCCAATACAACTTGATTTGCTTGCCCTAATTCTCTTGGATCACTCACTCTCCACAAAACTGTATATAGGAGGCATGACAAGGTCCAAAGTTACACGAATCATAACTGATGAGCTCAAGAATGTGAGAAGAAATTCAGTTGAAAATTTCTCTAAAAAAAATTCTCATTTGGACTGGAGAAAGGAATTTTCCATATTTTTGGCAATCTCTCTAAAAAAACTACCCCATTAAATTTCCCAGCGACATTACCAGAACTATCACATTTTACAAAAATGCCAAGGGGGCAATTTGATATAATTATGGATCTCAAAAAATGTATATGAAAGAACTGAATATCATAGACTAATAGAAGATGAAACTAAATAAGTAACAAGTCAAGGATAACGATCACTAACCGGTACTCAGGATGCGCAAAACAATCTCATCAAGAGCAGAATTTGAAGGAGCACATACTAGAACACGAACACGATACTTTCTGCTTGAATTAACCACCTCTGGTTTCTATATTAAGTTTGAACATTAAGTTGGAGGAAAGTGTTTAAAATAACTTCAAAATACTAATACTGTCACGAGGGAATTGCTCTCACCATCTCATTGCCAGATGTGGGGAAGAATCCATCATCTCCATCTACAGGCATGATCAAATCCCGAGGATTAATTCCACTTAGCCATGGAGATGCTTTTTCCCAGTGACTACATCTGTAGGCAACAACACATCTTTAAAAAGAAATATTACCATAAAAGTCCATGATAATGTACTTCATTAGTCTTTACTATGGCTCTATTTGATTGGAATTCTATTGCTGCAGCTAGAAGCTGCATAAAATAGATAGAGGAGTGTAGAGGATACTAGAAAACAAAAACTATCTAGATATAATTATTGGAATTGAAGAACAAGTAATTCAGCTATGTAAGTCTTCGGAAATGAGCAGCCACTAACTACATTAGCCTACATAATGAGCGCCTCATGAAAGATACATTGCCAACAACAATGGCAAAAGTTTTCCAACATAAAAGTTGGAAGTAACTCACTAAAATTGTGATAGATGCATATAACAAGTTGCGGGCTTGCAACACAATAATTGAAAACTTATACTTAACAAGTTGCATGCTTGCAATACAGTAATTAAAAGCATATACTTAATAGAAAAAATAGAGTTATACGTACCTTTCTTGAATAGGCAGTTCTGGCCCACGTTTGAGCCCTGCTTGTTTTCCTCTGCAAGAATACATATATCATATTATTCAGATGGTTGAGTATGATCTTAGTAGTTCGTCTCTAACAATTGGCAAACAGCAACATTAGCATTCTATAAAAGCAAAACATAAAAAGATGCTCACCCGTTGGAATGTACCCTAGGTGGAGTAGCATGCAAAATGGCACTAAGAAGCCCAAGAATGGTTTGTGTTTTTCCTGTACCAGGTGGACCCTACAAGCAACTACTACGTTAAACAAATATCCCGCATCATTGCCTCGAAAATTTTAAGCAATGCAACAGCAAAACTAAATAGATCAAACGTAAATCATCGTTTATTTAAAAACATACACAATTTAATTGATGTGTTAGTGGCAAGCTTGCATTTGTTGTCAATGCATGAAAAAAATAAAGTCAAAGTAACACATAGCCACTAAAAACCACATGTTAAATGTCAGATATTGTAGTTCTGTGTGTCTAGGAATTTGTAAAAGGACTAATATTAGGATCTAAAGATACAAGTCAAACCTGTATCAAGACAAAGGGCTTCCGTGAAAGACCTTCCTGCAAAAAAAACAAGGATACTCTTCCAGTAAATGTTTGAAAATGAATGGAAAAAAGTAAGAAAAACGAAGATGAGCACTTCTTTTGACGCGATAAATAATATAAAACAGTTTTGGAGAAATTGAAATGTCAAGGATCCTGAACAGTGGATAAAGTTAACAAGAGCTTACGTTTATAGCCTTTAATTGTGATTTATTGTGATTGCTCTCAATAAAATCCATTAAAGGTTTAGCCAGTTTCCAAGCACCATCTTTACTAATAATGTCAACGTCTGATGGTTCTAGGATCAAATCCTTGAAAGGGAGATATCTAATGGACTGTAGAGCAACATATTCACGGACTATAGTTGATAAACTGCAAATCTGAAACAACACGAGCCAAAATAATACAGACAGGATTAAGCAACAAGCCAAACCAGCAGCCAAGATATCATCAGCAAACTAAAGAAGAAATAAACTTGCAACATGTTTAAATTAAACATTTACCTTCTCAACAAATAAGATTTTCTTTACTTCACAAACAATAGGAATCATGCTAAAGCGCCTTTGGCTACTTTTAGTTTTGTCTTTGTTATATCCTATGACTTCATTGCCCAAAAACAAACGAAGTCTTAGCTTGTCCTGTTGACGATGCTCAACCAATGCAAAGGCATATGCCGTTGGTATTTTGCCTTCAAACTACATCAGAGAACACCATTTTCGAAACAGTCATTAATAAGCAAATAAACCAAAATAGAGTACTAGAAAATAACCTGTAGTATACTAGTAGTACATACTTAATGTGGTTCAAAGAAATGTTACTATGAGTTATCACATGCTTGTGAAGATTTACCTTCTTATTTGAAACCAATAATAAATCATTTTCAGATACTTTCTCGGGCTCCGAACATATGATCATAGGCATATGAAATCCATTAACTTCACTACATTCTGCTACCATTGCTTCCTGGCATACTCTTTCTATTTGTTGCATAGCACATGTCACAAAAATGTGCGCAGTCAAAAAGTAATCTCAAAGCAAAAACAAAGTAATGCAGAAACTAGAACCAGGCTTATTCTCAACAAAAGGAGTATCTAAAAAATCTTAGAAATATGACAGTAACTAGTAGAAAGTTGAGTAGCATCTGAATCATAAAGTTCCAATATGGGAAGAACACAACACCTTCGTCTTCATCCATGTCTCTAGCAATATTTGCTTTAACTTCTTCAAATAGCAGTGGCTCAAATGTCCCAAGATATTCTTCAACATTTTTATACGTGTTTTTAACCTTTTTCACTCCAAGAGCACGTTTCGGTTGACGCTGCAACACCATATTCACAAGAGATGAATGTAAAAAATGAGAGATAGTAGTTATGATCGCGCGGAATCAGGCAACTTCAAGAGAAAAGAAAGGGAAAATGAATACCTGTGCTTCCTCCAAGATGAGATTGTAATCCCAAGTGAGCACAATTTTGTAGAATTGAAGAATGCAGGCTTCCTTGTCGTGCTTGTGTGTGTCGACCGCCATAACTCCCCCGCTCCAGAGAGAATTTCCAGAGGGTTTTAGTAGTTGAATAGGGTTTAAGGTGTTCACCCTTTACACGATTTTAGCTTTTAGGGCTTAGTATTTAACTTTGCCAATGGTCGGTTTTGGTGAGGACCAATGCTTTAAAAACCTCTCCGGCGACGGGGAGAGCGGGTGGCGGCTTGGGTGGCAAATGGAAGTAGTTCCTCTTCAAGTTCAAATTGAATTGGGTTCTTCCAACCCTAAGACAAAAATTATTAAAATGTTAATTTTTGAATCAAAATGAAGATTTTTAATTTTATTATTATTTTGAAATATAGTTGATTTATTTACTTCTAATCTTCACAACACTCGCCTTTGCAAGCACCCAGAGGCCAGAGCATCTCTTTCGGGTATTTTGTGGCACTCACATTTGCTATATTGTGCATACATTTTAATGTTCCTAATTAGTCACTTTTTAATACACCAAGGAAAAACTACATAATCACTTGTTTGAAGATTATATTGGGATAAGAAGGAAAAACAACATACTATGTACTTACATGTGGTTTGTGAAAACAGCTAGGGAGCTTCTGATGCTAAATGGCAAACTTTGCTGTCAACTGGCTTTTAAACTTAGTTTTTGTGTCATTTACTCTATAGTGCATTAATCATTTTGGATTTCAGAGGTCTCTTCAATCAGGCCTATCTGAGTATCTTATTTCTTACAGGGGAAAGTCTGCCATGACTAAGGATGCACAATTTGCCCTTCGTAGAGGCAACATTTGTTTTTTACTTTTCTTGGCATTTTTATTCAATTTGATTATAATTTATGAAAATCTCTGCATCATTTGCTTTTCAGTGATTGAGAAATACACCAAAAGCAATATATTTGCATTAATTTGCAACAATGTCAATAAAATTATTTCAGCACTGCAAGCAAGATGTACAAGGTTCTGCTTTGCCCCCCTTGATGCTGTTCATGTCAGGGAGAGGCTCAAACATGTAATTGAATCTGAAGGGTAAGTTTTACTGTTACTTACTTAGCTTTGATGGTTTGCATCTCTTACATCTACACTATACACTAGTATGTAGTTGATGCAGAATTTTTTGATATTAATATCAACTTATTTACACTTCATCTATTCAGCTTGATGTTCCGGAAAATGGTATGACAGCTCTTGTAAAGCTTAGTAATGGTGATATATAGAAAAGCTTTGAATATTTTGCAGGTATCATCCTTGTCTAATCTCGCTTTTGTGTATATCTATTCAGTATAGCTTAATCATCAAGCCAATATGAAGATGGGAATATAGAGTTCGATGTGCAATTAGGCTTAATCTTATGTGGCCATCTACACGACAAATCATGATCATCGCATAATGCTTTTGCTTGGAATTCATTATACTTATCTTTAACCTCATGATAAAATAGTTTTGTACTTGCTGTTTGTGTGCAGTCAACACATATGGCCTGCCAGCAGATCACGGAAGAAGCTGTTTACTTGTGCACTGGGAATCCGTTGCCTAAAGACATTGAGCAGATTTCCCATTGGCTCCTTATGTTTACATCAGTTCACATAACTTAGAGCCGACTATAACTCAGTCATCTATTTAGGAAAGACAACTGGATTTCAATGTGTTACTATATACTATTACACATACTTCTTTGCAGATATAGGTTGAGCATGGCATGCAATGAGAAGCTGCAGCTGGGCTCATTAATTGCTGCTTTTACACGAGCTAGAGGTTCGATAGTTGCTGCTACAGAATGACGATCATGTCTTGACGAGTTTTTCTTAGTGTGGTACTCCTTCTATGTTACCATACAGTAACAACTAACTCCATTTCGTAGTTTGATTGATTGCAGTGTATATTTTTCTACTTGAGAGATGTGAACTTTATCTCTGTATCTTTGATAGGCTTATATCAATTGTCTTAACACTTATAGCTTCCATTTTATCCATTCTTGAGACTCATAGCATCCATATTACCCAAGATCCGAGTGAAGAAAAAATAGTTGAATTGACCCGGGCAACAGTGCACGAACTCGTATAAGAGGTATAGGACCATATACGCGTGTATACTTTTGCAAGTTGTGAATTATGTCTTGATGTTGACAAAAGTTTGATTTGGGGTATCTATCTTCGCAACAACATTAACAGTCGAAAAAATCATTGTCACGAAGAATAAATCACAACTAGAGAAATGGACTTGAGTTTCTGGAGAATTAATGATAACTGAGAAACTAAGCAAAGCCATGTGTTTTCTATTCGACTTTATTGCCATATAATGATATAATTATACTAGAACAATAAGTAGCATCAGTTTCACATTTATCTATTATATCATCCAAAAAATCAGAAAATTATGACCCTGTATGAAAAACGTTTTTGGTGGATGACACGTCCAACAATCGAATTAATATCGTCAAAGCATTGAGGAGGGGTGACTTGGATTGATGTAAACATAGGGCTACTTTTATTTATTGTTGAAAGCAATTAAACGTGTATATTTTCAAATTATCACACTATTAGATCATGAAGCCAGTTTAATTACAACCACCACTAATTTTATTAGTGGTGTCGAAGCACTCCTATCTACCTGTTTTTTGTCACATTATACTTTATTTTATAGGCACATAGATCCGATTTGGCTCAACTAGTGATTAAAAAAAATTGCATTTTTGTACAAATACCTTCTTGAAAGATCACATCTAATATTTTTGAAATCCATTTCAATTTTGAATTGGTTGATTTCTAATTAGTATTTATTTCATCAATACATATTATGTCACCGGTATGCATCTGAGATTAAGATTGAAGCCACACAGGGTCATGTGTCCATTGGCGCCAACAGTATTATATAATCATATTTGAATTTGAGGGTATTTGTTTGTAAATTATAATAAACTTTCATCAAAGCATACCGGTTCTTTTTTTCTTTTTCTTTTTGTAAATTTTTAAAAAAAGATGCGCACCGAACTTTCAGGAAAACCTAGTGATCCACGCGAGGATGAGTAGCCGCCGCCGCCGCAGTCCACCGAAGAAATGCGAGCAACCAAGAAGGTTAAACATAGGGAAGAAGCACCGCTCTCTGACTATCGAGATCGACTCATAGCCGGAACAGGTGTGGAAGTGACGATGGAGGAGATTGCAACTGGGGGTGGAGTGAAGGTAGTGCCCGGTGATATTGTGATTGATAGAACAGGGCCAATTCCGGCAGTGACTTTGTCAACGAAGCTCAAGGAGAAACTTGCCCAATATATGCAATTCTCATTCGTAGTGAATCTGTTGGGGAGATTGATTGGATACAAGTCATTGTGCCTAAAATTGAGTCAATTGTGGAACATGAATGCAGCAAAAGTAGTGGATATGGGTTGTGGTTATTTTCTGGTACAGTTTGCAGCGGAGGAGGACTACTTAGAGGCGACGCTAGAAGGGCCATGGATGGTGTCAGGAAGCTATCTCCAAGTGCAAACTTGGACTACGGCGTTTCGGGTGCATCATTGCTCCCCACAGACCACGGCAGTCTGGATTTGGGTGTCAGAGCTTCCCCTCCACCTATATCCTTCAAGTGTGATCAGTGCGATTGGGGGGGGGGGGGGGGGCGTTGGCTCTGTGATGCGAGTCGACTACAACACTAGTGATCTGTAGAGGGGGAAGTTCGCAAGGATAACAGTGATCTTACGAAACCGCTCGTGTCTAAATTCATGATTGATGGCGAGGAATTCAAGGTGGAGTATGAGAACTTGAATGAGCTTTGCATATATTGTGGTATGTACGGTCATTTAGACGTCAACTGTATCCGCAAGCCGAAGGATAAAGAGAAAGGGGATTTGAGCCAAGGGAGCGGAATTGCCACGGAGGTCCCAAAGGATACTTACGGGCCGTGGATGATAGTAGAGAAACGAAAAAGACAAATGCGCCGAAATAGTGAAAACAATATTAAGGAAAATATTATGCCGCCTGGAGGGTCGCGATTCAAAATTCTTCAGGATGCAAATTTAGAGCTTGAGAATGATAGAGATGAGAGCTTGGCATTGATGCCTATGCCGCTGGCAGCTCGTGATACCAATATTGGGCATGGACAATGGACATTTAGGAAAAACAAAGGGAAACAAGTGATAAATGGAGCTAGCAAGTCAGGGCAAGTGAGAGGAGAAAGTTTGAAAAATTCTAAGCCTGCCAAGTCTACTATTGGGGATTTCATTGAGTATAAGCAAAGGCAACAAAATGAAGAGTTAGTTACAAAGCAGCCCTCAACGCTAGACCCGAGAAGCCACACAGTTATGCGTGGTGACATGTGTGGTTCAAAGAAAAGTGGAAAAGGCTCCACCAGAGAACCTGAAGCGGACGGACCGGACCCTAATGTTGAGCAACGTTTGACACAAGCTTTTGGTAGGCCCCCAGATCGGGAGACGAGAGAATTCGATGAGAATGATGTGATGGAGTTGGAGGAGAATGGGAGCCCAACAGAGGGGTTCGGGAATGAGTCGGAAGGTGGGTATTTTATTGATGAGCGTGATGAACGATGTTCTATGGACACGCTGGAGCGGGTTTGAAGTACTTGTGTTTACTGAATTTGTATATTAGTTTATGATGATTTTATCATAGAATTGTCAGGGGGCGAAGAGCGCTCTCTTTATAAGAGCCTTACAGACTTTGATTCAGCTGCATAAACCACATATTATAGTGCTACTTGAACCTCGTATTAGTGGGAAGAATGCAGACAACACTATTAGAAAGATTGGTTATCCGAACTCCCACAGGATGGAGGCTAATGGGTTCTCTGGAGGTATTTGGCTGCTATGGGATGACTTTTGGCACATTGAGGTTCTTGACACGAAAAATCAATTCATCCACTGTCGGGTGTGGGACGAAAGAGATATGAATTTCAGGTTTACAGCAGTCTATGGACACCCTTCTCCTAGCCGGCGTGACATACTCTGGCAGCAATTAACAGATATTCAAGTTGCGAGTGAGATGCCATGGGTTCTCTTGGGAGACTTTAACTCTATTGCTCGAGGCTCAGAGAGAATGGGGGGCTCAGCGAATCGAAGTGGGGTTAGCCAACAATTTGTTAGGTGGCTTACGACGTCGGGGCTGATTGATCTTGGGTTTTTGGGCCCGAGCTTTACGTGGAGGAGAGGTACTCTTCATGAAAGGTTGGACAAAGGTCTTTGTAGCTCTGAGTGGCGGTTTGCCTATCCAGAAGCATCGGTCTCGCATCTTGTAAGATACCAATCTGATCACAGACCTCTACTTTTAAATCTTTGTAGTTTCTCGCCCTCTATGGTGGCTAGACCGTTTCGATTTATCAGAGCTTGGATGTCTCATGAGAAGTATAACGATTTCGTCACAGATAATTGGGGTAGAGGGCATGATTTTATGGATTCTCTCAATTCTTTCATAGAAAAATTACAGAAGTGGAATAAGGAGGTTTTTGGCAACATTTTTCGCCAAAAACAAAAATTATTAGCTCGTATTGCAGGTATCCAGAGAGTACTCGAGCATAGAGGTGTCCCTAGCCTTAATGCTCTCGAGATAGAGTTAAAAGATGAGTTGGACAAAATCCTGTTGAGAGAAGAGTCATTGTGGCATAAAAAATCACGTAATGAATGGGTTCATCTTGGAGACCGAAATACATCTTTTTTTCACCTGCAAACTATCAGACGTCGAAAACACATCAGGATAGAGATGCTTCAGAATGGAGAAGGTGATTGGGTTCAAGATCAAGGTCAGCTTAAGTCGATGACTGTGACCTTTTATGATGACTTATATAGTGAAGACAATCTACACCGAACTTTATATGGCCATCGCAGTTTGTTTCCCTCAATCAGTTCATTGCAGGTAGAGGAGATACGGAAACAATACACGGCAGAGGATGTCCGAGCTGCCCTCTTTGAAATGAAGCATTGGAAGGCGCCGAGAGTTGATGGGATACAAGCAGGTTTTTATCAAAAGCACTGAGAAACTGTAGGTGGTGATATTAGTGCTGAGGTTATCCGAATTTTAGAGGGAGGCGATATGAATGCAAGGATGAATCAAACTATTATTTGTCTTGTTCCTAAAACTAAGGTACCAAAGTCGCTCTCTCAATTTAGGCCCATTTCTTTGTGCAATGTTGTGTACAAGTTGGTCACGAAAACTATAGCTACCAGATTGAAGAAGCTTATGTCTGTTATTGTCGGACCCACGCAATCGAGCTTTGTGGCTGGGAGACATATAACAGACAATATTGTGATTGCACAAGAGGCAATTCATTCTATGCGATCTATGAAGGGAAAGCATGGAGTGATGGCTTTAAAAGTTGACTTGGAAAAAGCGTATGACCGAGTAAGTTGTGCATTTTTGTATGATACTTTGAATGAAGCTGGTCTACCGGAAGCTCTCATTGATGTGATTATGACTTGTGTTTCAACAAGCACTATGCAAATTATGTGGAATGGGGATATAACAGATTCCTTCACACCATCTCGGGGTTTAAGGCAAGGTTGTCCGCTCTCTCCTTACCTTTTTGTTCTTTGTATGGAACGATTAGCTCATGGAATTGCAAAATCAGTTGAAGTAGGAGACTGGAAACCTTTCAAAATTTGTAAGAATGGCCCTTTCTTATCTCATTTATTTTTTTGCAGATAATCTGTTATTATTTGGGAAAGCTGATGTAGTCACTGCCGAGAATATTGCACATGTACTGGATAAGTTTTGTACAAGCTCAGGTATGAAAGTTAGTACTACAAAGACTACCATATCCTTCTCAAAAAATGTGAAAAATGCAACTCGAAGGAACTTGAAAGAGTTGTTGGGAGTGCGTGAAGTGGAGAGCTTGGGTAAATACTTAGGAGTCCCCTTATTGCATATGAGGGTGGATAAGAATACATATGCTTACATTGTTGATAAAATGAATGGAAAAATAGCGAATTGGACCGCCGGTAGAATGTCATTAGCAGGGAGGGTCACCTTAGCTCAATCAGTGCTGAGTACAATGCCCATTTATGTTATGCAGACAGCAAGAATCCTGATAGGCACATGTGATGATATGGAGAAAGTGATCCGAGGTTTTGTGTGGGGTAAAACTGAAGACAAAAATCGTATGAGCTTGGTGGCATGGGATGTGGTGACCTGCCCAAGAGAAGAAGATGGGTTAGGATTGAGAAATCTTCATTTGGTGAATAATGCTTTTGGTATGAAGGTTTGTTGGGAGATATTCAACAACGCAAACTCTTTACGGGGGAGCATTCTTTGTTCTAAGTATAAATTTGATCCTCACTCAGGTTTTGACCCCATAGCTCCCAGTTTATGTACTCCTCTTTGGCGTTTAATTTGCAACACTTGGCCTGATATGTGGAGAAATGTTATGTGGGCAATAGGATCAGGCAAAAAAGTCAAGTTTTGGATTCATCGTTGGGTGCCGAACATGAGGAGCTCTCTATCAGAAGTGGCAGTGAGTGTCATACCCGATTATCTAATGTACAAGACAGTGGATTTTTTCGTTGATAGCTCAGGCTGGGCATGGGATATGTTTGAGCGATTTATTCCAGCTAAGGTAGCTCATATTATTGCTGCTACCGCACCTCCAAGCGCAATGGAAGAAGATGATGTAGCTTTTTGGGAACCTTCGTCGACAGGAGACTTCACAGTTAAAATCGCATATGACAGTCAAACGAGAGCGCATGAATCAATAAGTTACTTACAGTGGATGAGAATTTGGAATTGGTATGGGCCACAACGAATTAAGACCTTCTTTTGGCTGCTCTTGAACAATGGTGTGCTAGTTAATGAAGAAAGGAGGAGAAGGCATATAACAACCAATGATGTCTGCGGTATGTGTGGCTTGTACACGGAGATCCGCCTCCACATGCTTCGTGATTGTTTGGATGCGAGAAGAACTTGGGAAGGTCTACTTCAGTTTTGTGATCTTGAGGGTTTTTTTTATCCTTCCCTCCACCTAAATGACTGGATGATTCGCAACATCAACTCTAAACTTCAAACGGGAAGTGGGGTGAAATGGTGCACTATCTTTGGAGTAGGGTGCTGGAATGTTTGGAAGAACAGGTGTGCATTTGTTTTGAATAATGAAAGATCGAGCCCGAAAACCGTTATATCACAAACTATAATTATGGCAAAGAATGTGGAGGATGCGAGAATGGCTGTTGTAGTGGGTGAACGTTTGCCGAGACAACCAGTGACGGTTTTCTGACAACCATCGTTGTCGACCATGTTGAAGTTGAACACAGATGCTTCCTTAGAGAAGGGGACCGGCCGTGCATATGGAGGTGGACTTCTCCGTGATGTTTCTGGACAGTGGAGACAAGGGTTTGACGCAAACATAGGAGTTTGTTCTATTCTTCTTGCTGAAATTTGGTGCATTTTTCATGGTTTAGAATTTGCAAAACCGCTGGGAATAAGAATGTTGGAGGTAGAGAGCGATAATCTTGTAGCGGTCGCTATGATTACATGGAAATTTGAGGTGAATGTCAGCTGTCGTGCGATAGTGGGAAAGATTGACAGCTTATTGCTAGAGTTTGATTCGGCATCAGTAGACATGTGCATCGACAAGGAAATTTTGCTGCAGATTTCTTGTCACACCATGCATACAATTTCGAGAGAGGAGTGCATGTTCTTGAACAACCGCCTACAGGCCTTGCTATTTGGTTATTACATGATAGGTTAGGAATTTCTTATGATCGGTAGTATGTAGTTTCGTTCGGGCGTTGCCCGCTTTCATTACCAAAAAAAATACGGGTTTTAAAATTTACATATAAATACAAAACTATTGATTTGTTGATTTTGCAACCTATCAAAATTTTCACTATAATATGGCTTAATATAAAGCCTAATTAAACAAATAAAATTATTTAATTTAGCAGAATCGATTTTGTTTCGCTGCCTTAAATATGACTGCGTTTTGTTTGATGTCCGATAATGCTACGTAAGTATCAAAGTATGTTAGCGTCAAAATCTTGATTAATTGTAACATTAGAACAAATCAATACATTGGTTGCAAAATCATAACAATGAATAATTTGATAACTTATAAGTCGATTTAAAGTTGATACACAAAACCAAAATTTATGAAAGTTTAAGAATGTACTGACAAATAACCCTTAAATTTATAGGTATTCATTAGGCCTCAGGCACTCCTGAGTCAAGAGATTGAATCAACTTATCTATATGAATATATATCATAGGGTCATTATCTAATGCTTATAGCACCCTAATCTAAAATTAAGACCAAATCTTCATCCTTATATTTTAAAATGAGTGGATGAGATTAAATCTTACGAATCTCAATAAATAGTAGACAAAATATCAATAAAAGGGTAATATTGTCATTATGTTATCATATGATAATTTGTGTGAATGTTTTTTTATATCAACATAGTGTATTACAAATATCAACAATATGACATAAGAATATCAACACCAGTACAAGAAAATATCAACACATATTTATTGAGATTTTTACATGGTTTTATTGAGATTTTTTAATGTATTTGTTGATAAAAATCTGGTTATCAACATTTACGAAAACTAAAATAAAAAATATCAAATTTCATCATCCGAACGTCGTCGGAACATATGCAATTGAAATCTCGTTGGAATCCTTATAAAATTATCTTTAATTTGATATATTTTTTGCGAAAAAATAATTTAAATCGAGAGAGTTACGTAAATTTAAAGTTTTAAGATGATTTTAATGAGAGGGAATTGACATTAATACCCTTTAATTTTATTTATTAATTTTCTTAATTAAAAATATAATCCATGTGGTATTATTTTAACCACTGGATCTTCTAATCTAATGGCTAAGATTTAGTCTTAGTGTAGGATTGCTAATTAGTTAGCAATTGATCACTCCCCTATATATCAGGGTTATACTAATATCAATTAATTTAATTTTAAAATTTTGTTTTCTAAAAAAACTGTTTATTTTAAATTTGTATGTTCGTCATTTACATTGAATTTTATAGCGAAGTTCTATAATTAAAAAGGTGTGAAAACTATTGAAATAATATTACAATAATATTTTAAATAACATCTATTATATATTTCTCTATCATTACTCATCTCTCTAGTTGTTTCTATTGCCAATGTTGCGGCATAATGTTCGAAAAATATCTCTCAACTGATTCTTCTTGCAACGTAAAACACCGAAAAATACCCCACAACTATTAACCAGCCCATCGACACAATCTAAATTCCAGCACCATAAAAAATAAAGGTGAAGGGACTCGAAGTTGCCCGCAGGGGCTTAGCGCAGTTGGTTACGGGGGAGCAGATATTGCTACAAGGGACTCGAAGTAAGTAGAGCCAGAGGGAGGTGCCAAATATTAAGGAATGATTCCAGGAAATTCAAGAAATTGTGTAGAAGGTGCACCGGAGGACCACCCCACATCCGAAGACACGTTGGTTAGGGCCAAATAGTTCGACTTAAATTTTAGGACCACCCTTTTCCATCACTACAAGAAATGGAAAATGAGTATGTTGACAAGTGTGTAAAAATATGCTACATTTAGTAAATTGACTCCATGCTTATCCGAACAATTCTACGTTGAAATTTTTAGTATTTATTGTGTTCAATGTTTTTAAGGGATTAATTGTTCAACTAAGACAAAAGAAGCAAAATGAATCGAAAAAAGAACAATTTTTTATTTCTTAATTTATTTGATTCAAGCCTAGAAAAAGAATCGAATTCCCTTCGCTTCCATTTTCTCCCTCTTTTCATGCTAATAATAAACTGCTACTAATTATTATAGTGATATATAGAGGGAAATCTCCAAAATGAAAATAATGAGATAAATCCAAATCTTAAGTAATGGTAGGGAATTATCTTAGATCAAAGAATTCAAAACACTATATTACTTCCTTCGTTATTACTATTTGGATTACATTCTCTTTAGTCTTTTACTGCAGTTGAATCACACTTTTACTTGTGAGAAAAATCAATTTACTACTAAATATACTATTCTATTTTACACTCCTTCCACTTATTTAATTTATTTTCTTATTTTATCTCTATCTCAACTACACAATAGAGCGACGGAAGGAGAGTCTCAAGTCTGAACAACGATTTGGTGGAATGGAATGGAACTGAATGAGCGTTATGTAGTACTGCTATGGAACGTAATGAGTGTTATGTAGTACTCCTAGCATAAATTAAGTTTGGTTAAATTCCCAATAACAATTTGAAATTGAATTTCTTATAATTGACATAGTACTATACTAAATTAGCACTGGTGTAACAGCTTTAGTAGTAAAATGGATTTACATAGATAGAAATCCAATTTCCTTTTGTAATTACACTTCCACTGGCAAATAAGAGCAAAATGCCCTCTATTAGTATACCATTTCACTAATGCTTTTTCATTCTGTTATACCAACCCATATTACACTGTAATACAAACATAATTACCCACTAATCACCATCACATCACAACTTCATTACCCTGTCCCGCCCGCACGTGCACACTCATAGACCCAAGTCTCCTGTGCCACGTGCGACCTAGCCCCGAGTAAAAATTTAGTAGTCCGAACACATTGCCCGCACTTCAGAACGGCTTGCTCATGTATGGCGCGAACAAGTCGTGCACCGACTCCATCGGATAATTCCCGTGGAACTGCGACCCGATCAACGCGCTGTCCATGAACCCGAAGGGGAAATCCAGCGTCGTTCTCTCCCACTCCGATAGCTTAGGCGCGCTCTCCACCTCCGGAGACAGCACGTGCTCGGAGCAGCTCGAGTCCGTGTGCAGCCGCGGCATCGAATCCGAGGGGTCGAGGTACATGAAGTCGTCGTACACCACCGGCGAAGATTCCGGCACCGACTTCAGGATCCCCTGCTTAGTGTCCTCCTCCGAGGTCACCACGCTCGCCATTTCTCGGCTGCCGACGCTCGCCTGCTGCTGCCGACGCTCGATCGTGCCCTTTTTGTTGTATATGCGGCAAAGCACCCAATCATCCAGCTGTAAAGATCAATTCGCAACCGTCAGATTGACACGAACCACCAATCATTTTTGTTTAAACGCGGATTTTTAAGAGATAAGAAGGAATAATCGGTTGAATAAATTATTCAATCAATTAATCGGTTGATTCAATTATTCAATCAATTGATCGGTTGATTCAATTCCGATTTCTTAATTCAATTGGATTAATTTATTGAAATAATCAGTCGGAGCTAGCTAGCTACCCACCCTAAGGCTATTGTTCTTCTTCCGAGCCGAGCGGTCGACGTCGGCGAGGCGATACTCGTGCATAATCCAGTTAGTTTTTTCTCCTCTCGGCGCCTTGCCGGAGTAGAACACCAGCGCCTTCTTAATTCCAACCGACTTCGGCTGACAGATCGGCTTATCCGCGCCGGTCGCCTTCCAGTAACCGCTGCCGGCGGCGCGGTTCGGCCTCGAGCCGTTAGGGTACTTCCGGTCCCTAGGAGAGAAGAAATACCACTCCTTCTCACCGTACAGAGCTAAACCTACAATCAATCAACAATGCAGCGGCGATTAACTAAACGAATCCACCACAAATCAACAAAATCGGAGAGATTTACATGAATCGCAGCTCAGTACCTGGTAATTCCCAGGGATCGTACTTGTAGAGGTCGATTTCGGCGATGATCGGAACGGAGATCGACTGAGAGGCACATTTCCGGCACAAGTAGTGCAGGACGAGCTCCTCGTCGGTCGGGTGGAACCGGAATCCCGGCGGCAATTGCAAATTAACCGCAGCCATTTCCTATGAATAACTTAAATTATTTAATAAATATACGAATTCTCTCTCTCTCACTCTCTCTCTCTCTCTCTCTCGGTATCTGTGTGTGAAATTGATTTGGGGGAATTGTAGAGAGTGCAGGGGAAGGAAGAGAGGAGGGGTTTTGTGAAACTTAGATCGAAATGGAGGGAGGGGTATATATAGGGGATGGAGGGGGTACGTGGCGTGGTTTTCTAGAACACACGTGGTTGATAAGGTTGATTGAGGACACGTGTCGAGCGAGAAAGTGGTGGGTCTGAGCTATAGTGTGATTCTGTCATTGCTTACGTAATGGGTTTTGGACGGTTTTGGCTGTGAGAAACGGCGTTGCGGTGACACGTTGGAGGGTCATGCAAACGGTGGCGTTTGGACCCTTGTTTAACCCCTGCACTTTTTCCAAATGTATATTAGATTATCTTACATATAAATATATATTGAGATCTACATGTTAAAAAATTAAACTATTTAAGGATATAATATAAGTAAAAACACTTCCATTACCAATAATCTTATCAGTAGCTCACACAAATTTTAATATAAGATGAATAAAGTATAACAAAATTAGATAGAAAAAATAGTAATTTAACTATTACCACTCTCTTTGCCTTTTTTTTATACTGTAATTGACACATTTTCTAAAATAAAAATATCATTATATAGTTATAAATGTATAAACTTACTATAAAAATTGAATAAATTTTAAAGTATATAAACAAAATAAAATTATTAATTACGAATAGAGAGAATATTTGAAATTAGCATTGAAATAAAAGAGCAAGAGGGTGTTCGGAGCTATCCCCAAGAAGGTGCCTGAATCTCTTTGTTCCAAACTATCTGGTACACTTCCTTTTCAACACTGGGTTATTAAATCGATGTTTGGTTAGTTAAAAGTAGATATAATATATTATAAAAATAATAAATAAGGTTAAAGAGATAATGCAATAAAATAAATTAAAATGATCGATTTTGCTAAAAAAATACTACAAAACAACTCATTTAGTTAGAGACATTCCAATAAAAATAAGACTCAACTAATCTATTGGATAATGATAATGAGTATCTACTTTTTGTGTAGAGTCGTAGACTTGAAACTAGTTATTTTAGAGAGAAATTATAAATTAGCTCTTTATATAAGGATATAAAATGTGGTTATTGTTTTATTTAATCTGTTATAACATGACCAGAGATAGATTATATATAGTACTGGAATTTCCCTTTAACTCGATAATTAGTTATGATTAAAGCTGTTATTGATCGGGATGAATTGCTCAATTACGATAAATTTGCAACCAAACCTACATTTTTTATATGAATTGTCCTAATTGAAATTAACTGTGACTCTGTGAGTAATCACACTCACACCCACCAACATCTATACTCGTGAATTTAGTCTTAAAATTTCTTGTTAAGGTAAAAATAATTTTTTTGTCAACGTTTTTAATCATTGTAGCCACGTTTTGTTTTTATAATTAATATGAATATGAACATGAACATGAACATGAACATCAACATTAACGTGTCTATAGCAATGTATTATTCGAGATAAAATAAAAAGCAGCTATTGTAGTTTGCACAAAATGAGATACTAGTAGTATATACAGTATATGGTACTCCATTCTTAAGTCTTGAGATCAATTGATGAGATTGAATAATATATGCACGATCTACAAATTGGATATCTGTATATTTCTTATCCCTGTACATATTACTTTTATGATGCAATAATAACATTATTATAACATAATAATTTTGATATGTTTAATTAAGTCAAAACGGTTGTGGAGGATGGGCATAGTTATAACTTATAACTTATATATATCTGTGACACCCAAGTACTACTATATATATTCCAATTAAATTATTCATTTTCCAATTTCATAACTATTATTTTTCAAATGCCTTTTCGTATTTCGGATTCTATCATATATATGCATTTCGATACATGCATCTATAATTTTGGTTAGTACTATTCTGTTGTATAGTAGATAACCAGTAATATATCACGCAATAAATCATTTAATGAAGATGTTGACTATGGAAATTTCAAGTAAACCATCAAACCAAATAATCACATGTACTATTTCCAGTCTAAAATTGTGTGAATAGTCTTTGATCCAATAGTAGTAAGTAGTAACACTTGTTCGGTCAAGGGAATAATTAATGTTGTTTTAGTTTTACATATTAGTTAAAAATTCTTTTTAATTATATGAAAAGATAATACGAGTCGAATCAACAAGATTCTTAAATCCAAAGCACACATTAATTTGTTAATAATAGCCAAAGAAAAGCTTCATGCCCTTTGGATGACCTACTAGTAAAATTATAGTCGTCAAACGTAACACCTAAATAATAAAAGCATTTCGGTCGAACTTAATTTTGTACAGTAATTATTAGATTATCTATTATCTACTATCAAAACAGTGTATTTTGGTAGGTATAAAGTTGCAATTATTTATTTTCGTTTGTCCTTCTGCCCAAAACCGAATGTACATGTCATTCAAAAAGTAATGAAGCATCCCGTAAAAGAAAAGAAAAAAGATGTTTACTTATTCTTGTAAAGAAAACAATAATTTTCCGTATTAGTCCTCTAAAGGAAATGAAAAGATGTTTATTCTTGTAAACAAAACAATAATTTGCCCTTTTTAGCAGTTACACCTTTTTGAAGTTGTGACCTTCACCGCTTAAAACATGTGGACACGTAAATTAAAAAATTGAAAGATATAGAGGAAAGTAGTTAAGACAAAGTTGCTGAAGTGGTGGAAGGAAGATTCACATGAAGCTTCATAATAATGATCCAAGTGAAGTGAACTGAATTGTGAAAAAGTGGCCCACTAATTTATAGTCGTCATCCACATATTGACAAACCATCACCAGAAACGCCCGCTTTGTGGGCGGCGCCGCTCCCACTTAAGCCTTCCCATATCTATATTAAATTATAAACTAGGAATCATTTTTAGTACTTGGATGAATTGACGGTTATTCTGAATTCGAAAACAAAAATTGACAATATTTTGAGAATGTTATTTTGTTATAATACTTTTTGAAAGATTATTGTGTGTGTCTAAAGTGATATACTCCATATTGCACTAGTGAATATTGTGAAAAAATGTGATATCCACTAATTAATGGAGTACTATTTAAAAAAAAAATATGGTTCGACATTTGAGCGGCAACAATAGCATCGTTTTGATTAACTAGATAGTTTTTCGTAGTTCTTTAATTTCTCCTCCTTAGTCCCTCAGCAATGGTCACTCATTTTCATTTTAATTTGTCCCTCAATAATTGCTGCACTTTATTTTTACCATAAATGGTAAGTAGGTCTCATATTCCACTAACTCAGCTTACTGATCATATTTTATTATAAAATCAATATAAAAGAGTGGGTCTCACGTTCCATTAATTTTTTCAACCAACTTTTTTTTTACATTTCTTAAAACCCGTGTCCAGTTAAAGAGTGACAATTAATTCGGGATGGAGGGAGTATTTTTTGTTTCATTAGATCGAGTTGTTAAAAATAGTCTGATATGAAAAAGAATATACTAATATCACTTATGTTATGTGTGTGTGACTGAAGCATGCCCCACCCAATTGATTAATTTAAACCTGGATTGATTATCATAATTTGATAACAATATCATCGGCGAGATTTTGTCCATGTGATTGAAGGAAAATTCCAATATTACCAATCTATTTCAATAAAATATCTAGAAAATTTTAATTGGTTGTCAAATTTCAGTTTGACTTAGCTCAAGTTGCAGCCGCCTTGATGCTCTTCTTCATGTGATTTTTCTTGTCTTTGTTTTCCATCCAGAGCTAAGATCTTTTCACATACTCCACTCCGTTAATTGTATATATGTTTTTTTTCAAATTGTATTTAATTGGCTAAGAACAATTAAACGTGAACAATAAGATGAAATTTACATTAATGTATAGATAAATCATAGTACTACTATATTCTTTATTATCCATCTTTAATAAGTATATTTTGGTAATAATATAACACTGTGGAGATATGCTTTTGAGGGAGTATAACTTAGAAGGCACAATGCAACTTTTTTAATGTAGTAGTATTGACTGCATTTAGTAATTCATAACAAAAATTCATGTTGTATGACATATTTGCAATGTACTTCTGTTTTTTTATGTTTCAATTTAGACAAAATCACCTAATTTGATTCATTTAACTCAATGGCCATGACACAAGAGCCATTTTAGTAGTAACTTTTTCATGACAAAATTGTGGATTCTAAACATAAAAATGAACGGAAAAGAGCACGTGGGGGTTGGTTTATAATTATTCACGCGTGCAAATGTTAGTTAAACTGTTGATATCCATCATCAATACAATTTTCTCAAAATTTTATCTTAGTCAAATTGTACATTATATTTATACCAGTATAGGTCAGTCTAATTTAATACAGAAATTGACATTGTGATTCAATTTGGTTTTGACTCTGGAATGCAGTGTGTAATCATAAACGTTTTAGCCTTTTAGGGCATAAACAACGGCTATCGAAGAGCACGTACGCCGACTAGGCTCTCCCTGCCACTCGGGCATGTAAGATCACACCGATTTACTGTCCAATAGGAGCCTGTTAGGTAATTGATGAAATAATAATTAGAAATTAGATTATACTCCTACTAATAATTATTCGCCTTCCTGCGACATTCTCCCATTTGTTACTATACATCTTTGTTTTTATTCTTATTTTTCATCTATAAATACACTCATTCCCTATCTGCATTTTTGATTATGTAACCTTCCTTATTTTAGTAAAATTTTAGTACTTCATAAATAGTACTATCTCCGTCCCACCTTAAGTGATCAATTTTTCATTTTGGGTTGTCTCACCTCAAGTGATTAATTTTTTTTTAGCTAAAAACAAAACTTCAAGCATCTCTTATTTTATTCCCGCTCTCTTACTTTATTCTTTCTTTATTTCTCTTACTTTTTTCTCTCTCATACTTTACTCTCTCCACTTCAACTCAATACATATCATTTTCTTAATTCTCGTGCCGAAAAGAAATCATCACACGAGATGGGACGGAGGGAGTACTTCATTTCCTACCAACCAAGTTGAGGCCAAACTTTTAAACACGAAGATTAAGAAATTATATTGAATGGATTAAATGAAAATAAAATAAAATAGAAGAAAGGAATAAAGTATGAGAGAGATAAAAGAGAGTAAAATAGACGATTGAACAAGATAATAGTGATTAAATATTTTATTTTTGTCAAAAAAAAATAAGTCAGAGATAAGTCAGTAAATGGAATTTTCATTTATTTATTTGCGTTTATTTGATGCACCCCACACGGTATGTTGTCTAAATTGCCTTTCTCAAAATTATATCCCGCCATTGATTTGAATGAGGCGAATCGGAGATCTAGGATTGGCGTGCGTTTTTCTGTGAAAGCACTTGCAAATGAGGAGCTATATCAATTTTGGGGGTGATTTTCAAATATCAGGAGCAAAAGGGTAATCTTTGGCATAAATCTGGATCCGAATTCCAAGGCAAGAAATAAATAGCAGCTCATTCGGCTGTTTTGAATTAGGCGCATTCTTCACTTGAACAGTGCAGGCTCATATATTATCAGCGGGCTTCAAAGAAATTAATGGAGTAACCTGAACAACCAAATATATTAACTCCAAAAATTACACGCATATCTGCTCATATCTGCACATCTAGTGTAACTTGAACACGCATGTTTCTTAGCGTTCAACGTTGTTGGTGCTTACATTTATTTTTTTCCCCGCTATTTTACTAAATTATGTACTCCTACTAATTTACTTTATATTGTAAAATATCATAAGCTAAGTTTTTATTTATTTCTTTCTCGTAGAGGAAATGAGTTTTTTGATAAACTTGACAATGAATTTGTATTGCGTCACTTTTGGATATTGACAATGAATATTATAATTAGGATATGACAATGAATAGTCTACATTACTGATTCTAATCATGTTCAGATGATTCCTTGAATATTCCCTAGCAATATAATTGGTCGCTTACCGATTAGTGATAATGTAAAATAACGATCGAATTGATTATAATCCATACCTTCCGAACTAGGCGTATTGATTATTTTTTATACATATAAATAGGGTGATTAGTTTCAATTAATACACGGATTTTCACTTATTTTTCAACTTAACATGATTTTTTAAATAAGGTGATTAGTTTCAATGAATATCGAATAGTCCCCTCCTTTTCTATTGTAAGTAATAATTTTATTCACATAAACCTTTTATTTTCCGAATAAAGTCCAGGTAAGCCTATTTTGTCGTTATTTTCAGAGTCACGTGTTTCTTGACTCTCAAAAAGCAGCCGCAACTTTTCAACCGATAAAAAATAAATTAGATTATCCATAATTACCAAAACTCAACCAATGGTTAATAGGCCGAGTACTACTTTTAATAAATAGATTTAAATGACTATATTAGGTGTTGACAAGTATGAACGGTGGGCATGATCATAATCATCCCACTAAACATAGTATAATTAGTAATTAACTATGGTTTAACTTTTAAGGATAAGGGTAGGTATGTCTACACCTCTACTTTATTACTATATCGAGCTGGTTGTCTAGGTGAAATGAATTCGTGCTAATTAGCCTTTTAAATCATTTATTGCCATTTGCTTCAAAGTCATTGTGATTGAGATGTGCAATTCTCACGTTTGGATAATTTCCAGCCGTCATCTTAATTGAAACATTTTAATTTTTAGCTAGAAATAAATCTATACAACAATAATATGACTAATCACAAAAAACAAATTTAATAAATAACAAATAGAATTAATTACTTATAAAATTAAGGAAAAAAGTCATTTCTGATTTATCTTGCATCTTTTAGAATTTGAATACTTCTAAAAAATCTCAACCACATCTACTTATGTTTATTCAATACTTCTATGTGTAATATTTTGATATGAGATAAGTAATACTATGTGTATTTAACCTTTCTATTAATGTGTACAACTATAAATCATATTTTGAATTACATTCTACCACATATTTTTTGTTGCGGGTTGTACTAATAAGAATAAACTAGATATACACAATAAATTAACGACGAAATTACAAAATCTTGTTGCAATTAATTTGTTCTTATCCATATTTTGATGCAATTATAAGCTTACCTAACACTATTTTAGTCCTAGTTAGATGTCTATTTTTTGCGTGCGCGTGAATAAAAATAAACTGATCAGGTTCACAAAATATTGAATTAGGATAAAGGTCAAAACATCCCACGATCAATTTTAGATCAACAAATTAATTTCAACTCTTGATGACTTATGTAGATAGGTATATGTAGATAGGTATAAGACCATCTCCAATGGTCGGCTAGCGACCGGCTAGCCGATTTTTTGCGCTGGCCGATCGGCTAGCCGAACCATTGGAGGCGGTCAGCGCGAAATCGGCGAGCGGACCGGTGTGGGCTGGCCGATCGCTCGGCGCTAGCCGATGCGCTGGCCGATCGGCTAGCCGCCATTGTGGCGGCCCGATCGGCTAGCGATCGGCCAGCGGCGATTTTTGTTTTTTTTTTTAAAAAAAAAAACCTATATAAACGCGATTTTCGTTTCATTTTCATTTGCACCACTTGTTTTAACGAGTTTTCTCTCTCTCTAACTTTCTGTACAAGAGCATCATCGAGCGATGAGTAGCGCGGGTGGTAGCTGTGGTGGAAGTGGTGGTGGTGGTGGGGATGCTGAGGAGTACGAACGGAGGATGAACGAGGCTATGAATGCCTACATGAACCGCGAGATGGAGCGGTACATGCGTATGGTGGAACAGCAGGCGATACCTCGCCCTCCACGGGTTATCCACCGCCGAGCAGTGATTGATCGGGATCACGCCGCTGCACATCAGCGGCTGTACGACGACTACTTTTCAGAGAACCCGCGGTTTCCCGCCAACATGTTCCGGTGGCGTTTTAGAATGCGCAGGGAGTTGTTTATGCGCATCGTTGGCGCATTAGAGCGTCGATATCTGTGTTTCCGCTTTAGGCACGATGCGGCTGGCAGACCCGGCCACACCCCTATTCAAAAGTGCACGGCGGCAATCAGGCAGTTGGCCTACGGAGGCGCGGCAGACATGTGGGATGAGTACCTCCACATCGGTGAGTCGACGGCCCTGGAATGTCTGAAGGATTTCTGTGGAGGCGTGATAAACGTTTTCGGTGAGCAGTACCTTCGAAGCCCTACTCCCGAAGATTGTCAGAATTTGATGCAGATGCACGGGGAGAAGCATGGGTTCCCCGGGATGTTAGGCATCATAGATTGTATGCATTGGGAGTGGAAGAACTGTCCGACTGGCTGGAAGGGGGCCTACACGACCAGCTGCAAGTCAAAGAATCCCACGATAATCCTCGAGGCCGTAGCTGATTACCGGCTGTGGATCTGGCATGCGTATTTTGGGGTAGCCGGGTTGAACAACGACCTCAACGTCCTGAACTCGTCTCCCCTCTTCAACGAGAAGTGCCAGGGCGTCGGTCCAGCCGTCTCATTTGTGGCCAACGGCAACCGGCATGATATGTGCTACTACTTGGCGGATGGGATATACCCTCGGTGGCCGGTCTTTGTGAAGACGATCAGGCAAACAAGTGATGAAAGGAAGGCCTACTTTGCGGAACGACAGGAGTCGGCGCGCAAGGACGTGGAGCGCGCATTTGGTGTGCTCCAGTCTCGATGGACGGCAATTAAGGGTCCAACGCGTTTGTGGGATATCGGATGCGTTTCCGAGATAATGTACGCCTGCATTATCCTGCACAACATGATCGTCGAAGACGAAGGCGTACAACTGACTAGTTGGGCCAATGATGATGAAGTCGGTCCAAGCCACAGAACGGCCACCCATAGTGTACGACGTGGGGTACCTCTCGATGAAGCCGACCGCCTCAAGGAATTTGCCAACATGCGTCAAGTGGATGCTCATATTCAACTCCAAAAGGATATAATTGAAGAGTTGTGGGCACGGAGGATTGCACGGCGATAGTTTTTTTTTTCTTTATTATGTACCTTTTTTAATGTAATTTTTTTTAGAGGGAACATCTTTTTTGGTCTACGAACTTTGCCAAAGTATCATTTTAGGTCCGTGAACTTTGAAAATATCATTTCAGGTCCATCAACTATGGGTTAATATCATTTGGAGTACTTTTTAACTATTTCCAAGTTTTTTTGGACAAAAATACCCTTGATACCTTAAAGGGTATATATTTTTAATAAACTTATCCTATACTCATATTTTTTTATAAATATCTTTACTATATATTTTTGATGAATTTTCAAAATATAATTTGACCTTCAATATTATCACTTAATTTTGTAATTAAGTGATATGCAAGAAAAGATCCTTATTAAATTTTTTATTATTAAAGAAAAGTTTTTTATTCAATTTTAAAATTCTTTAATATAAAAATTGAAGAAGCAATTTTACTTGCATGTCACATAATTAAGTGATAATATTGAAGGTCAAATTATATTTAGAAAATTCATCAAAAATATATTGTAAAGATATTTATAAAAAATATATACCCTTTAAGGTATCGAGGGTATTTTCGTCCAGAAAAACTTGGAAATAGTAAAAAAGTACTTCAAATGATATTAACCCATAGTTGATGGACCTGAAATGATATTTTCAAAGTTCACGGACCTAAAATGATACTTTGGCAAAGTTCGTGGACTAAAAAAGATGTTCCCTCTTTTTTTTATCTATGAACCTTTTTAAATGCAATTAATGAATTTTCCCGTATATGTCTCGTAAATTTAATTCCGTATTTTAATCGTAATTTTAATTCCGTAAATATAGTATTTTTTGAATTATTTTTATTGCGGCTGGCCTAAATCTGATGTGGCAGGTGGATTTTTAGTGCTGCTGACGTGGCAGGGGAGGAACTGCTGGCCGATTTCTGGCCGAAGTACCATTGGAGATGCTCTAAATATATTCATCACAGATAGTGCTTAAGTCGTAAATTGATTATTTGTGGATTTAAAAAAAATCTTCTTATCGATATAAATGAATACTATTTGTGGATTTTTTTACATATATATTTACATCGAATTTGTGGTGTACTATTGTTATTATAGCAGCATTTATAAAATCACGTTGTAACTAAAATTGTGTTAATAAACACGATGTATTTGCTATAATGATGTAACTGTGTAGCTTACGTACAACGTGATATAAAATTACTAAATGTGCAAAAAAAAGAAAAATCTTTTATGAGGAAGATAGCAATGAAAACTTAGATAAATGAACATCATGTGTTGCGTGCAAGCTGGATTTATCAATCAATTTGCAATCGTAGAGTCAAATCAATTTAGTGGTCACTTCCAACATGGAAATGAAAATGAAATCAAGGAATAAGGTAGCACCAAAAGCTATGCTTAAATCTTGATGCAAATGTTAAATCCACAATTAATTCATGAGCTGGACTCCCGGCGTGCTCGGGCACGGTGAGCTCGAAGAAGGCGGCGGTGGAGGAGTCAGGAGGGGGAAGGGGGATGCGACGGAGGGTTATGACGAGAAAAGAGGATGGACAATGGGAGAGGAGGTGCGCGCATTGAATCTTTCGTTTTGATTCATAGTATTGGTCGGTTTAATTGGATAGGATTAGGTAAATTAATAAGAGAGAACATCTTTTTTAGTCTACGAACTTTGCCAAAGTATCATTTTAAGTCCGTGAACTTTGAAAATATTATTTCAGGTCCATCAACTATGAGTTAATATCATTTGAAGTACTTTTTTACTACTTCCAAGTTTTATAGGACGAAAATACCCTCGATAACTTAAAGGATATATATTTTTAATAAACTTATCATATACTCATATTTTTTATAAATATCTTTACAATATATTTTTGATAAATTTTCTAAATATAATTTGACCTTCAATATTATCATTTAATTATGTGACATGCAAGTAAAATTGCTTTTCTTCAATTTTTTATATTAAAGAATTTTAAAATAGAATAAAGAACTTTTCTTCAATAATAAAAAATTGAATAAGGATCTTTTCTTGCATGTCACAAAATTAAGTGATAATATTGAAGGTCAAATTATATTTAGAAAATTCATCAAAAATATATAGTAAAGACATTTATAAAAAAATATGAGTATAGGATAAGTTTATTAAAACTATATACCCTTTAAGGTATCAAGGATATTTTTGTCCAAAAAAACTTGGAAATAGTAAAAAAGTACTTCAAATGATATTAACTCATAGTTGATGGACCTGAAATGATATTTTCAAAGTTCACGGACCTAAAATGATACTTTGGCAAAGTTCGTGGAACAAAAAAGATGTTCCCTCAATTAATAAATACTAGAGTGAACTTCAAAAATGATCCCTGGACTATGGGTTTATCTCGCCCATAGTCTCTGGACTTTAAAAATATCGCCAGTAGTCCCTGGACTAAGGGTTTATCTCGAAATTGGTCCTTTTGGCTTTTTTTTTGGTACGAAAATGCCCTTTTGGGGGGTTTGAGGGTTTTGGGCAATTTGGTCTTTTTGCACTTTTAACATTTTAAATTTGATATTATTTCAGTTATGTACTAAATTTGATATTATTTCAAAATTATCATTCTTCTTCCATTTTGTCATCCTTCACTTTGTTTTTTTATATCAATATTATATTTAATTTTATAAAATTAAATTTTAAATTTTGATTTTTAAATATCAATAAAATTTTTAATTAAACTATTAATTCATGGACACTATAAATATTGATTAAAACTATTAATTTTTGTTATTTAATATAATATTCAGCTGAATTGAAGAAGTATACACAAATAATATTAATCATGATGGAAAAATAATTGCTATTCTATTTAGCCTTCGTTCGGTTGTTATAATTGCTTGTGATTGAATATTATGAAGTTGACTAAAAATTTGATCCTACTAAAAATTTTATATATGAGTATTTTTGTTGAAAATTACTAGTAAATTTTGATTGTTTTCAAATTAATAAATAAAAATTATATTAGTCTTACATTAGATGCATATTTATTTCAGAATAAATCGTGTTATATAATATATTTATGATTAAAGCTATTAAATATTGATTAAAACTAAGTCATTGTCATATTGATTAAATTTTAAATATTATACACTTTCAAATATTGATTATGACTATTAATTTTTTTATTTAATAATTTTTGTAATTAAAAAAATTTATTGATATTTAAAAATTAAAATTTAAAATTTTGTAAAATTAAATATAATATTGAAATAAAGAAACAAAGTGAAGGATGACAAAAGGGAGGAAGAATGATTATTTTGAAATAATATCAAATTTAGTACATAACTGAAATAATATCATATTTAAAATGTTAAAAGTGTAAAAAGATCAAATTGCCCAAATCCCCAAAACCCCTTAGAAGGGCATTTTCGTACCAAAAAAATTCAAAAGGACCAATTTCGAGATAAACCCTTAGTCCAGGGACTACTGGCGATATTTTTAAAGTCCATAGACTATGGGCGAGATAAACCCATAGTCCAGGGACCATTTTTATAGTTCACTCTAAATACTATTACTGTTTTTTATTGCTAATATCATGAACTGTGACCAGATTTTTCGATTTTCTAATGAACTTAAAACTTTGTTGTAATAATCATAAATTTGATTGTGTTTGGATTTCCTAAAATTGATGACTCATGCGAAATTGAATCATATGTATTTCATCAGGTAGTCTAGATGGACTAATCAGACGGAAAAAGGTAGGAGTAGTAAGTAATATCGTTTCGAGTAGTTATAAACGACAATATCATTTCACACAAACATTTTGAATAAACTCCAGCCCGAGTAATTATTTTTAGATGAAATTTCTTGTTATCCATGGACGATATTCATGTTTGTTAGTCATCTCCATTAAAATTTCTTTCTATTTTTTTTATTAGGTTTGGTTGGTAATGGCCACGCATGAATCGGTAATATCTACATGATTTATCTATAGTACGAAAGTTTATTATATCGGGTCCGTCCTTAATCATAGGCTTTCGATATAAATAATCTATGCTACCAAATGATAATAACGTAACCATAAATATTATAGTAAGTGCAATTAGTTTTAATATTAATATATGCCGTAGAAAGGCTAATGAAACACGTTTTTAAAATAAGCAACATGTTGCATAATACTACTATGTGATTGAACATATCATCATTCTGCATCAGAATTTTAAATAATTTATGGTGTTACAATAAGTTCAAAGTCGCTGGATCCATTTAATGCTAGTATTGACCATGTAGATTCTAATAACTAAGCAATTTGCTGTACTTTTTAATTTCATTGTTTATTCTTGATGACAGTCAAATTTTCATTTGAATTAATGCAAATAATACTACAAATAATAATAACAATGCATAAAAAAACCATGCGTACATCACTTAACAATGTACAATAATTAAATGATTAAAATAAATATCGAACATATTACTATTAGTAACGTTATTTATCACATAAAATTTTAACTAACCACTTATAATATTTAAATTTGTAGTAAAATTTAAAAAAATCCAACCAACCAAACAAAAAATAATTGTTAAGAAATATAAAATTTAGCAATATTTTCTATCCTACATAATTTAATACAATATGGATTACATAATTTTCTTAATTCTAAACTTAGAATAAACATTTAAATAACTTGGGATAGGAGTAATTATTTTTAATGTATTAAACTCAACCCAGGCCCAATTAGCACTATTGTTTACTTTGGGCTGTTTCATGCGCCCGGTTATTATATTTTGTGTTGTGAGGACTATGCATTTAATTTTGTTCAATTCATCTTTTAGTACTAAAAATTTCTGAGGTTAACTCTCTATTATAACCTAAAATGATAAATGTATACATTGAAAAAATCGATTCAGATTTAGGAAGGACACAAATTAAATTTTTCCATAGTATGCGTTTATTCAAAATTCTGAAGTTGAGCATAAAGAACTAAGAAAATTACTACTGCATCATTTCATATAGAAACAATTACTATGAAAATGAGTATTTTTAAACAACCCTTCACAAAGAACATTATAATATTTTAATATAAAAAATAAACAAAATATTTGTCAACTTGAAAATATAGAAATTTGATACTCCATATTTGTAGCACCATTTCGATTTAAATTCAACAAAAATATCTACTTGAAAATATAGAAAAGAAAAAGTTAGAATAAAAACTACCAGAATTAGGGTGTCCATAAAAATAAAAATAAAAATAAAATCTTGAATAAATAATTAAAAAATTGATGAGTGTGAGTTAGCACAGAAGCGAGCAACTCCTCTCCCCAATTTCCCATGAAGCTACTTCCTCTCAAAATCTGGTGATTGATCGGTCACGACAAATTCATTCAACTGCATCAGCATAAAAGGGGGATAATTTCAGACGCAATTCGGCTTGGTAGAGATGGCGTCAATTTCCTGCATCGCCTCCTCCATTTCCGCAGCTACTTCGCAATCGACTACACCTCTATTTTCCCCCTTTTCCGCCAACCCCCATTTCGTTGGCTTCTCTTACCGCCGGTAGGTATTCTCGAGTTGTATGAGTATAGCTCAATAGTTTGTTTGTTTAAATTTGGGGCTAAGATTGGTGGCTAAATTATGTGTTTACATGGGATGAGTTAACTTAAAATGCCTAATTTTGAGCTTTCAGAAATTAGGTAAATTGATTTGAATACTCAGTAGTTTACTAGATATTTTGCTATACTCTTATATGTGGAATGCTTCGTATTGGAAGTATAAAATTGTTTCTATGAGCTGCTTCAGAATTATGATTTTAAAGCTCTGCTACGAATTAGTGGAATTTATTTTTTTTCTTTTACCATGAAGACCTTTGTAACAGCTTAATGATATTGTAGTTATAGTCATTGTTTGTTGTAATGATAAGTAATTGTAGTTTCCTTTGAATTGGTTGCACTATTGAGAAGAGGGTGGTGAGGAGTGAGTTATCTCGATTTCAACTATTTTTCACTGTTTTAAAGATCTATTCTTCTTTCATAGATCACACAGGGTTGGTATAAGGTGCAGTTACTCTGGCTCTGGCATTAGAGAGGATTCGAATGTCGGTACTATTGATGTTGTTGCTGATGTTAAGACTGAGCGAGTACGTTGTCAAGATTTATGTTGATCATTTGTTACATGGAGCTTATGTAGATTCGTGAGCTAATCATCAGTTGTTTGGTGACCAGGTTGTAGTTTTAGGTGGCAGTGGCTTTGTGGGTTCAGCAATATGCAAAGCTGCAGTATCAAAGGGTATCGAGGTCATTAGTCTTAGCAGGTGCAAGATTGTTGCTTGAATAATGTTTTCTCTCTCATGTGGCAGTAAAGTCCTATGGATTCTCATATAAAATTATGTTAATGGAACAAATTTAAAGTTATAAGTTCCTCTGGATGGTATCCACTGATAAATTATGAACTCTATTTGTTAACAGGTCAGGCCGACCATCTTACTCGGATGCATGGGTAGATCAGGTCACTTGGCTGACAGGCAGGTTCTTTTTTTTTTTTTGTTTTTTCTCTCTTATGCGGCTTCGACTGATATTGAGTACAGTTTGATCATTCAAATGTCAATTATGCGCGTGTGATAGATATAGTGATCTTTAAATGATTATGTTTTCAAAGTTTCATAATCCCTTCAAACTCTCAGCCAAGGATCATTGAATCAACAAAAACAAGGACTTGATTAGAACCAGAATTGAATAACTATAAATGCGACAACACAACAAAAATAATCAACGATTGTATCTCCATTTCTCCATGGATGATTTTTTGCCACAATACCTCTTTCTCTTCTATGCGCATATTTGTGTTTTTTTGTATCCTAATAAAACCTAATACGGCGTAGTAACAGATTACTGACCTCTCACAATCTTCCAACTAAGCAATGAAGATGATTGTTGATTTTCAGGAGATGTTTTTTATGCAAATTGGGATGAAGTGCTTCCAGGTGCTACTACAGTTGTTTCAACACTTGGAGGTTTTGGCAGCGAGGAACAGATGCAAAGGATCAACGGCGAGGCTAATATAGTAGCAGTAAATGCTGCTAAAGAGTTTGGTGAGTATTTGTGCCTTTCATATTATGATTTTTATCCAACTAAACATGGTAGCTTATAGAGAGACTGGTGTAATTTCTATTGTGCTTGAGAAGTTGTGTGGAATTTCTCATTCCTTTGTATTTCAATGTGGATGTGTATTTATATTGTTTTTCCATTATGAGTGCACCATTACCTATCCCTTTGCCTTTTGTAAGTAGAGCACCCCTGGCATGAGAGTGCATTATGAAAACAATAACCAAAAGTTTAATGTTATATGACGGGTACTGGGAACATGTCTTTGCTGAGTCGACATCACGTTAATATCTGTGCTGTTTATTCCGAGCTGATTGCGATTGTCTGGACAATGGTAGCATACAATCTATCTTCTCTGCTTACTGAGCTAACTAAGTTTAGGACCACCGTCATCAAACTTCAAAGGCATGCTAATATATTAATCAACCCAAATGCTTTATCTTGACTGTATTATGATTCATATATTATCACTCTATTATTCTGTCATGGCCTTGATTATGCCTGTGCTGTGTCACATTGTCTGGTGGTTTGAGTTCATTCAATCAGCTTATTTGTTCATATTTATTTAGTTGTCAATATGCTTATCCCAAAAAATCCATACTAAGTCTACTCGGGAAGTCACCATGAGTCTGCTTGCTCGTTTTTCTTTCTCTCTTTTTTAATGTTCTCATTTCCTAGCGAACTAAACTTAAGAAGATATATCCAATTGGCATATTAGCAAGTCAAGAAAGACGTTTTCAGTTTACCTGCCATCAATATTGATCAGTTTACTTTCATCTTGACACAGGTATTCCCAAGTTCATATTGATCTCGGTTCATGATTACAATTTGCCATCCTTTCTACTATCGAACGGTTACTTCACTGGGAAAAGGAAAGCTGAATCCGAGGTTCTGTCCAAGTATCCAGCTTCAGGTACTTGCAGACACTCCTTTACTAGTATTATTTATCACATCAGTTTGGACAATACAACATTGATGGTCTATGATGGAACTTGGGCAGGCGTTGTTTTCAGACCGGGGTTCATATATGGGAAACGAAAGGTCGATGGTCTCGAGATTCCCCTGGACTTAGTTGGGGAGCCAGTGGAGAAACTTCTCAACGCTGTACAGAATTTTACCAGACCTTTGAACTCTCTGCCTGCCTCTGATCTACTGTTGGCTCCCCCTGTCAGTGTAGACGACGTTGCGTTCGCGGTAGTAAATGCCGTCTCTGATGATGATTTCTTCGGCGTTTTCACCATCGAGCAAATCAAGGAAGCTGCAGCAGCAGCAAAGGTCTGAAATGTTTTTTGTAGAAACCTTGCAAGACTTGAGGTCTTGTACATTGCATCATGCAATAAACTCAACTTAAGAATGATAGCTGTGATGACTGATGTATTAAGGTTTCGCTAAGAATTTAGCAATCAATCCATAGCTAGAATTTTCTGATTCATATTTAAAGTTTGATATACACTTAACTATTAAGTAGGATAGACAAAACTTGCTGCTCCTCACAATTTTATCTTAAATTTTTTTTAAATATTTTTTTTGTATTCTAACCTAAACAGTTACTATTATATACTATCCTGTTATATGTAATCTATCTTCATAATTTTCAATTAATGCATCTCGTTTCCTAGATAATCTACAAGACTACAACCTCTTCAGCTATTTGTTTGAACTAAATACCGGTATTACCATATTTACCGTACCAGAAAAGCTAATTAATTTTCCATATTTTTTGATATGGTATAATACTACCTTATAAGAAGATGCTGGTAAGTTAACGGTATGATTTTTTCTAACCAAGTCATTCTAATCAATAATTTCTGGTACAGAGTGAATAAAATTGACAGGAAAACATGAGAACTAAAAGACGTGAAATGCATAAATCGCACAATTATGGTGGCCTGTTTAAAAACTCCACATTGATGTTTTGAGACAAGGAAAAAGCTTAGAATAAGGCATGAAATCACCAACAGTAAATGAATTGTCCCATCAACATAAGCAAGCCACTATTAAAATAAAGTACATAGCCTTCTAGTCTTTGAGCTCCAAAGAAATATCAATCCATTCTTCCCTTGAGAATTCTCTCCGTAACTTCAGTCGGTGTGCTGTTGCAATTATACAATATTCATTCAAACATTTAAGGTTCTGAATGAAATTACTTAAAAGTGACTTGAAAGAATGAGATTTCATCACAAAAATACTTACACGAGGTAAACATGTCCTCCCCAGCCACTCAAGCAGTCACGGTCTACTGACGATATCAGAGCTTGTGAGATGGTCTCGAACAATTCCTCAGCTTCCTGAATTTTGGCATAAAATTAAATTTTAACATGTGGATTCCTTTCGTTTGTATTACACGAACTTGTTTTTAAGCACCAAAGTATTCATTCTCTGATTTAAATCATTTGGCGACTAAAGCTAATTAGTCAGATATAAGCAGCATCAAGTATAGTAGCAAACCATGTCAGGTTTGAACATTGATTCGCAGGCACCATAGAGTGATTCAGAGGCAGTTCCAGCGACAACAAAATCTTTGGCAAGTTCCCTGCATTCATATGGAAAGAGAAGAGTTAAAAGAAAGAAGGAAATGATAATATCCCTGGATAAGCATTACCCAAAAAGATGGAGGGCATATAGTAACACTAGTAGTAACCAAGTAAAAATATAAAAGAAATAATATTAACAACCTCTCAACGAGCATCAAAGCGGTATTTTCTTCAGAGTATACGAGAAATTGTTAAAAGATTTCAATCTCCGTCTCATTTGAAGAAGAAACTTAGTTATTCATTGTATATATTAAGCCTCAATTGCTTCCAAAGAATTGAAATGCCTCCATATTTTCACATTGAGCTATAGTTTCTACATCACTTGCAATATAAGGGGAAGACCCATCAAATCATAATGGCATAGTAGTTAGGCCACAGTTTGAAGAAATCTCGTTAGCAAAGAAAATGAAATGATAAGAAGACGAAGAAAAGGAGTTTAGCGTACTTTGCCCCAATTGAATCCATGGTGCAAATGAAGGGTTTGTCATCATCTCCCAATCCAGCAATAACAGGTTGGCAAAAGTATGGACCAAATCTGAACCAAATAAAATGAAATACATTAGATATCCGATCCTTTTCTTGGACAAATATGCCACCTCCAAGTCCAGAAATTAAAGAGCAGAATATAAATTTTCAAGGGTAAAACATTGTCAACTAGTACAAAACAAAATATATGGAGTACAACTTAAGCCCTCCACACAAAAATGGAATAACTAGAGGTGGTAATGGGAGTTATCGGATTGAAGTCATTGAACTATTGAATCCAAATCAAAAGTTGCCCGCATCTACATTTACCAAAGACAGGAGAATAATCTCTGAAACAGCTGTGGACAATATCAGTTCCAACCACACTAGACATAAACTCTGGAATAGTCTTATGTACCTTTTCTCGTAGAGAACTGCGGATACGAGGCTAGCAAATGTTTCAGGCTTCATGTCCCTCTCTTCCCTAAGATGATATAACTTGTGCCGGAATACAAGCCTCTGATACCTTCAAGTGGATTCAACCAAAACACAAATCAATAGGCCAGATTACAAACTATGCAAAAAACATAAGCATGCATATAGTGCATCATAAACATGCATAACTGAAGTACCAACACTATCTTCACATGCGTCAAAACTAGAACCATTTTTGTTTAATACTCTCCTCAACCAAAATCCTGGACAGTGAGACATAAATGGCTCTCAATGCTGGCAACTAAGAGACATGTGGGGTGTTATCAGTAAGGTTTCTGAAATAGTGCATGTACATTTTCTCCTAATTTTTTATTGATCCGTGAGGTGTTAAGCAATGGTTATGAGTCTTTATGTTCATAATTTGTACAATAATCGGTAAAAAACACATGCATTGTCAAAATCATTATTTTTTCTGCAAGGGAGCTATAGGCTATAGCAAATGTTATTAGTGGAGTATCATTCTGAGCACCATATATACCATCTTTTTTTAAAGCCTGTGTGAAAAGCAAAGAACTGGAAAACAATTTTAAAAAAACGCAAAGAATTATCATCCCTAACCAAAATCGATGAGCGCTGGTAAGAAATTGGTAAAGTAGATGAGCTTACAGAGTTTGGGCATCAGTAGCGAGGCCAGCAAGACCGATGAAGAGCTTATGGTGGATCCTGTAAATCTTCTGAAAGTCGGTGGCGATCGTCTGCAGCTGCACGCCGAGCCTCCGGTCGCTGGCGATGGCGAAGCAGTTCTTCCCCACCATCGCCACCAGGGCGCTCCCATTATACTCAAAGATCTGCAATTCATCCAACTCAACAAATCACATACACGAAATGGGGGCGAACCGAATATAGGGTTGTCAACAAATTCAAACACTCACCGACATTTAGATGCAGAAAATGATCAAATGCCAAAGCTTTTCTTCGCAATACTTTGTTTGTGTGATTTTGAGGGATTAGAGAAGAATATGAGCTTCTTTTGGAGCGCGATTGCTTGAAAGAGGGGACACTCCGAGTCCGACCGCTTGAATCACCCGACCCGGCTCCGAGTATTGGTTCATGACAATTGGGCCATTTAAGTGGGCCTAATATTTTACTCCCTCCGTCCCCGATTAAAAGTCACACTTTTCCATTTCAGTCCGTCCCCAATTAAGAGTTACACTTCATTTTTACAATAAATAGTAAGTAGGTCCTACATTCCACTAACTGAATTCACTCACATTTTATTTTAAAACAATATAAAAAATGGGTCTCACATTCCACTAACTTTTTCAACCAACTTTTCTTTACATTTCTTAAAACTCGTGCCCGGTTAAAGTGTGACTCTTAATCGGGGACGGAGGAATTAGTTTGTTTTTCGTGAAATATCCAATATAAGAGAATTTACAAAAACTCTTTTTTTTTCTCAAAGTCCAGAATTTATCTATTGTATATTTTAATAATAATAATACTATTCCGTCCACGAAAATTTGTCTCATTTTTTCATTTCCGTCTTTCCCCCAAAATTTGTCCCATTTCACTTTTACCATTTTTAGTAGTGGATCCCATATTCCACTTACTCATTCCTACTCACATTTTATTATAAAACTAATATATAAAAATAGGACCCACAATCCACTAACTTTTTCAACTCACTTTCCATTACATTTCTTAAAACCCGTGCCCGGTCAACTGGGACGAATTTTTATTGACGGAGGTACTAATTATTATTATTATTATTATTAAATTGCTGGAATACGATACGACACCACATCATGCATTTAATCACAATCATACATTGTATCTCCGTCCATTAAAAATCGACATAGTCGTGTATGGCACAAATTTTAATGTGCAATTAGGAAGGTAATGGTCTAATGGAGGGGGGGGGGGGGGACACGTAAGAGAAAGTGTTAGGGGATTGTGAGGTCCACATTATTACCACTGCATTGAAATGTTTAAAACTTTTCATATTTAAAAATTAATCTAATTTTGATGGACGATTCAAAATGATAAAACTGATCTATTTTTAGTGGACGAAGGTAGTACGGTATTTTGAATTTGTATATACAAAACAAATCCCTATATATTACTCTCTCCATTTCATGTTTAATAGTCATTTTTCTATGCTGGAAAGTTCCGAGTAGTGGTGGAGCCACGGTGGGGCATGCCCTTGGCCCCCAGCCATTCGCGTTTACACTATAATATATATATTCAGAAATTGTTGTTAAAGAATTTGATAGTGCAGTTGGCAGTTACACTCAGACTTTGGATCATGCTTGCGGTGAGGTGCTGAGTTCGACTATCACCCATACCATAAATTTTTTATTTTTAATATTTGCCGAATGCTAGTACTCCTTGTCTCCTTCATTTCTTGTCAAATCATTCTAGATGCGCTATACTTACCAAATGACTTTTAAAGATTATTTTAAAACTTTTACCAAATGCTATATTCTAATTTCTTTTTTGTCAAATTATATATTAGAGATGTGCTATTTTTATCCAATAACTTTACTGCCAAATCGTTTTTCAGAAGTGTATTATAGTAGTACTATTTAATCAATGACTTTTAATGGTTATAGTTTGAAAGGATGTTATTTGTTCAATAATTTGTAAATATTATAATATATATTATATTTTAAATTACTTTTTTTATTGCTATTGTAATATAATTAATAGTTTCATCAAAGTTTTCCAATATACAATTAACCTATTAGCTTTACTTATAAAAAACTTAATTTTATTAGTAGGTAAAATTCTTTTAAAGGTAATCACAAAATGCTTATATCAATTATTCTCGATTAGATTAAGTTTGCTTGATATGCATTTATTTGTTGAGTATTACATATCTGAAACCATACCCTTAATTTTTAGATCTTCTAATTCTAAATGCTGAAAAAAAGGCAAAACATATAAAGGTCTTACTACGACTAATTTCTATGACAAAACCATCGAGAGATACCTGGTTGGCTCCGGCACTGGTTCCAAGTTGATTGAGTCATTTTTATTTTCGTCAAAAAGTAATTATTTGTCTTGCTTATTCTTTTTTCATCTTTCTTATTTTATTCATCATTCTAATTTAACATACTATTCTTAAATTTTGTATTAAAAGAAATGTCTCTGATAACAAGAAACTGATAGAGCAGTAAAATGCCATTTAATGTAATTAATTAATTAATTGAGTATACTAGAGTGGATTGATCCCAAGTGGATTACGTGTCCTATACACGTTATACAAAATTTTAATATAATTAGTTTGACCTCTTAAAACAAGACTTCTTTAATATTTTTGGTGTATTGTTAACCTTTTTTAATTAACGCAATATTTCCCGCATCGCCCTATATATTTGGTCCATCTATCCGTACTCTATATGACTTACCTTCTCCTTGAATTCTGGTTTGCAAAATACTATTTCAGCAAATTGTCTGACTATTTAAACAAACATCGATCAATACACTTAGTCATTAATTTTAGTTTTTATGCATGCATCACGTAAATAAATTCAGACACGGTATGCTGAATTTTTTCAAAATGAACTGAGAACATTTTCAGTCGATATAATCAACCATTTTCAAAATTTGTGAGATTGATCAAAAATTGACCAAACTTGACGGTTTTCTAGCCACTTGTATTATTATTATTTAGTACTTCATTCGTTCCACGAGAGTATGTGCTTTTAGTTGGGTACATATTTTAATGCACAATTGCTAAAGTAAGAGAGTTGTAGAAAGAAAAAAATAATTAAAGTATTATTAGAGCGGTATTAGAAAGAAAAAGAATTTCCAAATTTAGAAAGTGCATACTCTTATGAAATGAACTAAAAAAAAAGAGTACATACACTTTTGGACGGAGGTAGTATTATTTAATAATAATAATAATAATAATAATAATAATAATAATGATAATAATAATATTTATTATTATTATTATTATTATTATTATTATTATTATTATTATTATTATTATTATTATTATTATTATTATTATTATTATTATTATTATTATTATTATTATTATTATTACTACTACTACATATTGCTGGAATACGACACCACATTATGCATTTGATCGCCAGTAGAGATTACCTATTATATTTGGTGCTAGTATTATTTTCTTTTTTCATTTAACGGACAAAACAACATTACCTAAAATTTCATGTCATTATCTAAGTATACTACTACCTCCGTCCCGCATTATACAATTACTTTTTCGCACTCATTTTTTAAAAATGATAATAAATACTCCCTTCGTTCCATAGTAATGGAGTCATTTTGTCATTTTAGTACGTTCCATAGTAGCAGAGTCATTTCCCTTTTTAGTAAAAGTAACACATTTCTTCTCACTTCATTTAATCTCTCTTACTTTATTCTCTTTTCATCTCCCTACCTTTCTCAACCTCTGTGTCGAAAAGAAATGCCTCCACTACTATGGAACGAAGGGAGTAGTTAAAGTCGAGAAATAGTAAAATAAGAGTAAAATAAGAGAGAGAATAAGGCAGAGAAGAGTCTTCTTTACATTATTCTCTCTCTTACTTTACTATTTCTCCACTTTAACTATTTATTACTCCACCCGTCCACGAAAAATAGGGTACTTTGTGAATGGTACGAGTTTTAATGTAGAATTGGTAAAGTAAGAGAGAAGGGAAAAAAGTAAGAGAGAAGTAGTGTTAGTGAAATGTGTGATCCATATTATTAGTAAGAGAGAAGTTGTTGAAAACTTTCTTTTTTTGAATGTGCCAATATTTTTCGTGGACAATAAAAAATGGCAAATGTGTCCTATTTTTCGTGGACGGAGGAAGTATCATTTTTACAAATGAGTAAATGAGTGTAGAAAAGTAAATGTGACAATTAATGGACGGATGTAGTATCTATTATGGAACGAAGATAGTATATTATAAAATGATACATTGGGGTCCATTTGTCACGATTGTATGTGTAGTAAAAGATGTAGTATCAAATGAAGTAGATGTCTCCGATGTTTAATCGCAATGATAAATAAAATATTGTGAAATGGTATAAATCTGCGAAACAGAATCACAATATAATATAGTAAAATGCGATTTTGTGGTTGCATAAACAAAACCAAATGCAACGCGTGTTTTATTAATTGAGCATACAGAGTGGTTACAATTGGATTGCGAGTCCTATACACGTTCTATAAAAATTTAATATAATTTTCTCTCAAAACAAAAGAAAGCATTTTCGATGTATTAGTGACATATTTTAATAAATGCAATATTTTCGGCATCACCCTATATATTTACTCCATCTATCTAAATTATGACTTACCTTCTCTTTGAATTCTGTTTTGACTTCATGTGTTTTCTTATGCTATAATTGGTTTCGTGCATAATCTAAGTGATACTATAATTTGTAAAGAGATGACGATGGGGTGGGCGTTGGTGTTGGTGTTGGCCATGGCGGCGACGGCAGCGGCGGCAGGTGGTGGCGGCGAAGTGAGGTATGATGGAAGGTCGCTCATCATCAATGGGCAGCGGAAGCTTCTCTTTTCTGGCTCTATTCATTATCCAAGAAGCACTCCCGATGTATAATCTCTTTCCTATCTATCCCTCACATGCATAAATATATATAGAGATGTAGTAATTAATTATGCATCTTTACTACAAACTGCTAACTAAATCTTGCCCAATTAGACTTTTAGATTTGATGTACAGATTGACATCTTTTTTACATGCAGCAAGTCGACATTCGTATGTTTTAATCTCGATTGATATTTGTATGTTTTAATTCCGGTTATGATGATATTATTTATCATCTGTTGACATCATATATGGAAATCTAATAAATGTGATTTAGTTTGCGGTTTGTAGTAATGATGCAGTTTGCAGTATAGTGCTATATCACTTGAAAACAAAATCAAGTTTTTTATACTACCTATTATGCCAAAATCAAAGCAATGGTGTATTATGTAAAAATGATACTCTCACATCCACGAAAATAATATTAATTGTAGACGACACGAGTTTTAATGAAAATTTGATAAAGTAAAAGATATGAGAGAAAATGTAGATGAAGTAGAAAAGAGAAAGAGAAAAAGAAAAAGAGAGAGAGGAGAAAAAGTGATTAAAGTATGAGTGAAAATTTTCATTATTGAAATGTGACTATTTTTCATAGAAATCTCAAAATGATAACATGAAGCTATTTTTCATAGACATAAGGACTAATAATATTACTGTTACTTATTTACAAAATGTGCACTAGAAATAGTCATATTTTTTGACGATCCATTAAAATTAGTCTCTTTTATATGCATTTGATGATTATGAATGTCCATTAAAATTAATCTCTCTTATACGAATTTTATACAGATGTGGCCATCTTTAATATCTAAAGCTAAACAAGGAGGACTTCATGCCATTGACACTTATGCATTTTGGAATCTACACGAGCCCAGGCCAGGCCAGGTATGACTATTGATCATTTTCTTATAAAAACAAGGTCATGACAAGTATGACTACTAATCATCTTTTAAGAACCTTGGACGTCCATAACATTGTACTCCTCCCTCCATCTCATAAAAGTATGAACTATTTTCTTTTTAGTCGGTCCCACAAAAATATAAAAGTATGCTCTCTAATATAGAAAACTTTTTTCTCTCTAATGAGGTGAGATTCATTCCAATAACAATATTTCAACAATATTTTCTTTGTATTTCTCTCTTACATTACCAATTGTGCATTAGAACTCGTGTCCAATCAAGAGTGCATACTCTTTTGGACGGAGGGAGTATATATAAATATAGGCGATTTCATTTTTAGGTGATTTGTGTATATATACACTCCCCCTGTCCCAATAAAGAGTCCCAATAAAGAGAGTAAAGTGAGAGTGATGAAAAGGTAGAGACATGTTATTTCCAATTTAGGAAACATTTTATTTTTAATAGAATAATCTTGAAAAAAAAACATTTCATCGTCAATAGAATAAGTATATCACTTTGCTCTTAGTACTCTACTACATTATTAACACTCCAATTTATGTCTCAACTTTACAAACACCTTATACATTATATTTCGTTAATGTACTAATTTTATGGAAATTTCAGTATGACTTCAGCGGAAGAAACGATATAGTGAGATTTATCAAGGAAGTTCAATCTGAAGGCCTTTATGTTTGTCTAAGAATAGGGCCTTTTATAGAGGCCGAATGGTCTTATGGGTAATTAACCAAATATTGACTAGAAATTCCGACTTATTAGTTCAAGATTAATCGGCATTGCATCGTAACTGATATTTAGTAATTTGCGTGCTATAGAGGTCTTCCATTTTGGCTCCATGACATTCCCGGGATGGTATTTCGTTCCGATAACGAACCGTGGAAGGTATGTACTGTATCTTTTTTCAATTCTTGGTAGTTTAGTTACTCGGTAGTTGTGTAAGACGTGTTACACTATGTTATATAGTTAAATCGAAAAATGTAAATAAAATAATATTCCTATATTACCCTTGACGCGACAGATTCACATGCAAAATTTTACGACAAAGATAGTGAATATGATGAAATCCGAGAATTTATTTGCGTCACAAGGAGGACCTATCATACTATCTCAGGTTCAATTTCTCTCTCCATTTCTCTCATTTTTCAATTATAATAGGCATTGAACATAAATAATTGCATCATAGATTCTAAAGACACTGTCTAATAGACCATTGTAATCTCTTGTAATAAAAATGGTATGATTTCAGATCGAAAATGAATATCAAAATGTGGAAAAGGCATTTGGCAACAAAGGGCCGCCTTATGTCCGTTGGGCCGCGGAGATGGCTGTGGGCCTCAAGACCGGCGTGCCATGGGTTATGTGCAAGCAAGATGATGCTCCGGATCCCGTGGTAAACTCCATTTCTCAATTTCCTAATTAATGTTTGATTTTTTCAAAATATTGGAATAATTCATATTATAGGAAATTGCAAATTAATATATGTCATCCCTAACCCTTTTACACCAAACTAAAACTCATTTATGCCATGTCCAACCATTTCTCAGTGTCATGTGGGCCTCAAGACTGGCATACCTTAGGTCATTTCCGATCATTTACAACAATCTCAAACTCATTTTTGAGTATATGTCACACCAAAAAGTAATTTTACTCCAACAATTTACACAAAACTCAAATTTTATAGTACCATTTTTTAGTATGTGTCTCACAAAAATTTTGGCCGTAGACCCATATTTGGTGTTGTTCTATAGGAAAATGCAAAAATAAGTTTGAGTCTGTAGTATAATCGGAGAAATTTTCTAGACTAAAAAATGATTTTGTGTATGGTTGACGATGACCTAGTATTACGCATTGAGCATGTACACTTTAACATATTCGAATCGAATAGATGAGTCTAATACTTTCATACACATGTATGCCAATCTGATGTACAAACAAATCACGATCAATCAAAGAAAACTAGAAAATTCCTGATTGATAATACACATTATATGTATGACAAGGAGCATAGTTCTAAACTGTGTTATGAAGTTCTAAATTTAGCTATTACAACTATTTCTCTACTATGGAGTATATACTAACCGACTCTTGGCCCATGTTTAAATTAACTTATTAAAATCTAATATTCTATGAATCTTTCAATACATCTACAGATTAATGCCTGCAACGGGTTGAAATGTGGGGAGACATTTGTAGGACCAAATTCACCAAATAAGCCAGCAATTTGGACTGAAAACTGGACACATTTGTAAGAGATCAAATATTTACATTATTATTTATTACTACTATATATTTTACTGTTTTATAAGTTATATCCATGAGATGTATAAACCACATTTTGTTACAATGAAGCTATGATGTGTACGGTAATATCACCAAAATCAGACCGGCTGAAGACATTGCATACCACGTCGCTCTATTCATTGTCAAAATGAACGGAAGCTACATAAATTATTACATGGTATGTTCCAATTTCCGACCATTTTGACACTACTATTACCACTCGTATTTCGACTACTATTACATGGTTGTTTGGCTTTCTAGTATCACGGGGGAACCAATTTCGGAAGGAACGCTGCTGCATTTGACATAACTAGTTATTACGATCCAGCTCCACTAGACGAATACGGTAACTACTAACTAACTAACCTCAAAATCGAAACTGGTGTTACAAAATTAAATATGATGCGACAACAAAATTACATTGCTTCGGATAAATCAATGTTGTTTATTTACACTTAAAATAGAATGACTTCATTTTGGTGTAACAAATAGTATTTGATATTGTCATATTAATTTTGATTTTGACCATGGTAGAAAAATAGCAAAAAATTAAAATGATGTCATTTTATATTTCATTTCAAAAGTTAGAGATTAACTAGAAGTTAATGAAAAATTGCGATGTGGATGTTAAATTATCTGTTTCTTTTTGCATCTAATTAACTTTCCATAATTCATAGGTTTAATCAGAGAACCAAAATGGGGACACCTGAAGGAGCTTCATGCAGCAGTTAATCTATGTTCAGACACCCTACTACATGGAACTCAAACTAACATCTCTTTGGGCGCACTGCAACAAGTAAAATTTTCGACTATCGAATAAAAAATTATTTTTATTTTGAGACCGAAGAACTCGTAAATTTATTTATTTTTTTAAATTAACAGGCGTATGTATACAAGGGAGTGAAAAACGAATGTGCAGCATTTCTTGTGAACACAGATGGCGCAAAGGATGCAAGCGTCCAATTTCAGAATCAAACATATATAATTCCTCGAAAATCAATTAGCATATTGCCCGATTGCAAAACAGAGGCATTCAACACAGCAAAGGTAACACATTAAGTTCTCACCATCAACGTGTGATTGCTTATACTCCCTCTGTCCATGAATAGGTGAGCAGTAAAGAAAGTACGAGAGCAATGACACCAATGGTGAAGTTGGATTCAAAAGAGATGTGGGAAGAATTGGATGAAGCAATTGCAGTGTTTGGTAATACCTCTTGGAAATCAAATAGTTTGCTAGAGCAAATGAATACCACCAAAGATACATCTGATTATCTGTGGTACACTGCTAGGTAAAAAATCCAGATTATTTCATCTAACTTATTAAGTTTGTTACATACTACTTCTATATTCCAACAATTAAATTGGATAACTCGAAATTCCGACCTCTTTTTCTATTATTATTTGCAGTTATGAGCAATCTGCGGAGCAGTCTACTATGATAAGAGTGAATTCTCGAGGTCATGTGCTGCGCGCATTCGTCAATGGAGAATTTATAGGTGAGATAATATTTAATTTATTACTAGATAAGAAAGATATTAAAAATGTAGAAAATTCAGACAATAATAGTATTGTTTTGATTTAGGTTCGGGACATGGGACTTTCGGAAATCAAAGATTCATTTTGGAGAAAAATGTTTCTTTGAAAAGAGGAGTAAATGACATTTCCTTGCTAAGCATAATGGTTGGCTTACCGGTAAATTGACTTGATCATATTCACCTTTTGAATTTCTGCACAGTTTTTTGCTATCCATTAGGCGTTGTTCTCCTCGATGTTTTTCGGTTCAAGTGTTTCATTTTATCAAAGTTGATTTGGCATCTTTTGGGTAGAAGTCATTATTTTTTCATTAGTAAATTTGTGTACTATAGGATTCAGGGGCGTATATGGAGCGTAGAGCATCTGGATTAGAGAATGTGGTAATAGGAGGAAAAGACTTGTCTAACCTTTCATGGGGATATCAGGTATGTATAAATTCGTGTGAGACCTTCTCATCTTAAGATGGGTCTTGCTATGACCCTCCTCTATTTTACGACATTACCCGGCCGCTCCAAAATTGCTTAAATGCCTTCTTGAAATTTGACTATTTTATTGGATTTATTGCAATGCAAAGGTTGGGTTAAATGGAGAAAACATGCAAGTTTACACACAAGATGGATCACAAAAAGTAAAATGGAACAAATTTCCCTCTTCTTCTCGGCAACTTAAATGGTACAAGGTATGTAAGAATTATTACCAGCAATGCTCTGAAAGCAAACTGTCGAAATAATCATGAAATTATATGTATTTGTACTAATTATTCTTGATGACTTTTTTGGTAAAATTGTGTATGTGATATCTCAGCCGAAATATCATATGTGGGTATCATTGTAGACGAGTTAACCAACATCTTCTATTCATAAATGAAACGATTTTGTTTGGTTAAAAATATCAACAATGTATTGCACATCTACATCCTGATTTTTTCACCCGTGAGATAATTATGAACAAATCGATACTTTATGATTTTTCTTACTAATTTTTAAAGTTGCAGGATAAAACAAAATTTTACTGTAATATTTCTTGGTAGTTTTCCCTATATTATATATTAATTTATTCCAATAATATAAGTAATTAATTTTTTTTATTGCATTTTCTTTTCTTAGTCAAAATTTGATGCACCCAAAGGCAATGATCCGGTTGCACTAAATTTGGGGTCAATGGGGAAAGGGCAAGTTTGGATCAATGGTGAAAGCATCGGTCGATATTGGATCTCATTTCTCAACTCTCAAGGCTCTCCTTCACAAATATGGTAATCGAAATGTTTTTGTAGCTATTTTTGTTTTGAACTGCAACCCTAGCTATTGTTGTTATTCGTCGTCTTTTTAACTTAATTGATTTTTATAAAAATTAGTAGAATTTCTTGATCATCAATTGTTATAATTTAAATACTTATACATTTTGCAGGTATCACATACCAAGATCATTCTTGAAGGCCAAAGATAACTTGTTAGTAATGTTTGAAGAAGAAGGGGGCAATCCTCTAGGCATATCAGTAGATACTGTTTCAGTAGCAGTCGCATAATTATCTATTTCCTATCAATCTTCATTTGTTTTGCTTTTGTTTTGTTTCACCGCAAGATAAGAATCATGTAACTAAATTTTCTACATCTGAAACTATATATCACAATTGTTTTTTATATTTACACAACATATGAAATAGCTTAAACATCAGACCTGTTTTGTGAGTCACTAACTATTTAATAATGATTAACATCGATTTTCTTGTGTTACATTTTAACTAAAAATCATGAAACCAAAATAAATTTAATAATAATAAAAGATAAATGGAAAATCAGTTAATAATAATTCTCATTCACATATCCATGTATGATCTATCATAGAGATGAAGAAAATCTCCAATTCTTATGAAATACTTACTACATTAGTAACAAATCAAAGTTTAATTCCAAACATAAATCCATAAAAAAATGAAATTAAATCAAATCATAAAATCCCAAGCAAAGAACAAAATGCAGACATAGAATAGATATTATATTCCATCTACTATATATATTCTATGGTAATATTAATACCATCATCACGAGATCAAATTTTGTAATTATATAAAGATTTGCTAAGTTAAATTGGATCCGTAACCCCCCTTATTTGATTGATTTCCGATAAAATAAAGTGTAAAGCGGCCCAAGAGTCGACACTTCTATAATTGAAAGGGGAATATTTAATAATTTTAATATAGTACCATAAATATTGGAGTACTATAGTCTTCCAATTACCCATATGCACTAATATGAATATAAGTTCTTACCTTTCTTCTAATTTAGTTCACACACTAATTTAAACATTTCTTTTCAATATAGTTTTTGAGATACGTACTAAGCTAAAATAGTACTACTTTTCAAAGTGATTTTCGGACATTCTAAGTCACCATTTTTCTTTTCTTTTTTTTTTCTTTTTTTTTTTTCTAGTAGAGTCTTTCATTTAAGTCTAATTTTTAAATTTTGGAATTTTCTGTAGAGACTTTCATTCTAAATCCTTAAATTTTGAAATATCTCTCTCAATTTAGATTTGCTTTATTGTTTGGAATTTCTATAAATCATAGATTGTGTAAATGGAAAAACTCAAAAGAACAAGAGTAGTGATAAACGTACGTATACGTATGTACATAATCGAACTTTTTTAAACATTTTACATTGAAAATCATTTTATAAACATTAATTGATTTAAAATAAATTTCATACTAATCATTTTGCAACACTTCAAGAAAGATTTAAAATTTATACTTAAATATTTGTATATTTAATAAAATATATATTTTCTACTAAATATTGTATATTAATTCAAATCATAGTCGAAATCATGCTACGATTCGACATAAAATTTCTATATCACTTCTTTGTTATTGCTACATATATTACAATAAATAATAAAACTAATTTTTAATTAAATTCACTTAAACCTAAAAATTTTTAAAATATTATGTACATGTACAATTATGTACGATTATCTTTTCTCAAAGAACAAAAGAACAATTAGTAATATCCTTACAAATATAAAAATAGCAATTTAGTAAGGAAACAATAAATTAACAGAAAACCGGTTAAAATAAAATTGGTCCGGTTTGAATTACTCTAATTTAAGAGTATATATACGAGTACGTACAATTTAAGTAAATTATCTTTATTCATTAGTAAAATGCCATTTTGTGGATGCATAAACGAAGCAAATGCAACACGTGCTCTGAGTTAATTCCCTTAAATTAATTAATTTAGTTACGTACACGTTACACTCGACACAAAAGAAATCGTTTTTAGTGAATTGATGATCTTCTTAATTAATGCAGCATTTTCGCAATGTCCCTATATATTTACTCCATCTATCTATAACACTATGACATACCTTCTCCTTGAATTCTGTTTTGACTTCATGTGTTTTCTTATGCTATAATTAACCAACTTGGTTTCGTGCATAATCTGCGTGATACTATAATTTGTAGCTAGAGAGATGGTGGGGTGGGCGTTTGTGCTGGTGTTGGTGCTGGCCATGGCGGCGGCGACGGCGACGGCAGCAGATGGTGGTGGCGAAGTGAGGTATGATGGAAGGTCGCTCATCATCAATGGGCAGCGGAAGCTTCTCTTTTCTGGCTCTATTCATTATCCAAGAAGCACTCCTGATGTATAAACTCTCTCTCTCTCTCTCACTCTCACACACACATATGTATTCCATATCTATACATGCATGAAAATAAAATCAAGTTTTTCATACTCCCTATTATGCCAAAATCAAGACCATGATCATGACCACATCGTTGCATCAATGCACATTAACGCTATTATTCATTGACAACACCAAAATTTGACGGGTGTGCATCAATTAAGCATTGAATTTGTCTAGAAAAATACGAGACAGTTGGGAATTTTTAAAATTTTGTGATGTGTCATTTAAAAAGCGTGGAACTAAAATTCGACAAAAATTCATGATTTTATATGTTATTATCCCATCTGAAAAATGATGATATATATAAAGCTAGTTATTTAAAACGTGTACCAACAAGAAATGATTGGGTTATACATAATACTATATCAGTGTCAAAATAATCTTACTTTTCTATTTTGGGTTGGCCACTGAAATTAGTTTCTATTTATACAGATGTGGCCGTCTTTAATATCGAAAGCTAAACAAGGAGGACTTCATGCTATTGATACCTATGTATTTTGGAATCTACACGAGCCTCAGCCAGGAAAGGTACTGACTATTGATCATCTTTTTAAAAACAACATAGACAAGATATGCTCTTTGTCTGTGTATATACTATATTACTTAGCTTTTTAATTACTACGTAGTACATGATTAAAACTCCACTTTATATCTCAACTTTTCAAACACCTTATATGTAGTACTCCCTCCGTTCCCCATTAAGAGTCACACTTTTCTATTTCGGTCCGTCCCCAATTAAGAGTCACACTTCATTTTTACCATAAATGGTAAGTAGGTCCCACATTCCACTAACTCACTCCACTCACATTTTATTATAAAACCAATATAAAAAGGTGGGTCTCACGTTCCACTAACTTTTCAACCAACTTTTATTTACATTTCTTAATACCCGTGCCCGGTCACACTGTGACTCCTAATCGGGGACGGAGGGAGTAACATTTTATTTTACTCATATACTAATTCTGTGGAAGGAATTTTCAGTATGACTTCAGTGGAAGAAACGATATAGTGAGATTTATCAAGGAAGTTCAATCTCAAGGCCTTTATGTTTGTCTAAGGATTGGGCCTTTTATAGAGGCCGAATGGTCGTACGGGTAATTAACCAGACTCGAATTTCCAATTAGTTGAAGATTAATCGACATTGCATCATAACTAAGTAGTACTACTTGCTTAAAAACATGTGTGTGCTATAGAGGCCTTCCATTTTGGCTCCATGACGTTCGCGACATTGTATTTCGTTCCGATAATGAACCATTTAAGGTATGTATCTTTTTTCAATCTTTGGTAGCTTTGTTATTTTGCAATCGAATAAGAAGTGTTACACTTAATATCTACATTATACAGTTATATACAAAAATAAATAAAAGATTAATCCTGTTTTATCCTTGATGCGACAGATTCTCATGCAAAACTTTGTCACGAAAATAGTGAATATAATGAAATTCGAGAATTTATTTGCCTCACAAGGAGGACCTATCATACTATCTCAGGTTCAATTTCTCTCTCCATATATATCTCTCATTTTTCAATTATTGTAGACATTGAAAATGAATAATGATAGCGTGCAATTTCTAAGGATGCTATCTAATATTCTCTCTGTTCCATAGTAATGGAGGCGAAACTTTTCAGCACGGAGATTAAGAAAAATTGTGTTAGGTGAGTTAAGTAAAGAGAGAATAAAGTTGAAAATGAAAAAGGTAGAGAGATGAAGAGAGAAGAAGAAAGTAAGAGAGAGTAAACTAGGTGTGGAAAAATGTGTTGATTTTTACTAAAAGGGGAAAGACTCTATTACTATGGAACGTACCAAAATGACAAAATGACTCTATTACTATGGAACAGAGGGAGTATATCATTGTATTGAGTAGTTGGATCATAGCCCCTTACCATAAAAATGGGATGAATTCAGATTGAAAACGAATATCAAAATGTTGAAAAAGGTTTTGGCGAGAAAGGGCCACCTTATGTTCGCTGGGCTGCGGCGACGGCTGTGGGCCTCCAAACCGGTGTGCCATGGGTTATGTGCAAGCAAGACGATGCTCCAGATCCCGTGGTAAAGTCCATTTCTCGATATCCTATTGTTTGATTTTTCTCAATTTATTAGTACTTCATATTATTAAAATTGTAAATTAGTATATGTAAAATTGATGTTGTATACAATTGTACCATATAATTTAATTTTCGACTGCTGAGCTTTGCAATCAGCACTCCATAAGTTGAATTTCAAGGTAACATGTTAAAACAAGTTAGAAATTGGCGTCAATCATTTAATCATAATTACAAACATGGATATAGATCTAGATCCACATTTATTTCCATGATTTGATCAAATTCTATCAATGCATACATGTATACTTTTTGGCGCACAATTCAATCAGAAAGAACTATGAAATCTTTGATTGACCATACATATTATTTGTGTGACAAAAGAATGGTTTTAAACTGTGTTATGAAGTTCTAAATTTCTGCTACTCCATATTTTTCTGTAATAAAGAAATATTAGCATTAACGGCATCATATGCTTATATACTTTTTTGTCTATATTAATAATTAAAATTCAAATTTAATTAAAGTTTGTTATCCTAGTCTAGTCTATGTATATTTCAAAACATTTGCAGATTAATTCCTGCAACGGATTGAGATGCGGGGAGACATTTGTAGGACCAAATTCACCAAATAAGCCAGCACTTTGGACTGAAAACTGGACACATTTGTAAGAGATCAAAGTATTATTACCATCGTATTGTTATAAATTATTTGAATACATGAGATGTATAAACCTACAATTTTTTTGCAATGAAGCTATGATGTGTACGGTAATGCCACCAGAATCAGATCGGCTGAAAACATTGCATACCACGTTGCTTTATTTATAGTAAAAAAGAATGGAAGCTTCATCAATTATTACATGGTATGTTCGAATTTTTGATCATTTTGACACTAGAATTACCACTCATATTACAACACTACTATTACATGGTCTATTTGAGTTTCTAGTTTCACGGGGGTACCAATTTTGGAAGAAACGGTTCTGCATTCGAGATAACTAGTTATTACGATCCAGCTCCACTAGATGAATATGGTAACTAACGTCTTATGTGATTTCCTCATATAAATTTCGATTTGGACTTTTTTGGAAAATTTCATACACTTGAAAAGTTATGAGATCGACCATAAATTATCGAAAAATTATGATTCAAATGCCGACTATCTTTTCTTTTTTGCGTCTAATTAATTTTCCAAAATTCATAGGTTTGATCAGACAACCAAAATGGGGACATTTGAAGGAACTTCACGCTGCAGTCAATCAATGTTCAGGCACCTTACTATATGGAACTCAAACTATCATCTCTTTGGGCGAATTGCAACAAGTAAATTCTTCAACTAGTATTTTTATTATGAGAATGGAGAACTCATAAATATAATTTTTTTTTTCTCAAAAATTAACAGGCCTATGTATACAAGGGAGAAAAAAATGAATGTGCAGCATTTCTTGTGAACACAGACGGGGCACACGATGCAAACGTCCAATTTCAAAGTCGAACGTACGAAATCCCTCGAAAATCAATTAGCATATTACCAGACTGCAAAACGGAGGCATTCAACACAGCAAAGGTAACATATTAGGCATGTTAACTAAAAATAATTCAATCATTTTTGTCTCTTATACTTACCAATTTTATATTAATATTTGTGTACCTACTAACAAGATTTTAGATATCTTGCTCTACCATAATATTAAAAGCGAGTCCCACTATTTATTTTTGATATATTGACGGATTGATTAAATTGAGATCGTCTGATCATCATATCCTTGAAATACTTTAAAAGGTGAACAGTAGAGAAAGTACAAGAACAAGGACACCAGTTGTGAAGTTGGACTCAAAAGAGATATGGGAAGAATTGCATGAAGCTATAGCAGTATTTGATGATACATCATTGAAATCAAATATTTTGCTAGAGCAAATGAACACCACCAAAGATACTTCTGATTATCTATGGTACACTTCCAGGTAAAAAAATCAAGATTATTTCATATAACTTGTTATATATGTTTGTCACATTACCACAAATAGTAATGAATCTAAATCATAACTCGAAATTCCGACTTATTTTTCTAGTTTTATTTGCAGTTATGAGCAATCTGAGGAGCAGTCTTCTACTATAAGAGTAAATTCTCGTGGTCATGTGTTGCGCATATTTATCAATTGCAAATTTATTGGTGAGACAATATATTGACTTTATTACTACAAATCTCTTTATAAGAAAAATACTATATGTAGAAAATTAGAACAATAATATTGTTTTATTTAGGTACGGGACATGGGTTTTACAGAAATCAAAGTTTCAGTTTGGAGAAAAAAGTGACATTGAGAAAAGGAGTGAACGACATTTCGTTGCTAAGCATAATGACTGGATTACCGGTAAATTGACTAAATTCTATTTGTATTTGATTTATTATCAAGTCGACTGGTGCAATTTATGACTCATTTAAAGTTTTGAAATTCGCTGAATTGTTTAAGGCTGTGATTTTGTTACTATTATTTAACTTCGTGAACTTTTGCTTGCGGTTTTTCGGCTTGAGCGTTTCATTTTACAAGAAATGATTGGGATTTTCTTGTCTAATTACTCTTATCCAAGTTCATTTAAACATCTTTAGGGTAAAAAATATTATTTTTTATTTGTACCTTTGTAATGGTGAAAATTAATTACTATAAATCAATCTTGATTTAAAAAATGGCATTACAGGATTCTGGAGCATATATGGAGCGTAGAGCATCGGGATTGGAGAATGTGAGAATTGGAGATAAAGACTTATCTAACCTTTCATGGGGATACCAGGTATGTATGAATTCTTGTGAGATCTTCTCATTTTTGAGATGGATCTTGCTATGATCCTCCTCTAATTCACGCATTGCCCGCTCCAGAATTGCTTAAATGCCTTCATGAAATTTGACTATTTTATTGGATTAATTGCAATGCAAAGGTTGGGTTAAAGGGAGAAAGCATGCAAGTTTACACAGAAGATGGATCAAGAAAAGCAAAATGGAACAAATTTTGCTCATCTTCTCGGCCACTGAAATGGTACAAGGTACGTAAGTACTTAAATCGACAACGTTATGAGGGAAAATTGACAAAAAAGCAAGAAATTTAGGTTTGTTCGTAATTATTCCATGACGAGAGAAACGATGGCCTCTATTCATGAAGAAACGATTTTTTCTAGTTAAAAATATCAACAATATATTACACGTTATCGATCGTTTTTTTCATTGTGGAATAATTATGAACAAATTCAAATTTTGTGATTTTTCCCGCTGATTTTTAAAATTGCTGGATAGAATAAAATTCGGCCAAATCCTTACAGTTTTTTTTTTCCCGGTAGTTTGTCCTATATATTAGTTTTTCCAACAATATAAGTAATTAATTTATTTTATTGCATTTTCTTTCTTAGTCAAAATTTGATGCACCCAAAGGCAATGATCCAGTTGCACTAAATTTGGGATCAATGGGGAAAGGGCAAGTTTGGATCAATGGTGAAAGCATAGGTCGATACTGGATCTCATTTCTCAACCCTCAAGGCTCCCCTTCACAAATATGGTAATCGAGACGTTTTCGTTGCCTTAGGTAGCTATTTATGTTATGAACGACTGGTTTGTATGTTGTTCGTTATCTTTTTGACTGGTGTGTTTTGTCTTTTAAATTTTAGTGTCATTTCTTGATAATCAATTGTTATAACTTAAATACATAAATGTTTTGCAGGTATCACATACCAAGATCATTCTTGAAGCCTAGAGATAACTTGCTAGTGATATTTGACGAAGAAGGAGGCAATCCTTTGGGCATATCAGTAGATACCGTAGCAGTAACATACTAACAATGACATAATTAAACTATTTCTTGTTAATCTTTATTTCATTTTGTTTTGTTTCACCACAATAAAATTATCATAATATTAGTGAATTATAAAATGTGTCAAATTTTGTGATATCCCCGTGACTAGATATTAGGGCTCGTTCGGTGACCCTTAATTGGCCAAAATGGAGATCAATGCTATTAATGCGTTTCGGTGTTCCGTAGATGATTATGCATTAGCCAAAATAATTAATGATTCCCACTTGATTTTGCATATCTGCTCCGCTACAGTAGAAGCAGATTTGCGTGCAAGATTACCAAATTGACCCATTAATTTTTCATTTCCCCCATTCCCAAAGTGCTGTCATTTTGTAAGTACACTTCAACATACTTTCTCTCTCTAGTTCAGAAATTTTAGATCTGGTATGGAGTGTAACAGAGTTCTTTGCAGAATCAAACACTTCGTAATCCTCCTCACAACCAACCCAAAGTATCTTATACCCTGACCTGGCGGAGCAACCATTCATCGTCATTCCTACAGTTACACGTGAGAGGTTAGCAATGAATTCCACTTTTGGCAAACTGAACGGAAGAAGAAAAATGTTGCTATGGGAAGTCTTGCAATTACAGCTTCAAAGAGGTCCTCTGGAAAATCTTTATAAATTTCTTGCACACGATCGTCGCACAGGAAATTAGGAACCCAGGACAAGAGCAGGAAAGGGAGGTTGTCGAACGATCTGAGAGGCATCTGCCTCGCGACAGAGATTCCACCGACGCCGAGGACGGTACCGGATTTGTTGACTAGTAGTATGAGAAGGTTGCCTTTCATTCGATCCAGCGATGAGAAGGAGGCGTGGCTGCCTCTCGCGCGTCTATATGTGATTAGGGTAGTCGGTGGAAATTGTAAAAAATGTCAGGGACATTATTACCCATCCATTACCTGTTATATGGTCAACCACACCCACAAAGTAAAAAACTGAAGCTTAATTAGTGTGAACCAAACGATGCGGAAGAATACCAATATGGTGGGGTCACCCACATTTATTTCTACCAAATGGAATTGTGGACAACGTAACACGCCCTTAACATCTTAAATATCACGATTGTTTTTTGACATTATCACATGTACAGCCGAAATGACTCAAACCACCGGCAGATCCAGGGGGCAGGAGGGGACGACCGCCCCTTCCCGGCCGTCCGGCGAGCCTAAATGTCCCTTATAGTCAAGCCGGAAAATAGGAAAATCCCTCCCTTTATTCAATAATATGAGTTTTCAATAAATATAATAATGAAATTAGTTGTCTAGTGGTTGTGTTGTTAGTCTTTTAATTATGAAGTCTAGGGATCAAACCTCATTGAGACCATTTTTTATTCTTTTTATAACCATTCTTTCTTTATCTTATCAACTCATATTACTTATTATTACCCTATCAAATCATTAAAATACTTTTATGAATTTATATTTTTATTAATTTACACATATTGGTTTGTTATACTTACTATTTATTTTTTATTTCAATAATTTTTTAAAAATATTTCATACATTTTACTATTAAAATACTTATTTTATGTGATATTTTATTATATATTTATTATTTCTATATCAAAATAAAGGTTTGTGTTAAAATGACAACACCTCTTAAAGTGACATTGTGACATCACGTATCCAGCAATATTACGCTAGACAGCAATCTATAGATTGACGTCTAGCGTATTGGATATTGCTGGCCGAGAAAAATTCTTGTATAGTGTATTGGATATTGCTGGCCGAGAAAATTTACCCTTGAGCATTTTTTATGATTGACACATGACAGCTAATTTTTCGTCCACGTGTACAAATAATTGGTTATAAATAGTGGTATGGTGTTACTTTAAGAGGTGTTGTCATTTTAACGCACCCCTCAAAATAAATATTTAAAATATTTATGGAGTCTACATGTTTATTATTTTACTTATAATACTTTCTCTATCTCATGTTACTTGCACTATTCTATTTTGGCTCGTCCCGAACTACTTATAATATTTTTTATTTTAATTAAGAATTATGGTATTTAATTAGTATATTAAAGTTAATTAAGTGTTCCTCTATTAAGTAATCTCTCATTATGCTTAAAATGCTAATTTAATTATATTAAAAATCAATCCTAAATTTATGATCTAAAATGAAAAGTGCGAGTAATACGAGACGGAATGAGTATTACTTTTGTATTTTTATATTTTAAGTAATATATTATTTAATTATATTATTAATAATTATATTTAATTTTTTATATTTAATTCCGCCCCTCCCGTGTTCCGGTCCTGGATCCGCCACTGACTCAAACATCCAATCTATTGGTTGGAGGTAAAATTTGGTCATTGTCTCTTGTTCCATCTCCTACACACTCATATGTTAGGAATAAAATATACTCCCTCCGTTCCACGATAGTTGAGATATTTCATTTTCTGCACTCGTTTTGAAAAAATGATAATAAATAGTTAAAATGGAAGTAAAATAAAGTAAGAGAGAGAATAATATAGAGAAGAATCTTATCTATATTACACACTCTCTCTTACTTTACTATTTCTTTATTTTAACTATTTCTTATCATTTTTTTTAAAACGAGTGCGGAAAAAGAAATGATTCGACTACCGCGGAACGACGGAAGTATAATTACGACTATAAACCAAATAAACACATAAATTATTTAATCAATTTGATAAGATATGTATCTACACCCAGGGATAATGACATTGACAAGTCAGATATTTTACTATATAACCCTGATACAATTTACAATACGAGAGAATGTATAAAAAAAAAAGTAGTGGTCTAATCATATCCACATAGAAATCGAGTTAGGGCCTAAATATAAATTACATGGAATCCCAATAATGCGCAACTACAAGAATTGAGTTAGATAGTCCAAAATATAAGCTGTAGGAAGCCCAACAATATACAACAATAGGAATCAAACTTGGAACAGAGTGGATGATCTACTCACCTCCCTTCAAGCTTCATATTAAACACGTGTACAAATTTTACTATACAGACTACTTTATATTATGAATAAAATTAAAATTTTCAGATAAATAGTTGCATTTTCACAAAACTTCAGTCCTCAACTAGGATTAGTTACAGGTTGAAGAAAGTTTATAGTACAATTCATGAATTGTAAACAAAAATCAAGTGTCTCTCACACAATTTATTTCAAACAACCAATTAGTAAATTGCATGAATGTGTTACAAAGAATCTACGTTGTACAGAGAGAATATTGTTTCATCACCTAAATACTCATTTCTTGAATCTACATTTGCTAGATCAAGCAAGCTTCTCTAGCAGTTGTAGCATGAACCAGTGAAACAAAACCATCACCATGTCCAGATAAGCTGCTTCAACTTGTAAGCAACAACCCCGATTTTCGCCCTTTTCAGCAACGCACCGTCTCCCTCTAATCTTCTCATTTACCAATCAATTTTCTTTTGCTGCGGGGAATTCCCTTTGTTTCTTGTACTACCTCGCTTTTAACTTGAATCTCGACTGAGCTTCTTCCTTTGTCAGCCTCCCAGACGCTTGGTGGCAACATAGCTTTCTGAGAAGGGAGTTCAGAGATGAAGAGCAGGGTCTGCGCCCATCCAGCATACTTCCCATATTTGCTCACAAAAGCATCCGCAACACGACTGCAGATTCGTGGTGTCAAGCTGGTGCCTGCCAGTTCAGGAAGGAGATACCTGGTAGCGATCTTTTGCAAATGAAGATTAGTAAAATTGATCAAATATGATCTCTCTTTTCTCTTTCCCCAAAATAAGAAACATCAAGCATAGGAGGAACTGGGATGTGTTAACAAACCTTCCACACATGAGTATCGACAGGAATGGCGTGATGATGATCCAAAGCGAAAAGAGCAATGCACGCAGCAACCTTCGGGCCAACACCAGGTAAACTACAGAGACCGCCAACCGAGTCTTGAAGATCTAGTTTACGAAGAGAAGCAAGCCACTCCTGACCCCCTCCAGGCTTTGATTGCAAAGCTGCGACAGTGCCAACAATATATTTAGCCCTGATCCATTTTCAAGACAAATTTATAAAGCCTCAAGAAGATGGTAAGTAAGCATTGTGGCAATCATACTTCATTATCAAGAACAGCAATTTGTGAGAGAAGGAAACTCCTGAATCAAGGCTGCATTTTTACCCAATTTCTCACACCCAATCAAAAGGAAAAAACACATAGATTTTCATTAACTCAAATCATTAGCAAGACTACACCAATAGCTCATCAAAGCACAGTTATGAAGCAACCATGAAGAAATGTCCATAAATGAATACAATTAAATGCAAGTTTCTATCAGAACTCCATCAAATATGCATAACCAAATCTAAATAAACTTCAAACAAGCTAAATAAATCAAAGTCTACCTGTACCCAAAACCAGCCTCTCGAAGCTCGGCCTCAGACAGCAGCGCCAGCTTCTCAATCGACGGAAACTCGTAAAACTCGAATTCTCCCACATTCCCCAGAAATCTCCCCTTGGACGAGATGAAATCCACCATTTTCGTAATCCTCTGAATATTATTATTCGAGGAGCAAATAAACTGGATCAGACATTCCAAGGGATCCTGCCGCAAAACCCTAGCCCCCTCCAAATGCAACGCGAGCTCAGCAAACCTCGAATCGGCGGCCCTAAATTCGTCCCAAATCGAATTCAGCGAAATGCCCATGTTCAGAAAATCGAAAAGCTCGGTCCTTGCGCGGTCCTCGTCGTCCGTGAAATGACAGAAATACCCCACGCCGTTGTCTTCGAGCTGCTTGAGGGAGATGAGGTGGGGCCCGATTGGGCCGGTGTACTGCAGCGGCCCGGTTTTCTTCCACCGGAACGTCTGGCCAGTGGGGAATGTGAGCGGTAGATAGAGCTCGGATTTGGTGATGTTGAGTGGCTTCCAATTGATCTCAGCGGCGGAGGTGGGGAGTGGTTGGGGATTTTGGAGAATGTTGCGGCGTTTTGTGGAAACGGAAGTGATGAGCTTTGTGAAGGATTGGCGGTGATGCGGCGGTGGAGGGGTTGAAGGGCACGGAGTCAAGGGAGATTTTGGTCTTTTCATTCTTGCGATTGATCGCATGTAGAGTAGAAGATTAGGGATTACAGTTACACCTCTGCCGCCATTTTTGGGGAGAAGTAAGAGAAACTAAAACTTGTGAAGCGAATTGATGAAGAATAAAATGTTAACGGGTAAAAACTAGTTATAGTTGTAATTTACGTAAATTTGAGGGAGCAAAATTGCAATTTATAACGGCAAAATTATCAGATGAATTTTGAGTGGTTAATCGGTCGGGTGATTAGCCAAACAACTTTAATGCTATTGGATTGGGATATTGAACTTTAATTAATTAAAGTATAATAAAGAGAGTGCAAACCCATATATTTCTCTACTGTAAAGAAATAGTACGAGGTAATAATATTTTAAACATGTGAAAACACTCTTGGTCAAACAAACATAATAAGTAGAAATTCCTCCGTTCCATGGTAATAGAGTCATTTTAGCATTTTGGTACGTTCCATGATAATAGATGCATTTTCTTTTTTAGTAAAAGTCAACACATTTTTTCACAAATACTTTACTTTCTCTTACTTTATTCTCTCTTCATCTTTCTACCTTTTTTCATTTATCAATTTACTCTCATTTTCTTAACTCACCAACACAATTTTTCTTAATCTCCGTACCGAAAAGAAACGACTTCATTATTATAGAACAGAGGAAGTAATAACTATGTTCATTGGAGCTTTCCTAGCTTTCTCTCTTTAAATTGTGCAATGAGGAATTGTTCTTCTATTGTATTGGCAATGCATGTGGATATCGCAAGTAGTAGATTTCACTTGTAGATGCTAATCAATCATGGAGAAAACCTGCACAATAAGTAAGTTATGCGCAATATTGATTATAAATTTAGATCCATTTTTATATATGTAATTTTTGTTGCATTATTATTAGATGATGACATGAATTCCTAATATACGGCGAAGATGTAAATATCCGAATTATGCAAGATGAAAAACAATAGATGAAGAAAGATAGCCATAGATTACTTTGTAAAATTCCAAAGAAGTAGTCTCAAACACAAGCCATAAGAAAAATTAAAAAAACAGAGCTAACGGCCGAAGCAACAAGAAGATTGGTCACGAACTCTGCTACCACCATCATCATTCGCTGGCGATTTGTCAACCCTGCCTATGCAAAACGGTGCCATCACCCAAAATCCAACCAAACTCAAAGTCGCCAAAACCGCCAGCAGCCAATAATAGCGATCCAAACGGCTCTCACTCACCGTCTTCCCAAACCAACTCCCCTTCCCCTCACTCACCCTTCCCACAATCGCCACCAAAGCCACACTACTAAAATACCCGACCCCCGTCACGAAATCCGTGTACACGTCGTGGAAGTCTCTCAGGTCGGTCGGTGCCTGCGCGTGGTAGTACGTCTCGATGCTACTCCTAAAAAACACATCCACGCACGCAACCAAATAGAATTGGAACACCAGCCACATGGCGTGCTTCCGCTTCACCACGGCCGCGGCCACCGCGCAGCAGAGGATCGCGTGCGCCAAGGCCAGCGCCACGCCTAGGATGGACGGCATAGTGCGCAGGCATTTTGGGACGCAGAAGTTGCAGTATTTGTTCACGCATTGGAGGAACGCGCACGTGGCGCAAATGCATGGGGCTGCGGCGATGGCGATCAGCATTGGGAGTTGGAATACTGCTAGCGGAATGGTCATGAATACAAATTTGCGCTTCATATGATTCGCTTGGGAGACGAAGAAGGTGTTTCCAAGCGCGGAGACGATGCCTAAGATGATGAAGTTGATTGAGATGCCCGTTATGTGCCGCATAAAACTGCTTTCCTTGCCACTGCTTTCACTTTCTTGATAAAATCTGTACCCACAAAATTACAAAGTGGACTAATTATGTGAAATTTACTAAAATGACAGAAGAAGACTATTTTTTTGGATGAAGAGAGTAAATAAAAGTAGATTCAAACTGGTTTGCAAGAGAGAAAGAGACCAAATGGTTGAAGTAGTATTTAATGGAATTATGAATAACGAAAAATATACGACTCCTATTTATAACCTGCAAGGGGCGAACACTTTGAGGAGTGTAGCAAGCAAACTCCCTTTGTTCTTGGGGCCGGTTTTTGTGTAAGATGACCATCCGCCCAAAAAGGTAACGGTTACAATGGCAGCGAAGATTGCCGGAAACCCAAACCGGAAAGTCCACGACGATATCAATGAAATTATAACAAGTCCAATTGCGTATACGCAAAGGTTCTCTGCGGTTGAGCCATGCTTTTGCACGAGACCACATAAGTAAAATTGTCCCCCTTCGCTGGTTTGTTCATCATGCAAACAAGGCACACTCACGGTCAAACCGCCTCTTCCGATCGCCGTTAACGCCACTCCGAGGTACAACAGACCTCTTTGCGTATTCCCTACGCATGTTTCGTTGTATTCCTTGCATGGACCCATGCCCAGAACCGGCGGCAACGACATTGTAACAAAAACGATACCCTGACATTAAGAAACCATAAAGTTTGGTCAAATTCTAGTATGTCATGTAACTTTGGAAATCAGTCATGAATTTTAGATTTAATTAGTCTCCGTCATCTAGATTTTCAAAGATAAGAGATGGAGCAAATTGCAAAAATACCATAAAGTTTGGTTAAATTTTGGTTCGCCGCATAATATTGAAAACCATATAGAAAACCATGAATTTCTGATATAGCTAGTCTTATTAGATTTTCAAAGTTAAGTGACATACCAAAATTGGATTTATATTTTTATAGTGATATAGATTGACACGTGGACTCACCAGAGTGGAGGAGGCGGTAGAGATGACGACCACCACAAAATTTCCGAGATACTTGTCGGCGAGGAGCTGAAAGACGGCGGGTAGCATGAGGCTTGTTCCTTCCCAGATATTGACAATCGCGGCGGCATGAGTAAAGCTTAGTTTCCAAACATCCGTCAAAAATGGTTGTAAAACAAAAAATGCTCGTCGCATCAATGTGTCGGACCACAGCAATTGTACAATCCGACATCCTTTGACTGCACAAATCACTTGCATTTTAGACATGAAACATAGTACTACTATAATAAGTAAGGGCTTTAAAAGGTTTAAAGTCACACCGTTATCTCTGATGCTATTGCTGAAGCAATTTCTGATGCAATTAAACATCGTTGCATGGAATTAGGCAGTTTCACTCTCACAACAAAATGTGAACTAAAACAGGGAAAAAGCACTAATTAATGATAATAAGACATGTTTTGAGCAAAGGGTAATGCAAAATTAGGATTATCACTATTATCAACTTACATTCTTGAAAAGCTGCCCCACTTTAATTCGAAATTGCTGTTTGGATTTAGGAGTTTCAATTCGCCCCTGCCTTAAATAGAGAAAATTCTATTATAAACAACTCCCACTTTTAATATTGTAAAGAAAAAAGTTCCCACTAATCATATCCCTTACTCATTTTGGGGTTTTCTAGTTGCCTAGTATTTGGGGCAAAGAATAAATAATGTGTTTCATGAGGGTCAAATATTCAATTGGTTATCAGTTATCACCTAGAGAAAATGATATCTCCTTGTTTAGCATATTGGATCAAGTATTTTAAAATTTCGAATCGATAAATAAAAGGTGATGTTATGGGCTCACGGTTCACTTCCATCTCAAGTTATGCTTAAAGATATCGGATTCATTTTCATAAACATGCAAAATGTTACTGGTCATCTGCATTGACTAATGTAAAAAGTAAATTATGAGTACTTTTTATAACTGTATGCTCAAGTAAGCCGTTAAGTACCAACATGACATATGCATATTTACGCAATAATTTAAGAGACTCTAGATAAATTTGCAGTGGTTGTAGTTATAGACTTATAGATATATAATAAATTTACTTTTAAGATATGAGGGTAAAAATAATAATTTTCAATAATAACTTAAAGACATGAGCCATATCTTCGTTTGGTTCTGCATTATTCAAAGTAAATATGAGTGAACGGATTATCTCAATTTCTTTTTTCATACACAATAAACATAAATTTTAAAGGCTGCGACATGATGGACTCGAACTCAAGTCCTTCAGTCCAGACATTAACCCTCTACCAGACTACCACTATGCCAAATAGAAAAAACCATGTGTGTGTGAGTTGGTCAAGCGGTGAAGAGGTTAATGCCTGAGGTCAAGGTGTCAGGTTCAAGTCCTTGTCCTTTGAGTTGCGACTTTTAAATTTAAGGTTATTTAACCATTAAAAAAAAAGGGAATTGGAAAAAATAGATAGGAGTATAACTCGGATAAGAAATTAAAACTTTTTGGTTCCAAAATGCTAAGAAAATCATGTAGCCCAAAAACCAAACTTCCAGGCCCAATTTCGTGAAACTATACACACCATGCCCAAATATGCATATCAATAAAAGTGTAAATCATTTAGTTAGTTAATGAGACTAATATATTATTAGTATTATATTATAGAGAGGGATTACAATTTCCAGGCCTAAACATGCTTCAAGAATTTATCCATCATGGTTTCTGCTCAAACACCAGAAATCAACATTTCATTTTATGAATCAATTATTCAACACACCTTTTTTCCCCTTTTGTGATAAAAAAATCGTACTAGAATTTTAACAAAACCAATTTTCTAATTAAGCTAGACATATATAATTATCACTGACAAAATATTACACATATATATTCCCTCTCTCTCGTCCCAATTTGCCATTTTTGTATGCATGTAAATAGTATCTTATTTGTTTATTACTATATTTGGTAATGAACCTCACGCTAATGTATCTTAGTCACATTTTATAATAAAATTATTACTTCATCCGTTCTAAGGAAGCTGACCCCTTTCTTGCGGCACGAGAATTTATGCAATTTTATTTTGTTTGTGAAGTTGAGAGAATAAAGTAAGCTAGAGAAAATAAAGTAGAGAGAAACGTGTTTCAATTTTTAGTAATGAGTCATCTTGTTTGGGACAAACCAAAAAGGAAAGTGAGTCATCTTCAATGGGACAGATGGATTATATAAAAGTAGGACTCACGCTCTACCAACTTTTTTTAATCCACTATCCATTACATTTCTTCACTACAAAAAAAACTCATGTTTGCAAGCACATATTTACAAGCACAGCATGTGCCAGCAAATTTTGGCAGATTTGCGAGCAAAATTGCGAGCAAAATGCTTGTAATCTTGCTAGCGGACTTTGGAATATATCACCAAGCAATAAGTAGATACATACACATACCTGCAGCAGTTGGTCTTCCTTCTCACCGGCGGCTGGTATCTGCACCACCGCGACGCCACGGTTGGTTGCTTCCACTCCACTACTGCGAGCTTGCCATAATATTTGTGCAACTAATGTGTTTGAGGAGAGAATTTGTTGTATGAACTGAAAATTAACATTAAAGAGGGTAAGGTGGGGTAGATGAGGAGGACATATATACATTCATGACTTGCCCAGGATATATCCTACCCCGTACTATATTGATACATTCCGGACGTTTAGTTGTCACGTTCACTTGTGGTCGATTAAATGTCATATCTAATCTTATCTCTTGTTCGGTTGTCTTTTTCTCAAAAGCTCGACGGTGACAATGTACGTGTGATGTCTCCACAATGCCAAAATTACATTATATATTAGAACATCTACTATAGGTGGACACTTTTTAGTGGACAACTTTTTTTTTTGTCCATAGCCACTTTTTATTTGTCCACGGCCATAAAAAAAATTGTCCGCAGCAATAGTGGACAATTTTATTAGCCACATTTCACTTTATTTTTATTGTTTGTATATTTTATTTCAATTACAATTTACTCCAAATTCACTCTGCACTACAGCAAAATCTTCTGTCACTTCTTCACCCTTACTCTGCAATTGCATTTCATTTTACAACAACGACAAATCAACAAATCTAGCTGCAACTACTGCTTATCCCCTTTCCAAAGGTTTCTTCTTCTTCACACAGAATTTCTTCCTTATTAATGTTCGACCCGATTTCCTATGACTGTAAATGCAATTGAAGTTCTTCAAATAGATTATGCTTTGTTTTTCAATTTTGGCAAAAAAAAAAATTAAAAAATCGAAAAATAAATAAATAAATAAATAAAAAATGAAAAACAGCCGACCGCCGCGGCGGTTTCGCCGCACAATAGATAGCCGCGGCGGCCGCCGGGCTTCTCTCTCCTCCGGCTCGTCCACGCCGCATTCGGGGCGAATGCCCTTCCGCCCCAGCAAATTCGTCCGCCTCCGGGGCGGACGCGTCCTCCGCAGTAGACCGCCGCGGCGCCGCCGCGATCGGGGCGGCCGGCGCGCCGCCCTATAGTGGATGCTCTTATACATTTCATGATATAACTAATTTAATCTTAGGCAAACTTTATTTTGATTTATTCATGACTATCTTGTTTAACAAACTAAATACGACCTATATGCATTGGACGTCTGAAAAAAAATACAGCAAAATATCTACTTTGTAAATTTGTTAATTAAAGGGCTATTTGACTATTTCCTCCTCTAGCTTCACTTTTGCTATAAACGGAACCCGCCAATTAACCAAACACAATTTCAAAAGCCCAATCTCATATTCAAAACACCATAATTATGGAAAAACCACTAACACAACGTTTAAAGGTTTCGGGTTCGAGTCCTCCGTGGTGCGGCCTTTAAATTTATGTTCATTTAAAAAAAAAAACTCAACTTTCATGCAAATATTTGTAGAGGCTTTCACTACAACCAAACACACCCTTAATTGATAGCTCCATTTGTATTTGAAAGAACCTTCGAACGACTGGCTATACGTCGTCGTTTTAATACGTATGTGATGATCAAATGGAACAACTTAATTCATGAAAGCACGTCTCAATTCCTGATTACAAGAAATTCAATTATGAAAACAGTAAAACACGATGATCTGAGATTTACTACTACACGTTAGTACAAGTAAACATACTTTAATAATTTACTAAAACTCAATAAATTACTACTACTACTAAACAACAAAACTTTGCCTTTCTTATTTAATCAAACTGTGTTTTACACATGAAAGGAGCCCAAAAATGGGAACATAGAATATTAAACTAATATGATTCACACCACTTCATTTATGCTACAAATTTTTTTCAACATATAACGAAGCACAAGCACCAATACAAACACTAGCACCAGCATTGAAAGATGTCTAGTTGGGCAATGGGATATCAGCTAGATCCTCTCTATATGGTGGATTCTGCATCTCAACTCCTCCTTGATGCCCATTTTCCATCCGACCGGCTTGGGCAATCACGTCCGGCTTGGTGGGGTCGATGAATGTCACAACTCTATCCTTTCGAAACATGAGATAGATGACTGAGATAATATAGATTGCCATAAGAGGAAACACTACTATTCCAATGAACACATTCCCCACTTTTGGCAAGTCATTGCTAATAAGCCAACCCACAAATGCAGTGCTCAAATAATAGATGTTGATGCCTATGATCCCCAGCCCTAGGATCCATGAAAACACTATGATCTGCATAATCATGTACACAAAAATTAGTAGTATTACAAAACAACTCATCCCAAAAGATTAATAATTTCACTTACGTAGATAGAGTTCTTGTGAGGTCCCATCTTGGTGGCGCTCGTGCTGAACTTAAGAAGTGGGATTAGAGCGAAAGGAAGCTCAAACGATAATATCATCTGTAATAAATTGAATTCCAATTCCATAAGTAACATTCCATTTAATTTGTTGTGTTAGATGATTTATATTCCATTTTTGAGTGAGGGTGTATGTAATACAAACCGATGCAATAATGATGAGTCGACCAGCGCCTGAAGATCCTCCAATTATAGACACTATTAGACTTGGTGTTATTGCAATGCACCTTGTCATCAAATTTCTTATCCATTTCTTCATCCTAAGTTCCAAGAAACCCTATAGAAAAGGAATTCAATTTCATATATAAACAAACTTCCGAGAAAACCATGAAGCAGTTTAGCCCAATTCTGGTCCTTCCCATTTAAAAATCAACTATAAAAATCATAAGTTTAGATTAGCTCGTAACTAATCCCATAGCAAAATATTTCATTGGCTACGTATAATATATTGTTGATATTTTCAACCAAACACTGTCGTTTTTTTTATAAATGTACAACATCTTTTAAATAACTAGTTGTGTCGTTTTCTTTTAAAATGCACGACATCGTTTAAATAACTAGTTGTGGTGTCCGCATATGATTTATAGCTGACATATCAAATACAATTTCACCAAAAAATTGCAGAACAAATCCAAACTACGTGGTTTTTCTATATGAAAAGTTGTGTTACGAACGAACCAAACTTCGTGATTTTCTGACAATTAAACTTAGTTATCTCATATTTGGTTACATCATACCTGCATGATGAACTGTCCTGCATAGGTGCCGGTGATAGCGGAGCTTTGGCCCGAGGCGAGCAATGCAATCGCATAAACCATAGAACTTGATTTCCCCAAAACATTCTAGAAAAGATCAAGTAAAAAATGAAATTAGATATATATTATCCATGTGTGGTTTTTACTTATTAGGAATAATATTAATTAACCTTGAGAAGGAACGATGCGGAATTAAGTGTTAAGTCGCTGCAATTGTCTGAGTTTTCATTTGAGAGATCATCTGCCAAGCAAACAGTTCCCGACACAGAAATAACGGCCACATTTATCAAAAAAGCTACAAAAAGGGCAAATCCACTCTCGATCAAGAAGTATCGACAAGCATCCTGAAATAGAAATACAATATTAACTAATTATCTAACATTTAATGACATTTAAATACCCCATCATCCACCATTTAAATGTCTTATTTTAACTTGTACAAGTTTTAAAATTTGTGAAGCAAAATTGATGAAAAAAGAAAAGAAAAGAAAAGAAAGAAGATGCTTATTAATGAAATGACGGCGTTTTGAACGTCATAAATTTTATACACAGATGGGATATTGCAAAATAATGAAACACAAAACTTTAACTAAATTTCATTATTTAAATAACTATTAATCTGTATGTATTATACTTACATTGATTCCACGAACAGAGTTAGGTATCTTTCTCGACAGTACTAAAGCAGAATGAAGAAAAAGATTGTGCCTGCAGCAAAAAAATGATGAAAATATTTTAATAATAAAAAGAATTCACTAAAACGCTTGTGATTTTGTTTTGATTAAGTGGACCAATATTCACAAATTCTAGTGCAAATTAAGCTTGCCTAGTTTTTTTTTTTTCCTATTGTGATATATTTTTGTTATTTGACTATATCAAAAACACTTGTCAATACGTCAGAAAGTAAATCAGTCCACGATCACGACAATTCCATTTACTAGTAGGACTAGGCCTCATGACTAGCCTACTATTCTCTCTTTATTAGTTATTTCAAAAATCCAAATGTAGATTGATAAATAATTCATGTGTTTATTTATTATCTTCACGATTACTTGTGCGTTTATTTCCTAAAAAAATTTGTGACCGTGTATAAGGAAATTGAAAGTAGCATACGGCATAACGAGGGCGCCAAGCAGTGCGATGGCGTCACCGGTGGCGCCTTGGCCACTCAACTTCGGCACAAACATTCCTTTCATAACTTCTTTAGCTGGGGGCTGCACATAGCTTAATTCTCCAAAAAAGCATGCTGCCATTATGAATACTAATATGGCAATCAACAACTCCAGCTTCCTCACCTGTTTTTTTTAACAAATAATAAATTATTAGTTTACAAATATATAATTATTAACCATGAGAACATGAGTAATAATTAGGCCTATCCTATTTTTTAATATTTCTCCTCATATAAATTGAAGACTTACGCCATATCTTTGTAGGGCGAGCAAGAGTAGAGTGCTGCACCCGGTGCAGAGAACCCCAACCCACACTGGTATCTTAAACAATATGTTAAGTGCAAATGCCGTCCCAATCACTATCAAATTGAAACTCACTTATGTCAATAATATTTTTTAAGATAAAAATCAGGTTGAATATATTAAATAATTTTTTATGTGGAATAAAGAGATCGATGTTCATAGCCAACATGTATGTACCTTCTGGGATGTCAGCAGCTATGACGGCAAGCTCAGCCAGAATCCACAAACAGTATTTAACAAATATTGGATACTCAGCCTTGCAATGCTCCGCCAAATGTTTGCCTACATATGTTTATATTAATCATATTGTCTCTATCCATGAAAAAAGGTTTTGGTAGTAGACGATACAAGTTTTCAAAAAATTGATACAGTAAGACTTATATATAGAGAAAAAAATATTAAAGTAAGATATTATTAGTGAAAAATTATGCTCATTTTAGAAATGTATCATGAATAAATATGGACTAATTTCAGTAAATAAGACAAATTAGAAAATATACTACTTTATCTGTCCTTTGAAAATTTGTCACTTATTTCTATTTTCATCTGTCCCTAAAAATTTGTCACCTTTCACTAACTCATTTTCACTCACATTTTATTATAAAACTAATATATAAAAATAGGACTCACATAATATTAATTTTTTCAATTCACTTTCTTTTATATTTTTTAAAACTCGTGCCAAGTTAAATGGTGACAAATCATAAGTGACGGCTGGAGTAATTTGTATAGACAGAACAATTAGTTTTACTTTATAAATAAATAAAAGTCACATGGTATTCAACCATTAAATAGATGCATGTATGGAGTTGTGATCAATTGAGATTTTTTATGCTAATTGAGAAATGAGATGCAATATCAGCCACTCATTTTTATTAAATGAGTGGTCCAGATTTTTCCACATGGAAAATATCTTTAGATTAATTAATTATGAAAGGGCAGAATGGTAATATCATAGTAAATTTTATTCAATAAATATTTTTTTAATTTTTAATTTTAATTTTTTTAAAAAAAAATTAAAATATTTTTTAATTTTTTTTAATTTTTTTTAATTTCTTTTTTAATTTTTTTTAAAGTTTTTTTTATTTTTATTTTTCAACTACATATACAATTCATGTCAACTACACACATATAATGTCAACTATGTGTACAATCCATGTCAACCACACACACAATTCATGTCAACTACACACATATAATGTCAACTATGTGTACAATCCATGTCAACTACATATACAATTCATGTTAACTATACAATATAATGTCAACTACATGTACAATTCATATCAAATAGTATTTATTGAATAAAGTTGTTGACATTTGATGTGTAGTTGACATGAATTGTATATGTAGTTGAAAAAAAAATTTAAAAAAAATTTAAAAAAAATTTAAAAAAATTTAAAAAAATTAATAAAATCACAATTATGCCCTTCTGTTGACATAAACTACATGTTGTTGACATTTCACAAATATTTTGGATAAGTGGCTGAGATTGCATCTCAATTCTCAAATAGGTTGATAAATCATCAACCTAACAAGACATGTATGTATAATAAATGTATGCGTACCGGTGCTGACTCCTAGATTTGCTGCAAGTGATTGAATGATGAGGGCAAACACCAAACCAATTAGGATCACCCACAACAACTGCAAAATGTACATATATAAATATAAGAAAACTGATTTCATTTCTAATACATGTCACATCATTTTGATAGAATTCATTTTAGGGCAACAAATATCAAACCTAAAACAAAATTGTTTTCATGTCTAAGTTCATCTTGTTGTTGGAAAGCAAATAATTTGGACTAATTGTCGAAAGAATTTCATAAAATTCAAATTTTTGGAATTTACAAAGTAACTTTTCTGCAATTTGCATTTGTCCTACAATGCCAGTTTTCGGTGAAAAACTGAAAATAGTGATATGAAAGCCAAAATTTTAAATTCACAACTGCAGGTTGTAGTTCACCATAACATGAAAATTGGATTGAGACTCTGCTTTAATCCACAAACACATACGTACCATATCAATAAAGTAGGAGAGATAAGATGGTTAGGTACTGGTTAATATAAACGATTGAATGTTTTTTGTCAAAAAAAAAAAAGAAAATGACTCAAGTTAGTGGAAATATCTCAAAAAGAATACGATTCAACTTAGTTGGAACGAATGAAGTAATAAAATTGTCACGTGAGTCAGAAAATAGAAACACATGATCAATTTACATGAAAATAAATAAATGAGAACATGGGAAATCAATAAATTAAGTGTATATTAGTAGTAAGTTAATTACTTCATAGCCGTGGTTTGCTCCCGCTTGCAAATCAGTTTCCACTGCATTTAAGATATTCACACCATTTAGTGCCACAAATATATATGTACGCTAAATTGCTAGAAAAGATCATGAAGTTTAATTAAAATTTTCAGTTTGTTTTATACCTTAAACCTCAACAATAAAATCGTTACATTTCAATTTGTTGCCAATTATTTCATAACGAATTTGTTTACTAGTAAAATTGTACTCCATCTAATATGACATTCGCGAAATTGTACGTTAACGTCACGACCAATGAGTCAAACGATGTCATGTATTCACCTAGTTAACTGGTTTTTTTTATAGGAGCGATTGCTAACAAATTCAAATTTCATGATACTTTCAACTAAAATTAAAATTGTGCGACAGGTCATAATTTAATCAAATTTCGTGTTTTTTCAATCAGTTTGCCCAAAGGAGCTTACAATTTCCAGGATCAAGGTAAGCCAGTGAGACCAAGAAACCAGGGCCAACATGCTGCAAGAACTTTTTCCATCCTGGTTTCTGCACAAACACAAAATCAACATTTCATTTAAAAACCCAAAACAATTACTACATTTTTTCTCTTTTGATGAAACAAAAATTCAAGAATTTTATTAAAACGATTTTTTTAAGATGGAATAAAAAGCCATAAATGTCACTGAGAAATATAGAGTTTAATATATGCACCTGCTGCACTTCTTCTTCCTGACCAAATTCTTTATTTCCAGCCGCCCAATCACCGCCGGGAGGCGGTGTCTCCGCCACCGCAACGATACGGTTGCTGTTCCCTCCACCACTCCCCTGCTGCAAGCTTGCCATATTATTCCAAGTAATGTGTGTATTTTTTTTCTGTAGCTGTTTGTTTGTGTATGATAATATTTTCCCTCCCTTTATTTATATTGCAAGAATCTTGTATATTGCCTATCCCAAGAAGAACCTCTCATTTAATTCCTAGCTACCTTTGTTTTCTTGTTACTAAAATAATATTCTGGAATTCGTCACAAAAAAGTACATTACTAATTATTAATTTTTTTAAAAAAAAGACATTACTAATTATTAATTAAATTAGTAATATTAGAGCATGAGCAGCACTTGTTCATAGGCTGACCCGTCATCCATCTGCCCATGCCCGCTAAATTCGAGGGTTTGGAAGACAGAGTCGGAGGCTCGAGCCGCTTGCTGCCTAGGACACAAGAGCCCCATGGTATTTCCATGTTTTTAAGAAGAGATACTAATCAATTAAATTATTTGTCAAATTTTGGTCATGCTATGAAATTTGAAAATGGAGTAGTAAATCATAAAATTTTAATTTTATTTATTTTCTCATTCGCATACAAAATTACTGTCTTTGTAATTTGCAAGCTTCAAAATGATCAATTAACATCGTTTTAAACATCAACAAAGACGCCATCCTACATTGTGAATGTTCCTATAAATGCGATTAGTTGGACAATGTTCTTATACATTAATTTAATTACATTACATATCTGATTCTGATTCGCAAGAAAAAATCAAATTTATGATCAAAATCGAAATGTGCCATGAAACTTGCCTAATCTAATTAACAAAGGGTAGCAGGTAGAGTGATGTCTCTTATTCTGGTTTGTCACATTAGTAATGACACCCAAACTCAAAATGAATACAGTTAATTAAGGTTTTAATCTTCTTTCTTATTTGGTAGGTCCATCTCATTTTAAATTTATTAAAATATTAAGTGATTGTATGCTGTGTGAGGTATATATGTATTGTGTGTGTTAGATTCGGTGTATGTTTTGTATGGATATAATATACTCCATATCATATAGTCTATGTGAAGAAAATGTTCATTTAGTTGTAATTAGTTAACACTTGATTACTCAGAAAACTCATGGAGTATTTAACAGCATCTACAGAAAAATAATTAGATAAGATGGCACGAAACATACCAATTCATGTGAGACTCGTAAACACTAATTCAAGTACATTTCAGGCCTCTATTTGATAATCTATGCATAACTAAATACATATAAACTAGTACTCCTACTAAATTTCAGATTTAGATAATCATCTTGAAAAAAATACTATCAATTGAAATTATATATTATTTCCAAGCGGCATGAATTAGGACTGCCTCAATTCTGATGTTGATGGTGTCATCACCATTTGTTTGATTATCACAATGAGTTGTCACTACTGAGTTTCATATTTTTGGTATATTAACTTAATAATTTCCGAAGTGACATGAACCTTTTTGTTTGTCTCCTATCATATTGGAACTATGTCTACTGTATCTTCCTGTCCAGATTTTGATATATAGATTGTCACACTGTGCGGACTTCCTCAGCACTAATCTTCATCCATATTTTATACTTTTATAAAATAAAATATGAGATTGATAATTTAAGGAAACATACACATGTACTTATTAAAATTGATTAAAAAACACTAAAAATGGGATAGAATTTACAAATTCATTAGCCGTCTATGCATTTTAAACTGATTTAAATTGATAAAGAAAAAACAATAAAAATAGGATAGAATTTATAAATTCATTGGCCGTGTATGCATTTTACACTGATTTAAATTTTAATCAGTTTTATGTTACTTACCTAGATTTATACTATAAAAAGGTTTACTTATTTATAAGTGATTATCTAATTGTTTCATAAAAATTCAAATATAATAGCAGCAAAAGTCACAATTTTCGGCCCACTGAGAAATCCCAATTTTACTGGATCAATATTTTGTTGATCCAGTCCAACTCTACCTCAAATTCTCAAGCCCAATCTTTGGCCACGTATGGACGTATGGTCATATAATGAGATTGATATATAACGGGAATTATATTACTCCACTAATTAACTTAGAAGTGAGAGTGGTATATTATTTCTTAAAGGGACCATTTGCTGAAAAATCATAAAGTTTGATCAAATTGTAATATATCCTACAACTTTGAAAAGTAGTAGAAAAAACCATAATTTGAACAGTTCTTAATTATCTGACGAGAAAATAGGATAGCCTACATAGGATATATTGATTATTCATTCACATAGTTTTGTTTATGAATAGACGAAAATATTTAACTAACTTGCAGTGTGGCGTCTGCATATGATTTATCGACTGCCGTTGCCCGTATTAGAGTGGAGTACAATTTTATCTAAATACTTGCTATCGGATAACTAAGAACAAATTCCAATTTCCTAATTTTTCTGGTTGTTTTTCAAGTTACAGAATGAACCATTTAACTAAATTTCATGGTTTTCACTTTTCCGACACTTTGCCCTTCTTATATTTCATGGTATTCAAGACATTTCCATTTTTATTGGGAGGGAATTAAACAACATTTGGAGAAATAAGGGCGGTGTATTATAAAGGTTTTTAATAAATTATATAGGGCTCTTAAATTTGAATGTCAAACGGCATCATCACTACAAGTCTACACCATAACATGTTCTTATGTCATTATAGAAAATTTGAATTTATACAAAATGCATTAAATGAGAAGAAGGTATGAAAATGATATGCACTAATGCTTTTTACTCCCTTCATCCAATAAATATGAATAATTTTTCTTTCACGTTGTTTCATGAATTAATAAAGAGAGGGGAAAAGAGCAGAGATGTTTCAATTTTAAAAAACGTTTCATTTTCAATGAGATAATTTAAAAAGAAAAACGTTTCATTTTTAATGAGACAATGGGATTACTATTTATTCAGATAACATGCCATAAATTAAGTAAAATTTGTTCTCCATTTACACACTTCGATGTATATGATTGCATGGATATTTAAAAGACATTGAGCAAAAGATATTATTAACGATGATCCATTTGATTCTAAAACAACCCGAACCCTGCCCATTCCGCATCGGAAACGGGTCGGGGCGATGACCCGTGAATGGAAGGAGACGACGTCGGGGCTGTTTTCCTACTCGAAACGGACCACCGCGACGAGATCTCAAGATCCAAATAGTAATCGGGTTCGGATACGGATCTAACCCCCTTCACATTCTTCGGTTTCCGGGGCGATGGGAAGCACCCGGCCGTAATAACCACGTCAGGTCGGGCAAGAAGCAATGTGCGTGGCGATCCAACCCGGTCCGATAGTGTGCGTGGCGACCCGACCCGATCTGATAGTCTGCGTGGCGATGATCGGATGGAGCGGGTTCGGGTTTGGGGCTCCATGGGGGGCTGGAAGCATAACCCGGCTGGTGGCGGTTTGAGCTTTCTTGGTGTTTCCTGAAATGGGCCGTTGTGAATGCTTGCTAGTGCTACCTTTTGCTTCCTTTGGTGCTGCTTTTCGGATCCGGATTCAAGCTGGCGACGACCCGGTTGTGTTTGGGGCTTGGGGACTCCGGGTCGGATCTCCCATTTGAAGGGAATGGATCCGGGCTTCTTGAAGGAATCATCATTTTTCATTTTTTTCGAAATTAGAATACTATCTTGGTGTGTTTGTGTTTGTGTTTGTGTGAGAGTGGAAGTTCAATTTTGTGTGTGGAAATCAATTTATAGAAGTGTTGTGTTGAATTAATGGATCAGTCTAGGCATGATCAAAGGCGTAGGAAGTGGGGATATGTGGGCCTTTTGAAGTATGACTTCACAAAAATACAAGATAACATTTGAATTAAGGCAATTTGTTCTTTAATTTGTGGAATTAAATCCTGAAAAATAATAAATTCTACACCTAATTATATAAATTGGACATGACTTTTGGCACCGTACAAATTCAACAGGCCTAATTTGTTTGTCGGTCAAGTGATTATGTGGTCAATAATATTCTTTTATTTATATGCATCCATGTCAAACCAATATACATATTATGTTTTTATATGTTATGTGGGGTTACATTTAATTTATGGATAATATATAATCACTTTATGTTTCTTGAGAATACTATGGAGACAACTACGTACATGATGTATTAATTGATGATTAAAAATAGATAGGTACGTACGTAACAGGAAACTAAATGGAGGTATACAGGTGGAGTACATGAAAATGAGGCCTCAACTAATTTGACATTTTTGCACCAATTTTAGAAAAAATGAAATTGGATCTTGAAAAGGAAGATGTGATAATGCAAAGGCAAAATGATTTTACTGTCTCATGCTTGTGTTTCATCATGATTTACTGATTTATGAGTCTGTAAATCATATCAAAACCATGCGTGAAATTGGAGAAAAGTTTGAACAATTAAACTCAATTTTAATAAGAAATAAACAAATAAAAACATTGGTTTTCATTCCATCATTAATTCTTTTTCTTGAGTATTCAA